>NC_143022.1:10360000-10960000 GCF_057628025.1 Oncorhynchus mykiss | reverse complement strand
TTTAAACTTTTACTCATTTATCAGACACTCTTATCCAGAGAGACTTACAAGGAGCAATTAGGATTAAGTGCCTTGCTCAAGAGCACATTGACAGATTTTGCCTCGTGAACTCAGGGATTCTGAACCAGCAACCTATCGGTTACTGGCCCAACCTCTTAACCCACTAGGCTACCACCCAGCCCACAGTACAGTATGTCATAGGTAACAACTCAGAGGAGTACAATGTCTTTCCAAATGAATTAGTGGAATGGTAAAGGGATAATGTCTCAGTCTTGACTGAGCAGCAGCCTAAACAGCAGCAGGGCTTACCTGTAAAGTACACAGTAGGGGAAATGTTCTGAGGCTGGTACTCCAGAGACTCTTGAGGACAGAGGTTCTTACTAACTTTCTTGGAACCCTGGTTGGTGGGAAAAGGCACATGTAAACAAACGGAAAATATCGATATCTTAAAGTACAGCATATCAATTGCAAAGAAGCAGTGCAATGCCATGACACAAAGAATCATATATCTCATAAAAGGTCAACAGCAGTGTTATTCATGAAAGATGTATGTGTACTATACCTTTGTATTGAAGGTGAGGACCTGCTCTCCAGTACTGCTGATGGTATCCCTTTCCAAATCAAACACGCCTTCTACAATGTCACTGGTGGCTGTAGCTCCCTTCAGTAACCACGAGCACAACCGTTCCTTGATTTTAACTGGCGGCTTTATTCTGTAGTTTTAGTCAGAATTATCACCTTCCGTGAGAACTATAAAGTAAATAAAAAATACAGTTAAGCACACTCTTACAACCTTATCTTACGAGTGACTTATTAGCTTGGTATAACTCTGAAGTGCTTACATACATAACACTTTAACCGGCGTTATAAAGGGTTCAGATTAAACACATGAATAAAGGAAAAAATACCTCATTGGCTGCTTATTACAGAAGGGAGGAAAAACAAACTTCACACTTATTATTCCTGGTGTGAATTCACACTTCATCCTAACATACACTCTTCAACCTTTATGAAATGAAAACTTAGCTAGGGGATTGCCTTCCCTCCAAAAGTGTGTTGCTACAATAAGGATCCCCGTTACAACAGTATTAGCTACGTAGTTCCGCTTGTATTATAATTTTCCCCCGCACAGCGGACACGTAAACAATTCAAACGAAAGACAACGACATAACCTGTAAGTCTAACTGTCAGTTACACTCCCACCAATCACCGGTGATTTCTGTGAAAGGGGTCTGCAGGTTTCTTGATCGGCTTCCAGGAGGGTGACTGTCTTATAGATGGGCCTCTCCAGATAGGTGGGTTTTGGTGATGCGTTTACCTCTCATCTAGGGTTGAGTCGCTGATCAGTAACTTGAATCTTCTCACCCAGCCATCCTGTCCCGGGTACACTTCTGTAACCTTTGCCAATTTCCACTGGTTGCGTAGTGCAGTATCATCTTGCAAGATGACAATGTCATTAATCCTTGCGTTTCTTCTGTCTTTACTCCATTTCTGTCTGTGTTGGAGGTTTAGGAGGTACTCTTTCTTCCACCTTGTCCAGAATTCATTGGCTAAGAATTGTACTCTGCGCCATCTCTTGCGGAGATAAAGATCTTCCTTGATGAACTGTCCAGGTGGCGGTAAGATAACTGTGGACTTCATTGTTAAGATGTGATTTGGCGTGAGAGGTTCTGGACCTAATGGATCATTCAGATATTCCGTAGTTAGGGGCCTACTATTTATTTCATAGAGAAAGGTATGCAGAGAAGCGGTGTCGAGTCGTCCGTCTGACTGATCAAGAGTGGATGTTAAGACACTTCGTATCGTGGGGATTTGCCTTTCCCAAACACCACCCATGTGACTTGAAGACGGGGTGTTCATGATAAACTCGCATCCAAGTTCCTTCAGTCGTGTTTGATCCATTTCTTTCAGGGCGTCCACAAACTCGCGTCTTGCGCCAATGAAGTTGCTGCCTTGATCACATCTGATTTGACAAACATTACCACGTATGGCAATGAATGAACGCAGGGAATTGATTAAAGCGTTGGTGGTTAAGTCGTCAAGCATTTCAATGTGAACTGCTCGGGAGCCCATGCAAGTGAGTAGGAGCCCATAACGCTTTAACTCTCTTCTTCCGTCCTTGGCATAGAAGGGTCCAAAGCAGTCCATCCCGCAGTATGTGAAGGGAGGCGCGGTCTCCATGCGTTCCTTCGGAAGATCTGCCATCCTTTGCCCTTCTGTACATCTTCTGAATTTCCTGCATTTCACACATTTGTAGATGTGAGAGGAAACTGCATTGCTGCATCCTAGGATCCATATACCGTTGGATCGCAGCTCATTGATTGTCATTCCACATCCTTGGTGTCGTACTCTTTCATGATAGTGCTTGACGAGCAGCACTGACAAGTGGCTATCTCTTGGCAGGATTGCGGGATGCTTCACATGGGAATGAAGAGTTGCATGAGCCAAGCGACCTCCCACCCTGAGGATACCTTGCTCATCCAGAAATGGACTCAATTTATGCAACTTGCTTGCTTTATCTTTGTTCTTGATGTCTTTCTGGTGCCTAAGGTTGTGTATCTCATGGGAGAAGGCTGCTTCTTGAACCATCTTTATAATGGTGAGCTCTGCCTCTCTCCTTTCTTCTATGCTTGTAGCTTTACTGGACCTCAATTTTAAGCCTATGGCTTCCTTGACACGTCGTTTGAGCCTGGCAATAGCTTTTACCACTCTTGCCCAGTCTGAGAACTTATGAAGGTGATCTAGTAATGATCTTTCTTCCTTTGCTTGGGTATCATGGACCAGAGATTTCAGCTCTGGATCATTGTCTAAGAACTCTTCCCCCTTGACTTGTCCTTTGGGAAGTTCTTCATGCCAAAGAAAGTCTGGACCTGTGAACCAGTTGGAAGCCATGAGCTGTTCTGATGTGAGACCTCTGGAAGCATGATCCGCAGGATTCTCTTCAGAGGTCACATATCTCCATTGTTCGGGATCTGTGCTTTGCTTAATGCGTTGAATACGGTTAGCTACAAAGACGTGGAATCTTCTGGCTTCATTGTTGATGTAGCCAAGAACTACCTTTGAGTCTGTCCAGAAGTATTCCTGTAGACCTTGTATCTCTAGCTCCTTTTTGAGCATGTCACTTGTTCGAACAGCTACCACCGCTGCTGAAAGTTCCAGTCGTGGTATGGTCGTAACCTAAACTCTCGACTTCCCCATAACTAGGGAGCAATGAACTTCTCCTGCGGTGCTGATTGTTCTGAGGTATGAGCACTCTCCATAACCTGAGGGACTAGCGTCGGAGAAGTGATGGAGCTCATAACTCTGCACCTCCTTGAAACTTGATGGCAAGTAGCTTTGTTGGATCCTTACTTCAGACAAGTTTTGTAGACCTTGGAGCCAGAATTCCCACTGGGAACGTAGGTCATCTGGAAGGGGGTCATCCCAGTCGATTTTGTCACGACACATCCGCTGCAAGATCTGCTTCCCCGCCAGGACAAAGGGTGCCACAAACCCAAGCGGATCATATACAGAGGCTACTGTAGACAACACTCCTCTTTTTGTGAGTGGGCGTTCCTTGACAACTACTCTAAACTGGAACTCGTCTGATGCGACACACCATAGTACACCAAGCGCTCTCTCTATGTGTGGTTCACCCAGTGCCATATCCAGGTCTTTGGCACCCTTGGCACGTTCTTCCTTGGGAATTGTGGCTATAACTTCCTTGCTGTTAGAGATAAACTTGTGCAACCGAAGTTTGCCGATACTGCAAAGCTCTCTTGCTTCTTTCACCAGCTGGGCCGCTTCAGCTTCAGACGATACGCTCGTCAACCCATCATCAACATAAAAGTTCCTTTCTATGAACTGGATAGACTTCTCGCTGAAGCTTCCTCGTCCTTCGGCAGCAAGATGTTTGAGACCATAGTTGGCGCAACCAAGAGATGAAGCTGCGCCGAACAAGTGGACCTTCATACGATACACTGAGGGTTGAGACTCTAGATCTCCGTTCTCCCACCAAAGGAACCGTAGATAATCTTGGTCTTCTGCTTTCACATGAAACTGGTGGAACATGCGCTCTACGTCACACATGATTGCAACTGGACCCATACGAAAACGACAAAGGACGCCCAGCAATGTGTTTGTCAACTCTGGACCGGTAAGGAGATGATTATTCAAGGACGTCTCTCTAATCTTAGCTGAGCAGTCAAAGACTATCTTCCCAGGCTTTTGTGGGTGATAAACCCCATGGTGCGGGATGTACCATGCTGGGTGCTTGTTAATTTCCTCTTTAGAGACCTTCTCAGCATATCCACAAGCTATAGTCTCTTCCATGAATGCTGTTTAGTCCTTGTAGTACTGCTTGTCTCTCCTTAGCCTCCTTTCCAGGCACCTGAGTCGGTGAACTGCACATGTTTTATTGTTCGGCAGATTGGGTCTTTCTTCCTTAAACGGCAGCGGCATCTCATAATGTCCATTGTCCTTACGTCTGATGCCCTCTTTCATTTTCTTCAGGAACCAGATATCCTCTTGAGATATGAGGTCCTCTTCTGCAGCTCTCTCGTTGAAGTCAGATTCAAGCGTCTTGATAATGTCCAGTGTTGTGATTACTTCTCTTACACGTGTTCTACAAACATAGTGTACTTGATTTGTGAGGTTGGAAGAAGATTGAAGGCTTGGCATCACCTGTCTAACGATAACCCGATGACTCACTCCAATAGGGTCGCCATAGTCGATACATGGATTTCCATAGCCGACTATGCTCCAGCCAAGATCTGTTCTCTGAGCAAAAGGCTGATTTCCCTTACCAGACACAATTTCTCTTGGAAGGAGAGCCTGGGAGCAGTTGTAGCCAATTAAGAGACCGGCATCACAGCTCTGTTGAGGAGCAATCTCCTCTGCAATGTGTTCAAGATGAGACCATGCTCAAACCAGACAGCTTCTGGCAGGGCACAATGGTATTCATTGAAGCCAGAGTTTCAGTTGGACTGGCTCCTTCCTTGTATTGAGAGCCTTTGTTGTCTCTTCAAGGATAAAAGTGGTGTCGCTCTGGGTGTCAAGAAGTGCATACACAAGAACTTCACGATCTGGCTCACTTGTGGTTGACACCCATACTGTAATGATTGTGGAGGTGTGAGTGTTGTTAATGTCCCTTACGACTCTGTTAGATATGGCCTCACTTGACGCTCTTGTCCCCTTATCTTGTGGGATCTTCCTATCCCTTAACCTTTCCTTAGTACGATCTTCGTGCAGGCAGGATGGATGCCTCCTCTGACACGTGTCGCAGGTGTTCCTGTTATCGCAATCTTTTGAGCGATGCCCAGGCCTTAAACAGCCAAAGCACAATTTATTCTCTTGAACAAACTTCTGTCGCTCTGCGGTGGGCTTGTCCATGAACTTCCAGCATTTGTGGAGACTGTGACCTGACTTCTCACAGAAGACACAACTAGTAACAGTATCTTTCTCATCAGAGTTAGTTGCTAATACCCTTGCTCCGGGGCTTTGAATCCTTGGCGTCTTAGGTTTTCCATCTTCGCTTGGTTTCAAAGCATGAAGGGATGTCACAGGATTGCAAGCGATCTTTGCTTCTCTCGTGAGAAACTTCACAAACTGACTGAAGCTTGGAAAGATCTCAGTTTCTTCTAAGATGTCTATGACCTTTCTATTCCATCTTGAAGTTAGCCAATCTGGAAGTTTAGCGAGGATCTTTTGGTTTTCATTACAGTCATTAAGCACCTCCAGGCCCTTATTCTGAGACATAGCAGCCTCACAGCTGCGAAGAAAGTCTACAAGGTCTCTAAGTTCAAGACTGTCCTTGGATCCTATCTTAGGCCATGCATTGAGCTTATCTCTGAAGGACTTGGCGATGAGGAATTTGTTTCCGTACCTTTCTTCAAGAATGGTCCATGCAGCATAGTAGGCTGACTCTGTTCCTAACATAAAGTAACTTTCGATGGCTTTCTTGGCAGCCCCACCAAATTATTTTCTCAAGTAATATATCTTCTCAGTTGCTGGTATGTTCTTCCTGTCTATCAGACTCTGAAAAGAGACCTTCCAGTCAGTGAACGAGAGTGGTTCTCCATTGAATGTTACTGGTTCTGGTATGGGGAGGCGGCTTTCACTGATTGATTCCGCTAGTAACCTGAACATGGTCTTGGTGCCATCTTCTTGCTGTGTGCTTGTCACAACATGTTGTGGTGAGAGACTGTGAAATGAGCCACTTCTGTGCATGACTTCTTTCACATATTTGCAGTTAGAGAGTAGTTCTCTCTTCTCGTCCTCTGAGTTTTCATCTTGCTCATACACTTGCATTCGCGCCTTGGCAGCATTTCGTTTCTTGAGCACTTCTAGGCGCTCTAACTCTCTACGCTTGTCTTCTAGCGTCCTTCGTCTGGCAGCATTTTCTACCTCTAACTTGACTCGCAGCCTAGCTTCTTCTAAGCTGCGTTTCACAGCCTCAGCTTCTTGCTCCGCTGTCCTCTTCTTATCTTCATCTTCGAGTCTCTGAAGCTCTTCTAGTTGGCGTTCTTGCTTAACCATTACTTCTAAAGCTGCTTGGTTAGCAGCAACTTCCGCTGCAGCCTCTTGTCTCTTGACAGATGACACGCTTGAGCGTCTGGAGTTGACCTTTGAGTTGCTTTGAGACTGGGAGGAAGCACTTGAGGGCTGATAGTTGAGACTTGACTTATGTGAGAGTTCGGACATGCACAAGGAATTGCTGTCCTTCCAGTGCAACTCTATCTGGTTACTTTGACCTTCTTCCCTGCCTTTTAAATGACACCTTACAGTCTTGATAATAGACATTGTAACTGCTTCACAAGTATCAACTCTGCGTCGTATATCGTTGTCGGGAATGTCGATTTGACGCAAATTTACATAGACAAGGTTTTTGCTCTGCAGAGGTATGGCTAATCTTGTTTAAGAGGTCTTCTAGTAGGTCTTCAGAGCAACAGCCTGTCAGTGACAGTTTTGCTTCCTTTACCAGAGCCTTCCACTTCTCATAGCTGACCCTGAAACGATGTTCGAGCTGTCTCCACCTTTCGTCGCGCAATTCTCTGCCCTTTTCAGTTAACCTGCGGACCCTCTCACCTTTTCGTGGCTCTTGTTGTGCTATCTCATTAGCAGCCTCTGTATCATCATTCACTGGCCGAAGTGACTCCACACCAGTCTGGGCCTCTTCCTGCTGTTCTGTTTGTTCTGATGAAGGCTCGAAGTTTGCGAGGTGTTGCTGCAGCTGCTCAACTTGACCCACCCCATCTCTATCACCTTTAGTGAAACTACCTCTTTCTGACATTCTAAATCAAGTCAAATCAATTCTAGTTAAGGTTTGGATAAGTGAGCAGGTATTTTATACTCTAACTGTAATTTAAACCTTAGTACGTGGTATAAACATGTATAATGCTTGTAACAAAGGCTTGAACAAACACCTTACCAAACAATTACACTATTAACTTACAGGTGAAAATAGAATTAATAGGTGTACGCTGACCCTTAATGTTTGTAACTATATATATATATTTTTAGTAAGTATCAAATAATATTTTTCAGTAATACACATACCAACGATACATTAAGATAGAAAGAGCAAATGCATAATACCAGAGTCTTTATGAAATAGACAACTATCTCCAGTCCTTACGAATTGTAATCTTAAAGTCTCTTATTAGCTGTTCACAAGGCTAGGACCACCTTCAAACACCTTGACATGTACTTGCGTGTCCGACTTTCCTGTTAGTCTTGACCTTATGTTTCCTCACGGTGCTTCCTTATGTGGAGATTTTCTTCTTAGTTTGCCGGTAGGTGCAAAACTCTTATCTGGCAGATGACAGGGTCTACCAGGATTTGGGAATCTTGTAGACGTTTTACAGATGGATGAGATTCTTCTTTCTCTCTTGCTCGTGAAGAGCATTGAGTTCTCACTGTAGCTCCCTTCAGTAACCACGAGCACAACCGTTCCTTGATTTTAACTGGCGGCTTTATTCTGTAGTTTTAGTCAGAATTATCACCTTCCGTGAGAACTATAAAGTAAATGAAAAATACAGTTAAGCACACTCTTACAACCTTATCTTACGAGTGACTTATTAGCTTGGTATAACTCTGAAGTGCTTACATACATAACAGTTTAACCGGCGTTATAACGGGTTCAGATTAAACACACAAAAATACCTCATTGGCTGCTTATTACAGAAGGGAGGAAATCAAACTTCACACTTATTATTCCTGGCGTGAATTCACACTTCATCCTAACATACACTCTTCAACCTTTATGAACTACACCCGATGACATGAAAACTTAGCTACCGCAGCGCAGGATTGCCTTCCCTCCAAAAGTGTGTTGCTACAATAAGGATCCCCGTTACAACAGTATTAGCTACGTAGTTCCACTTGTATTATCATTTCCCCCGCACTGCGGCCACGTAAACAATTCAAACGAAAGACAACGACATAACCTGTAAGTCTAACTGTCAGTTACAGTGGCCACGCTGGTAGCGGACTCAAAATAACATTTAGCAGTGGCTTTGGTGATCATTTGAAGAATGACCATGCAAGTAGAAGTATTTGGATCGTTCTGGACTGAAACATCAAAGTTTATATTTTCATACTCATCTGACCACTGTCTCAGGAAGCCCTTCACTGTCTCTTCAGCAAATATCTGGAGAAGCTGAGAGGAGAGCTCCTTGGATATGGCACATTGTTCATTTCATCATTTCAGCCGCCTTGAAAGAATGGAGTCTGAAGCACTTTTGGCTGCTGCCCATGTTAAGACCTGTGGAGTGCTGTGGCTGTCCTGAAGGGCTATCACTTTATCCACCAATTCATGACTGAAAATGTGGATGGTCCAAGTGGAAATGATTTTTCTCAATTTCCTAACAGCAGATCGGAGGTCGTCAAGATGAGAACCAACTTTTCCATCTTCCTGTGTGTTCTCAACACTTTCCACCATAATGTCCACTACCACCCCAGCAGCTTGCCTGACTTTGTCCACAAAGGTTACAGGAAGTAAGTCATCAGTGTGAAAGAAGTCCTCAATGATTGTGTTTCTAACAATGGGAAAGTCAATCTGAGCAGGAAACTCAGTGGGGATGGGAGTCCCGGGTAAAGCAAAGTGCCATTTCGACTGCCTTAATTTTGAAGTAGGTGTTAGAGAGATGGAGGAGCGTGAAGAAGAGGTATTTCTTGTATTTTGGCTGTCAGCACTTCTACAACGGATCGTGTCAATATCCTCCAGCATGGATCCTGAGAGCTTAGTGGTTTTAGGTAGTAATTTGTGCGGAATGTCCACACAGGCATCGTTTCCACCAGGTGTAACACTGCTCTGGTTGACCTCAAGATGGCCGAGACTTGCTCTTTGTGATGCAGGACTGCTTTGATATGTAAAGATTTGGATTGAACCAAGTGTTGTGTCTGATCTTTGAAGATCTTTTCTGAGAAACTCTGTAATCTTACTTTGCAGACTGTAGTAGATGTTACGAGCAACAGACCAGATTCTTTTCTCAGAAACCTGTCCAGTGGTGAGCAGGGAGGTTCCAGATACCATGTCAGATGATTGGGTGGTCTGGGTGAGCTCCTGCTGGTCTTTCACCATGGTTTGTATAATATCAGTAGATGTGGTGGATGTAGATACAGACTGGAGGTACTTATCTGTTGTACCTTCCTCCACAATGTTAAATGATCTAGAGAGGACCTCACTCACTCCTTTCTCAGCTTTGGTTTGGAACTCATGACTAGAGAGTTTTTGGAGGCTCTTTGTTAAAAGACTGTGGGAAGATGCAATGCCTTTGGAGGCAGCCGTGCTACAATCTAGACTTACTGGAGATGTTCGCTCAGGAGAACCTTGGAGACGTTCAAACATGTCTTCACATGGTGTTGGGGACCTTGACAAGGAGATGTCCTTCAGCTAAGACAGAACACCACCTACCAACATGTTGACCTCAAGGGACATATCAGATATTTTCTTTCCTACAGTGGAAAAGCAAGGTGCATTTGATGTCTGATCCTCGCATGAGGTCAAGATTGTTGAAATTACCTCTTTGGTACTATTGGTCAGTAGAGCCTCGTCTGTTTCAGTCCAGAGAAGTTTTGAACTCTCGCTGACACCCCTGTGTAGAGCCACTTCCTGGTTCAAACTGTGCAAGTGAGGCACACTCTTACTAGCTTGCCTCAAGTCCTGGCTTGCCAAACCAAGGTACTCCTTAGTCCCAAGATGTCCAGAGTCCTCTGTCATTCTGCTCAGCATGTCTGACCTCCGCTGGTGAATGATGAAGTCCTTTAATGTCTTCTTAATATTGTTATATAAACTAGTGGTAGCAGACCAGATCCTGCTCTGTAGCTTTTGTGCATTTTCCTGGAGGTCAGGTTCTCTCTCCTCTACTTCTGCAGGTTGCGCAGAGCTCTGCAGGTCTTCCACAAATGTTTCAATGATGCCAAAGGCCGCAGAATCCGCACAAATATCCTTTGACCATGTGTACTGGTTTTGAATGGAACAAGACCTGGATGCTACAGAATAAGCAGGCTTTGCACTAGTTAAGCTACTGGTGGACTTTTTAACTAGGAACTCACTCACTGCTTGAGTGGCATTTCTCTTAAATTCCTCACTTGAGAGTTTTCTAATACAATCTAACAGACTGGTCAAAGAAGCTGTGGCCTTACTTCTGCTGTCCTCAATTTGACAGGGGAACTCACATACTATTGGTGATGGGGACCTGGAATGGGAGATATCCCCAAGCTGAGCCAGAACAACCTCTACAAATTTCTCTCTCTCAATAGAGAAGTCTGATCCTTTTTCTCCAACAGTGTACAGGGCGTTCTCCTTTGACATCTCAGTGTTGTACAAGACCAGAAGCTCTGAGAGGACTTCTTTGGTGCAAGTTGTCAGAAGGAGCTTGCTTTCTTCTGACTCAGTTTGTGCCCAAAGGAGTTTTGAGCTCTCACTTAGGCCTCTTTGTAAAGTAACTGCACCAGTGGACTCTGGCAACTGAGGCTCACTCTTACTGGGCCTATATTTCATGTCTAAGCAAGGAAGTGGAACTGTCTCCTTAAACTCAGCATTTGTGATGTTATCATCAGATGTGACAATGCTCTTTAAGGCACATCGCTGAAGCTTGTCGAAATAATCTTTCAAGTTGTTTTGGACGCTGTGGTAAATGTGAACAGCAGCAGACCAGGCACTCTTCTGTTGGGGACTCTCTTCAGATTCAGCCAAGGACTTCATATCTGACACGAAAGTCTTAACAACTACTGACGCTGCTGAGCCCACTGGGTGAATTGACTCTGTCTTTACAATGCCAGACAATGTTTGACCTGACACAGCACCTGTTAACTCAGACTGAATGACTGAACTAGGAAAGCTCAAACTACTGACTTTTTTTGGCAAGAACTCCACTCACTGCTTGTATTGCTGATGTTTGAAACTCCCGGCTGGAGAGTTTTTGGATGCTCTTAGACGTGCAGGAGGAACCAGATTCACTAATATTGTAGCTGCTCTCGTATTTCCTTATCAGGGCATCAAGATCTTCAATGAAGCCAACATGCGATGCCAAAAACGTGATCTTGTCCTTCAGATCTTCCAGCAAATTCTGTTGGTTCTCGTCAACAAAAGCCACCATTGTGTCAGAGATGGTGGTCATGACTTGCCCTGTTAGACTCTTGCTCTCTTGGTCAACTTTTTCAAGTTTAGCAGCCAGCTCTCTCACCATGCTCTCAGTCACCTTGGTCTGTGAGTCTCCCCTTACCGGTGTCACTAGAGAGGTTTGACTTGCGGAGGCACTCTTAACGACCACTGATAAGGTCGACTTGACATCTTTAGCCAACTCTGCCATTACAGCAGGGGTTAGCATCATAGAGCCTGCACTTCCAGATGGAGAATTGGACATGCATGCAAGTTTGGAGAGAGAACCTTGCAGGCTGTCCTGCACACAGGTGACGAGGGTGTCCTCTGAGACACCTAAGAGGACTTGTAGCGTCTCAGAGTTGGTTGTTTTCTTCTGCACATCAGACAGAGAGGTTAGAGTCCTTGGGAAAAAAACTGCAGAAATCATCAAAGTCAAACAAATAATATGTAAGGCTGTGATGCACATTCAGTGTGTCAAATACATCTGCACCATTGAAAACAATGAGGAAAACGCTGCTGTTTCTCTGAGAAAAAACCTTAGTGTGATGTCAGCCTAACTGCTTAATTTCTAAAGCCCAATACAATGTATTTTGTATAAGTCATTTGTATTGAAACTGGCCTGTAGATATCTATCTATCCTGGCAATATCTATCCTCTACAAAAATCCAAATTGCTATAAACTTCAAATACTGTAACTTCTAATAACTTCAAGGACAATCATAAATACAAGGCAGTTTGAAGAAATGTTAAAGGGAAATTTCTAAATGTTTCAACTTCATATTCATCATCTCCAGCACCACCCCAACATCAGCATATGTGGAAAAACGGGCATTTCTATGTTTTGTAGTAAAAAAGAAAGAGGAAGATAAGTGTTTTCTATGACATCATCAACCAATTAGTAGGCAATGCCTACTCATAATTGGTTAAAATCACACGATGCACACTGATGATGTCATTAGAATCTAGAGCTGAGCATTTAACCAACATTTTTGTAATTTTTCGTTTTTTAAACAACTAATTGACCGACGTTGGCTCAATTATTTGAATTCCATATAGTTAATTTTTTTATTCTGTGAGCTCGATGCTCAGTTTCTGTAGAGATAAATCAGATCAAGCACGAACTATGCAATGTAGTAGGGAGTTGTAGTTTCCAACAGGCCAATATTCTACATAGTTTAGCACAGAAAATACGGCAATTAATTCCCATAATCCATTGCACGCCCACTTGCTTGTCCACTCTGTGTGGAGCAGATACGGAAACCTCATTGACTGAGACGGAGAGACGAGAGAATGCATGAGAGAGATAAAAAGCAGTTGCGTTGCGAGGATTCTCTACCTGGAAATACATGATCTAAGTGATTGACAGTTGGTGTTCAGCGGTCATAAAAGTAGGTCTTATTTACTTAGAAGAACTACTAAAATAGTGATTTTGTCAGACAGGATAAGCAGCAGCTCCATAGAGATGAGTTGATGACTTGGAATGAAATAATAAAGTCATCAAATAAATATTTTATATGAGAAAGTAAATGATGGTTGATAAGTCATAAACAGTAATGGACAGTCACTACCATCATGGGACTTTTATTCATTGTTTTATTATGTGTTGTTACAGCATTCAACACACATAATCCATAGTGCATTCAATGTCTAAAAAAAGTATTGAAATCCAAAACCGTGATTATTTTTTAAATATTTGAATCGAAACCAAACCAACCTCAAAAAGCACTAATTTCTCAGCACTATTGGAAACAGTTACGTCCCTCTGTATTTTTTTTACTACAAAGAATGGAAATGTGTAATTTTCACATATGGTGATGCTGGAGATGAATATGAAGTTGTTAAATTTCCCTTTAAGAACATACCTCATGGCCCCCTTGGGCAGGTAGCTTCCACTGCCCAGACTGCCCTTAGTCAGGTAAATCTCCTTGAACTTAAGTTGTGATTCCTGTTCTTCTTCCTCTTCCTGCTCCATACAGTTGGAGGAAGGGTAGGGAGTCGGGATGCAAAAGCTATTGTAAGACTTTCGACTGCCTGGCCTCTTAGGTACACCAGCCTCAGTAAATCTCACGCGGGACTTGGTGTTAGTCTTATCGTCTAACAGACTGGTGAGTGACGCTGTGAGAGATCTCTGTGACAATGGAGAGGAGGCAGCATCTTGGATGCCCAGTAGTTCGTAAAGACCTGGGATGATGATCTGCATCAGCTTGTCCGATAAAAACTGGACAATCCTCAGACACAAGCCGGCAAGCTGTTGTTTTGTCAGCTGTATTCCAGAAACAGAAGAAGTGTTTTAAAATGTTGCATAGTGCGTCTTTCAAAAGCTTATGAACAAAGTTAAACATTAGGCAGAGTTTTCATGGTAATCTAATTAAATTGTCAGTAACATGATCTTACCGGGTCAAACATGCCCTCACGAATCCCCCTCCATTGCCTGAAAACAATATTGTTATAAATGTTGTCATATCAGGATGCGTGGCAGAATTGTTTTTATTTAATTATTTGCCTGATCGTGAAGTTATACTTGCTTTGTGTCAGTTGTTTTTGCAAAATTGCAATGTGACAACTTTTCTAGCACTGAACATTTTTTTCCGATTGATCAGTTTCTAATTTGATCCTATTTCCTTGAAGGTGTGATAGTACCAAAGAAAACAGAACATACTTCTCAGTTAGGTTTTGAAGGAAGTCCATAAGTGTCAGATCTTCTGTGGTTTCCATCAGTGAGGTTGCTCTGCTCCTGGTAGAATTGCTCTGCTCCTGGTAGAAATGTAATTATATTGCAAATAATCAAACTTAATATACAACAAATATCATACTGAAATAACTATTAACTGTTAAAGAGTGGAGGAGCATTGGCAATGTTGGACAAATTTAATTAAACAACTGAAACACAACAGAGATGGTTGTGGTACGTCAACATTGCCAATGATAGCATCACTATAACATTTTATTGGATTCATGTTGTAAAATGAAATGACAAGGTCAACTTACCATCTCATTGACAGCTTCAGAGGTCAGGTGGTCATCCATCACACAGACAGGCAGGTCTAGAGACTGGGACAAGGCTCTATGGTCATAACCAGGAGAGAATGGAAACATCAGAGCAGTCCCAATGGCAGAATCTAACCACTGTCTTCATGTCAAAGACTCACTCACTCATTTGCTTTGTCAAACCTACCCCTTAGAATGACTTCGATATTAAAAACCCAGGCTTTCCTAAAATGTTTACCTCAGCCAGTCTAGAACCCAGGTGTGTCTACAAAACACATGTACTCCTCCATAAGGTTCATGGCTTGCCTATTATTTTATCCCAGTACAAGAGGGGCAACTGGATTCAGGATTAAACACAAGCAGTCTTTAAGGTATATCTTATTACAGTTTAGGCCTACCTTATTATTTTCTTCCATCTGGCAATATCATTTTAAGGAATGAAATCTGTTTTGTTGCTAGTATTATTAGTAACTGTAGGAAAATACAGCTGTAGAGTAGAAGAATCAGCTACTTTCTGAAGGGAAGCCAAGCTCATAAGCAATTTAGAACCTACAGACAATTATGACAAAATTGGAACGCATGAATGTGTCACAAACGAGACTTGGCTTTGGGGATTTTTTTCTGTAAGGTTATTAAGACTCTCTATGCAAATGGTAACAGCTCTATCAAATTGAAATATGGCACCTCACCTAGATTTGAGTTAAAGAGAGGAATTAGGCAAGGTTGTCCTATCTCTCCGTACCTGTTTTTATTAATCACCCAACTTCTTGCAAATTCTTTAAATAATAGTCCTGTACAAGGTATTTCCATAGCTGGTAAAGAAATTATTATAAGCCAGCTGGCTGACGACACTACACTTTTTCTGAAAGACGCTAACCAAATTCCCATATCGATCAATGTGATACAATCCTTTTCCAAAGTGTCTGGTCTATATCTTAACATTAATAAACGTGAACTCATAGCTGTCAAAGATTGTGTGACACCTTCATATTATGGTATTCCAGTAAAAGAAGAACTTACATATTTAGGCATAACCATTACAAAGGATCAGAAGTCTAGAGGCTTACTAAATTTGAATCCTCTTATTAAAAAAACCCAGAAGAAACTAAATCAATGGCTACAGAGGGACTTATCTTTAAAAGGTAGAGTCCTAATAACCAAGGCTGAAGGTATCTCTAGACTAGCATATGGTGCTCTATCTTTATATCTTGACCGTAAAATAAGCAAGGAGATAGACCAGATGCTTTTGAACTTTCTTTGGAGGAACCGTACCCATTACATTAGGAAAACTGTTGTAATGAACACTTATGAGAATGGTGGACTGAATTTTCTGGACTTTACTACTTTAAATAATACTTTTAAGATCAATTGGATAAAACAATTCCTAAGAAGACCCACTTCTATCTGGAATTTTATTCCTCATCATGTCTTCTCTACTTTTGGTGGCCTTAACTTCATGTTGTTTTGCAATGATAATATTGACAAAGTTCCAGTGAAACTTTCTGCTTTTCATCGGCAGGTTTTCTTGTCATGGTCCTTAATTTATAAACACCATTTTTCTCCACACAGATATTATATATGGAATAATCGGGATATATTGTATAAAAATACTTCTCTGTTTTTAGAATATTGGTTCCGAAATAATATCCTATTGGTGAGCCAACTGGTAAATGCAGAGGGTATTTTACTCAGTTATAAAGAATTCTTATTACTTTACAAGGTCCCTGTAACACCTAAAGATTTTGCAATTGTTTTAGATGCCATTCCCTCTGGTGTTGCTCTGTTATTCAGGAACATGTCAAGACCTGACCCTCAGAGCCTACCTTCTATTGACCCTGTTGACTCATCAGTAGGAAAGACCTGACCCTCAGAGCCTACCTTCTATTGACCCTGTTGACTCATCAGTAGGAAAGATTTGTTTCTCTTTTGATCCATTCAACAACAGAGCGATACGATCCTTGTTTCAGCAGGATGTTGTATCTATCTATACCTTATGTCATGCCTTATTGGAATGGATTTATTGATAATATCTGTTGGAAAAAAGTTTGGATGTTGCCACACACTTGTTAACAAAATTTAGGAAGTTTCCTTTAAAATGATTCATAAATATTATCCTGCCAACCACTATATGAAGAAGTTTAAGGAAAACATCAACTCAAATTGCTCCTTTTGTAATGACCACCCAGAAACAGTTGTGCATCTTTTTTGGCATTGTATGCATGTAAGAAAACTACCCTACAAAAAGAAATTGAACTGTATTTTAAGACGGTTAAATGCTCTACTAACAAAACAGCTGTTAGAATTGTAAGTACATGCATGTCCCTTAAGGTCCTTGTGTAATTGTAATGTGATATTGTACCCCCTAGCTCGATTGTCTATTGTTTGTAATCTATGTATGCTTGTGTTCCCTCATGTGCTTTATGTATTGATTTGTTATTAATTAAAAAAAAAAAAAAACATGTTTTAAAAAAAAAACGTTTTTAAACGCCATGTTATTTTAGGGCGTGGCTCCGCATTCGTGACCGGGTGTCTTATTTCTGTTTCCCGGGAAATCCGTTAGTGCTGGAATTTGCGATTAATACTTTTCTCATGCCGAAACCAGATTAGATACATACCGGTAGTTAAATGACAAAAAATATGATATTCGCAATGTCATTAAACAACAACAACAACATAAATAGCTACTACAATTTCGAAACATGATTTTGTCATCAATTCAGTACCATTTGTTTGATTTTGTGGACCCACGACTAAGCTTTATCTATGTTAGCTAGTTGCTAGCGACGCTAGTCAGCATAGGCTGCTACATGATAAATAGTTTGCATTAGCGAATTAGCTACCTAGCTAGCCAGCATAACAAGCTGTCAAATCCAGTGGAAACCGATGCAACCCTGCTGCCAAATAAGGGCTAGCTCGATGACCCGTGGTAACAGTGAGGTCCCCATGAGTTTCAAGGCTTTAATAAGTGCTATCGTGCAGAAAAGGCGAATAAAATACTGGTTGATGAGCTAGCTAAATTAGCAAGACGGGTATGACCGTTAACAGCGTGCATGCACAAATGCATGACGACACTTTGAATATAAGTGAAGCAGGCATGCAGAACGAGATCGCCCCACCAAGCCAGATAGTAGAGGGGTGCAACAACGCCGGGACACAGAGGCATAGCTCATACAATTATATTTTGTCCGGGTCAATGACTATCCTTGTTGAATAATAAAAACCTGCGTCAAATATATGGCATCGCATGCTAGTGAAAAGATAGCTTGCATGAGTTTTTTTTTTAAATCCGGTGATAACTCAGTACAGCACATGAATTAGAAAATGTTGTTACAAGTTTGAGCCACGAGATGGTGGTAGATTATACATTTAAATAGCATGGACCTTTGATTTGTCTCTGGATAGAAATTGCCCTTGGGCACAGATCTAGGATCAGCATACTCTCACCAAATCCTAACCTTTACCATTAGCAGTAAAAACACAAACCAGACCTGAGATCAGTGCAAAGGAGCCACTTCATCTTACCCCTGTAATTATATGACTCCTAACTTATATATACTGAGTGTACCAAACATTAGAAACACCTTCCTAATATTGAGTTGCACCCCGCCTTTTGCCATCAGAACAGCCTCAATTCGTTGGGGCATGGACTCTACAAGGTGTTTGAAAGCGTTCCCCAGGGATGCTGGCCCATGTTGACTCCAATGCTTCCAACAGTTGTGCCAAGTTGGCTGGATGTTCTTTGGGTGGTGGACCATTCATGATACACACAGGAAACTGTTGAGTGTGAAAAACCCCAGCAGCATTGCAGTTCTTGACACAAACCGGTGCACCTGGCACCTACTACCCCGTTCAAAGGCACTTAAATATTTTGTCTTGCCCATTCACCCTCTGAATGGCACACATACACAATCTATTCCTCAATTGTCACAAGGCTTAAAAATCATTCTTTAACCGGTCTGCTCCCCTTCATCTACACTGAAGTGGATTTAACAAGTGACATCATTAAGGGATCATAGCTTTCACCTGGATTCACCTGGTCAGTCTTTGTCATGGAAAGAACAGGTGTTCATAATGTTTTGTTTACTCGGTGTATAAACACAACGTAGGTATTTATGTAAAACAAGTGAATTTACTGTTTATCCATGGTCTTATACTTCAGCGGGAGCCGGTGGTGCGTGTGTTCAGTGCCGTGACGGGGGAGACCCTCTCAGTCTTGGGCACTGTGTTTCTCCTGAGTGCGTCTGTGGCCAGGCTCATGACCCTGGTGTCCCAGCAGTGTGTGCTTCCCGTCAGCTCCTTCAGACTGAGCTCTCCCACCGGCCTGCAACTCTACGATTGCAACCGGCTGCACGACTACGCCATTGACCTGGGTATGGCCTTCCTTGTGCAGTAGATCAATGGTCCTCTGGCTCAACACCTTATGGATGTAACACAGAGACAAATGGTCTGTATGGAACACATTCTTGGTTCATGGCAACCAGGAGGACAACCTGCATGTGTCTCTGTCTCCCAGGGGCTACTCTACGGTTGGACACCTGGGATGGGTGGGCAGAGTTCCTCAGAGGCTGCTTCCTGGGACACAGACTGACCGTCCAACGACACCTGTCTAGGGAGAGACCTGTGATGAGGTCAGAATACACATCTACACACTGAACTGTATGATAGACTTACTATCAACAGTGATTGTACTGAACCTTTATATAGCTTACAATGATGGTACTGACCCTGTATATAGCTTACAATGAAAGTACTGACCCTGTATATAGCTTACAATAATGGTACTGACCCTGTATATAGCTTACAATGATAGTACTGACATTGTATATAGCTTACAATGATAGTACTGACCCTGTATATAGCTTACAATGATAGTACTGACCCTGTATATAGCTTACAATGATAGTACTGACCCTGTATATAGCTTACAATGATAGTACTGACCCTGTATATAGCTTATATTCTCGTGTTTTTTTCCTTCATATGTTTTTTCTCTTACCCTGATCTTTAATACTGCATTGTGGGAAAGAGCTTGCTAGTAAGCATTTTACTGTACTGTTTTATAACCCACTGTATCTTGTGAACTTGCCAAAAAAAAACTTGAAACGTGTTATAAATACATTGATTCTGTATTATTCCAGGTTCCAGCTCCGGGTGGCACTCTACATCGCTGCTTCTCAGGGCCACCTGGACCTGGCCGGCTGGCTGCTGGAGAGGGGGGTGCGTGTCATTGAGCCGGTGGGGGTTCACCCTTACCGTGAGTGGTGCCACCAGACGGCCCACCCCGACGTCGCCAAGTGTCCCGCTGTCGCCTCCATCGAGCGCGGCCAGCTCACCATCCTCAAACTCTTTATCGCCAGCAGCGTTCTGACCCTTGCCTGTCGGGATCCCCAGGGTCGTGTCCCCCTGAGGATCGCCCTTCAGTACAGCCACAGGGAGTGTGTGAGTCACCTGGCCACCAAGTTGTGCTCTGTGGTGGTCCTCCCAGGTATGGCCCTGCCCATGCGGACATACCTCCAGATAAAGGGCTGGGTGAGGCTGGGCAGCATCCAGGCACTGCATGGGCCTCAACAGGGCTCCGTTCAGGACCAGGGTGGGCGACACGGTCCTGGTGGACGGCTTCACCCTCCCCAAGATGTCCTCCAAGCCCAGGAGGAGTGAGGCCAAGGCGAGTAACAGGGTGATGTCCACAGCCTCTCGACGTTTGACCCCCATCAACTGCCCATCTCATGTATCCTGCCCGCTCCACGCCCTGGCATCCCAGGATAAACCTCTTCAACTAAATCAAATCAAATCAAATTTTATTTGTCACATACACATGGTTAGCAGATGTTAATGCGAGTGTAGCGAAATGCTTGTGCTTCTAGTTCCGACAATGCAGTAATAACCAACAAGTAATCTAACTAACAATTCCAAAACTACTGTCTTATACACAGTGTAAGGGGATAAAGAATATGTACATAAGGATATATGAATGAGTGATGGTACAGAGCAGCATAGGCAAGATACAGTAGATGGTATCGAGTACAGTATATACATATGAGATGAGTATGTAAACAAAGTGGCATAGTTAAAGTGGCTAGTGATACATGTATTATATAAGGATGCAGTCGATGATATAGAGTACAGTATATACGTATGCATATGAGATTAATAATGTAGGGTAAGTAACATTATATAAGGTAGCATTGTTTAAAGTGGCTAGTGATATATTTACATCATTTCCCATCAATTCCCATTATTAAAGTGGCTGGAGTTGAGTCAGTGTCAGTGTGTTGGCAGCAGCCACTCAATGTTAGTGGTGGCTGTTTAACAGTCTGATGGCCTTGTGAGGTAGAATCTGTTTTTCAGTCTCTCGGTCCCAGCTTTGATGCACCTGTACTGACCTCGCCTTCTGAATGATAGCGGGGTGAACAGGCAGTGGCTCGGGTGGTTGATGTCCTTGATGATCTTTATGGCCTTCCTGTAACATCGGGTGGTGTAGGTGTCCTGGAGGGCAGGTAGTTTGCCCCCGGTGATGCGTTGTGCAGACCTCACTACCCTCTGGAGAGCCTTACGGTTTTGGGCGGAGCAGTTGCCGTACCAGGCGGTGATACAGCCCGCCAGGATGCTCTCGATTGTGCATCTGCAGAAGTTTGTGAGTGCTTTTGGTGACAAACCAAATTTCTTCAGCCTCCTGAGGTTGAAGAGGCGCTGCTGCGCCTTCTTCACGATGCTGTCTGTGTGAGTGGACCAATTCAGTTTGTCTGTGATGTGTATGCCAAGGAACTTAAAACTTGCTACCCTCTCCACTACTGTGGATAGGGGGGTGTTCCATCTGCTGTTTCCTGAAGTCCACAATCATCTCCTTAGTTTTGTTGATGTTGAGTGTGAGGTTATTTTCCTGACACCACACTCCGAGGGCCCTCACCTCCTCCCTGTAGGCCGTCTCGTCGTTGTTGGTAATCAAGCCTACCACTGTTGTGTCGTCCGCAAACTTGATGATTGAGTTGGAGGCGTGCGTGGCCACGCAGTCGTGGGTGAACAGGGAGTACAGGAGAGGGCTCAGAACGCACCCTTGTGGGGCCCCAGTGTTGAGGATCAGCGGGGAGGAGATGTTGTTGCCTACCCTCACCACCTGGGGGCGGCCCGTCAGGAAGTCTAGTACCCAGTTGCACAGGGCGGGGTCGAGACCCAGGGTCTCGAGCTTGATGACGAGCTTGGAGGGTACTATGGTGTTGAATGCCGAGCTGTAGTCGATGAACAGCATTCTCACATAGGTATTCCTCTTGTCCAGATGGGTTAGGGCAGTGTGCAGTGTGGTTGAGATTGCATCGTCTGTGGACCTATTTGGGCGGTAAGCAAATTGGAGTGGTTCTAGGGTGTCAGGTAGGGTGGAGGTGATATGGTCCTTGACTAGTCTCTCAAAGCACTTCATGATGATGGAAGTGAGTGCTATGGGGCGGTAGTCGTTTAGCTCAGTTACCTTAGCTTTCTTGGGAACAGGAACAATGGTGTCCCTCTTGAAGCATGTGGGAACAGCAGACTGGTATAGGGATTGATTGAATATGTCCGTAAACACACCGGCCAGCTGGTCTGCGCATGCTCTGAGGGCGCGGCTGGGGATGCCGTCTGGGCCTGCAGCCTTGCGAGGGTTAACACGTTTAAATGTCTTACTCACCTCGGCTGCAGTGAAGGAGAGACCGCATGTTTTCGTTGCAGGCCGTGTCAGAGGCACTGTATTGTCCTCAAAGCGGGCAAAAAAGTTATTTAGTCTGCCTGGGAGCAAGACATCCTGGTCCGTGACTGGGCTGGATTTCTTCCTGCAGTCCGTGATTGACTGTAGACCCTGCCACATGCCTCTTGTGTCTGAGCCGTTGAATTGAGATTCTACTTTGTCTCTGTACTGACGCTTAGCTTGTTTGATAGCCTTGCAGAGGGAATAGCTGCACTGTTTGTATTCGGTCATGTTACCAGACACCTTGCCCTGATTAAAAGCAGTGGTTCGCGCTTTCAGTTTCACGCGAATGCTGCCATCAATCCACGGTTTCTGGTTAGGGAATGATTTAATCGTTGCTATGGGAACGACATCTTCAACGCACGTTCTAATGAACTCGCACACCGAATCAGCGTATTCGTCAATATTGTTATCTGACGCAATACGAAACATATCCCAGTCCATGTGATGGAAGCAGTCTTGGAGTGTGGAGTCAGCTTGGTCGGACCAGCGTTGGACAGACCTCAGCGTGGAAGCCTCTTGTTTTAGTTTCTGTCTGTAGGCAGGGATCAACAAAATGGAGTCGTGGTCAGCTTTTCCGAAAGGGGGGCGGGGCAGGGCCTTATATGCGTCGCGGAAGTTAGAGTAACAATGGTCCAAGGTCTTTCCACCCCTGGTTGCGCAATCGATATGCTGATAAAATTTAGGGAGTCTTGTTTTCAGATTAGCCTTGTTAAAATCCCCAGCTACAATGAATGCAGCCTCCGGATTAATGGTTTCCAGTTTGCAAAGAGTTAAATAAAGTTCGTTCAGAGCCATCGATGTGTCTGCTTGGGGGGGGATATACAGTGCCTTGCGAAAGTATTCGGCCCCGTTGAACTTTGCGACCTTTTGCCACATTTCAGGCTTCAAACATAAAGATATAAAACTGTATTTTTTTGTGAAGAATCAACAACAAGTGGGACACAATCATGAAGTGGAACGACATTTATTGGATATTTCAAACTTTTTTAACAAATCAAAAACTGAAAAATTGGGCGTGCAAAATTATTCAGCCCCCTTAAGTTAATACTTTGTAGCGCCACCTTTTGCTGCGATTACAGCTGTAAGTCGCTTGGGGTATGTCTCTATCAGTTTTGCACATCGAGAGACAGAAATTTTTTCCCATTCCTCCTTGCAAAACAGCTCGAGCTCAGTGAGGTTGGATGGAGAGCATTTGTGAACAGCAGTTTTCAGTTCTTTCCACAGATTCTCGATTGGATTCAGGTCTGGACTTTGACTTAGCCATTCTAACACCTGGATATGTTTATTTTTGAACCATTCCATTGTAGATTTTGCTTTATGTTTTGGATCATTGTCTTGTTGGAAGACAAATCTCCGTCCCAGTCTCAGGTCTTTTGCAGACTTCATCAGGTTGAAGTCCATTCTTCCAGAATGGTCCTGTATTTGGCTCCATCCATCTTCCCATCAATTTTAACCATCTTCCCTGTCCCTGCTGAAGAAAAGCAGGCCCAAACCATGATGCTGCCACCACCATGTTTGACAGTGGGGATGGTGTGTTCAGCTGTGTTGCTTTTACGCCAAACATAACGTTTTGCATTGTTGCCAAAAAGTTCAATTTTGGTTTCATCTGACCAGAGCACCTTCTTCCACATGTTTGGTGTGTCTCCCAGGTGGCTTGTGGCAAACTTTAAACGACACTTTTTATGGATATCTTTAAGAAATGGCTTTCTTCTTGCCACTCTTCCATAAAGGCCAGATTTGTGCAATATACGACTGATTGTTGTCCTATGGACAGAGTCTCCCACCTCAGCTGTAGATCTCTGCAGTTCATCCAGAGTGATCATGGGCCTCTTGGCTGCATCTCTGATCAGTCTTCTCCTTGTATTAGCTGAAAGTTTAGAGGGACGGCCAGGTCTTGGTAGATTTGCAGTGGTCTGATACTCCTTCCATTTCAATATTATCGCTTGCACAGTGCTCCTTGGGATGTTTAAAGCTTGGGAAATCTTTTTGTATCCAAATCCGGCTTTGAACTTCTTCACAACAGTATCTCGGACCTGCCTGGTGTGTTCCTTGTTCTTCATGATGCTCTCTGCGCTTTTAACGGACCTCTGAGACTATCACAGTGCAGGTGCATTTATACAGAGACTTGATTACACACAGGTGGATTGTATTTATCATCATTAGTCATTTAGGTCAACATTGGATCATTCAGAGATCCTCACTGAACTTCTGGAGAGAGTTTGCTGCACTGAAAGTAAAGGGGCTGAATAATTTTGCACGCCCAATTTTTCAGTTTTTGATTTGTTAAAAAAGTTATAAAATATCCAATAAATGTCGTTCCACTTCATGATTGTGTCCCACTTGTTGTTGATTCTTCACAAAAAAAGCTTTATAGTTTTATATCTTTATGTTTGAAGCATGAAATGTGGCAAAAGGTCGCAAAGTTCAACGGGGCCGAATACTTTCGCAAGGCACTGTATACGGCTGTGATTATAATCGAAGAGAATTCTCTTGGTAGATAATGCGGTCTACATTTGATTGTGAGGAATTCTAAATCAGGTGAACAGAAGGATTTGAGTTCCTGTATGTTTCTTTCATCACACCATGTCTCGTTAGCCATAAGGCATACGCCCCCGCCCCTCTTCTTACCAGAAAGATGTTTGTTTCTGTCGGCGCGATGCGTGGAGAAACCCGTTGGCTGCACCGCCTCGGATAGCGTCTCTCCAGTGAGCCATGTTTCCGTGAAGCAAATAACGTTACAGTCTCTGATGTCCCTCTGGAATGCTACCCTTGCTCGGATTTCATCAACCTTGTTGTCAAGAGACTGGACATTGGCAAGAAGAATGCTAGGGAGTGGTGCACGGTGTGCCCGTCTCCGGAGTCTGACCAGAAGACCGCCTCGTTTCCCTCTTTTTCGGAATGTTTTTTTTGGGTCGCTGCATGGGATCCACTCCGTTGTCCTGTTTGTAAGGCAGAACACAGGATCCGCGTTGCGAAAAACATATTCTTGGTCGTACTGATGGTGAGTTGACGCTGATCTTATATTCAGTAGTTCTTCTCGACTGTATGTAATGAAACCTAAGATGACCTGGGGTACTAATGTAAGAAATAACACGTAAAAAAACAAAAAACTGCATAGTTTCCTAGGAACGCGAAGCGAGGCGGCCCGCGAAGCGAGGCGGCTACACCCTGTGGCCACGAGGGATGAAAGAGAGAAGAAGAGGGGATGTGCAGGGAAGGGATGTGAGGAAGATGAGAGTGGGGATCAGAACAGCAACCAATGGAGGAGCAGAGTCCCGCTCCCGCCCATTTCCAGAGACACCAATCTCAGACCTGTGTTTGCCTCGCCAAACTCCGCCCAGATACTCACCACCTCACTGGAGGCCTTTTCTCTCCACTGCGACCGCACACCCAGAGAAAACGCCATATACTGTTTGGCCTTGGCCAGGTTAGTCCAGGTTTAAATGGCAGCTACGGTGAATATGAATATTTCTCTGGAGGTTTCTTATGAAAGGTGTGAATACTGTCAGAAGAAGCCTCCTATAATCAGTGGTGGTGGGGGGGGGACACATGTAAAAGCTGTTTACACACTTTTTATTTTATTTTGTTCAAGCATTTACCCACCTTTTGTGGAAGATGCATTGAAAGTAGAGGGAGCGTTACTTCTTTAATCCTGAACGACAATCAGCATTTACCAGTCAATGTTTTTACCACTACATCACTGCCTATGATATACCCTTATCCTCCCTGAATAGATTTCAGTACAAACAAATCATGAGCCAACCATCATGCTTAGAAGGTACATAATCAAATCAACTCAAACTTTATTTGTCACATGCGCTGAATACAACAAGTGTAGATCTTTCCGTGAAATAGTTTACTTACAGGCCCTTAACAAACAGTGCAGTTCAAGAAGAGTTGAAGAGAATATTTACCCAATAAACTAAAGTAACAAATAATAAAACATTTGAACTTGTCCGGTGGCCATTTGATTAATTGTTCAGCAGTCTTATGACTTTGGGTTAGAAGCTGTTATAGGTTTACCCTAACAAGTCCTGAAACAAATCATGAGCCAACTATCATGCTTAGAAGGTATATAGTGTCAGTCTTATTGGTTCACCCTAACAAGTTGTTTCAGTATGGGGAGAGGATAGGATGTAAGGGCGCTTCATTAATGTATTGAGGCCATTACATATACAGTATTTCACAATGCTAGGACACAGATTTGGTCTCCTAACCTTGTTCTGGTTGATTGACTCTCTAACAGTGCCTTCACACAGAGACCATGGTTGCAGCAGCTGAATGTAGCGTGGACTCTGTCCAGGAGGAGTGCTCAGCACATTGGGTAGACACCAGGATCCTGGTCATTAGGCAGATTAAACATACTGAAACAAGGAGGGACAACCTGAAATTGTCCAAAAAGGAACTCTTATTTGAGTTTTTATTTTTTACAGTGAACAAGATGAGACTTTGGAACGGATGATGCCTGAAACAATGCGGACGACTTAGAATTTTGTTCCTTTGGATGAGGCTTATAGATATAGTCAGTACTGTGTTTGATTTGTGTGCAGAAAGTTTACAACGGCAGGCAGTGGATTCTCAGTCATTCCTCTCAAGTAACAAAAAACGTATCATATTTCACTGGCTATTTGTAGTAGCCAAATGTGAATGGAATTATTATTATTCTAGAATCATTCAGTTGACTGAATGTGACTATGTGGTTGTACTGTATGTGATTGTACTGAATGTGACTATGTGGTTGTGCTGTATGTGATTGTACTGAATGTGACTATGTGATTGTACTGAATGTGACTATGTGGTTGTGCTGTATGTGATTGTACTGTACGTAATTGTAAGTGTTTGACATGGGTCTAATTGAGGCTCCAACCCCCTGCCTTAAAACTCTTTTATTAAGATGTGGATCATTATTGCTCATATGAGTCTGTGCAGTGTCAAAATAATAAATTCTTATTTACAATGATGGCCAAACCCGGACGACGCTGGGCCAATTATGCAGCACCCTATGAAACTCCCAATCACTTGGGAGTGGGAAGGATACCAAATCCAATATCACACACTTCTTCCTTAGTATTCTGAGAACTGTCAGATAGCTGTGAGAGCTATGAGTGGATCGTGGACCCATGCATAAATGATAACTTTACTGTAACTCAGTGGGGCAAGTAGAACATCCGGGTTAGTGTATGTGCATTATCTGGACAGTTGATTGTCTTTGTCTCAAAGCCTTTCCATTTCTGGGGTATTGAAGAAGCTTCTGATCTCAACCTTCTTGACAGGTAAGAAACACTTGGTTAGTGTATGTGTCTTATCCAATGGGTTGTCAGGTGAACGTTGAAGATGCTTCTTGGAGGTGATCTAATGATGTCATTGAATCGATGTCATTGAGTTGCTCACTGGACAAGACAATTATTCACTGAAAATTAAATCTGTCTTTCATTTCACTTATGTTGATACTTGATAATACAAAAATAAATATAACTGTTTTATGAAACACTTGTAGACATTCATTGTTTTCAAAATCATATTTTCAGCAAAACAGATACATACGTTTACAATATGACATCAAATCAAATAAAAATGAAGTAAGTGATATGTAAATGATTGGCAAAAGGCTCCAACCACCCAAGTCATAGACTGTTCACTCTGCTACCACACGGCAAGCGATACGAGAGCACCAAGTCTGGGACAAAAGGCTCCTTAACAGCTTCTACCCCCAAGTCATTAGACTGCTGAACAGCTTCTACCCCCAAGTCATTAGACTGCTGAACAGCTTCTACCCCCAAGTCATTAGACTGCTGAACAGCTTCTACCTCCAAGTCATTAGACTGCTGAACAGCTTCCACCCTCAAGTCATTACACTGCTGAACAGCTTCTACCCCCAAGTCATTAGACTGCTGAACAGCTTCTACCCCCAAGTCATTAGACTGCTGAACAGCTTCCACCCCAACTCATTAGACTGCTGAACAGCTTCTACCCCCAAGTCATTAGACTGCTGAACAGCTTCTACCCCCAAGTCATTAGACTGCTGAACAGCTTCTACCCTCAAGTCATTAGACTGCAGAACAGCTTCTACCCCCAAGTCATTAGACTGCTGAACAGCTTCCACCCTCAAGTCATTAGACTGCTGAACAGCTTCTACCCCCAAGTCATTAGACTGCTGAACAGCTTCTACCCCCAAGTCATTAGACTGCTGAACAGCTTCCACCCCCAACTCATTAGACTGCTGAACAGCTTCTACCCCCAAGTCATTAGACTGTTGAACAGCTTCTACCCCCAAGTCATTAGACTGCTGAACAGCTTCTACCCTCAAGTCATTAGACTGCTGAACAGCTTCTACCCCCAAGTCATTAGACTGCTGAACAGCTTCTACCCCCAAGTCATTAGACTGCTGAACAGCTTCTACCCCCAAGTCATTAGACTGCTGAACAGCTTCCACCCCCAACTCATTAGACTGCTGAACAGCTTCTACCCCCAAGTCATTAGACTGCTGAACAGCTTCTACCCCCAAGTCATTAGACTGCTGAACAGCTTCTACCCCCAAGTCATTAGACTGCTGAACAGCTTCTACCCCCAAGTCATTAGACTGCTGAACAGCTTCTACCCTCAAGTCATTAGACTGCTGAACAGCTTCTACCCCCAAGTCATTAGACTGCTGAACAGCTTCTACCCCCAAGTCATTAGACTGCTGAACAGCTTCTACCCCCAAGTCATTAGACTGCTGAACAGCTTCCACCCCCAACTCATTAGACTGCTGAACAGCTTCTACCCCCAAGTCATTAGACTGCTGAACAGCTTCTACCCCCAAGTCATTAGACTGCTGAACAGCTTCTACCCCCAAGTCATTAGACTGCTGAACAGCTTCTACCCCCAAGCCATAAGACTGCTGAACAGCTTCTACCCCCAAGCCATTAGACTGCTGAACAGCTTCTACCCCCAAGCCATCAGACTGATGAACGTTAATTAAATGGCCACCTGCACTATTTGCATTGACCCCCTTTGTTATTGATGTATTTTTCTAATTGTTTTCCACTGACTCTCTTGAATTGGCTCGATGCACACTCACTACACTCTACCCACACATTCACTGTGACACTGACCGACTTTCACACTAGCTGCTGCTACTGTGTTTATTATCTATCCTGATTGCCTAGTCACTTTTACCCTTACCTACATGTACATACTGTATTACCTCAACTACCTCGCACCCATGCACATTGACTCGGTACTGGTACTCCTTGTATATAGCCTTGTTATTGTTATTGTGTTACTATTTAGAAAATATTTTCTTACTTTTTAACTCTGCATTGTTGGGAATGGGCTCGTAATAAAGCATCTCACAGTTGTTTTCGGCGTATGTGACCAATACGATTAGATTTTCATCTGAACAAATGAATGCTCTCGTTGTTATAATGAGGAATTTATTTAAATAAATGTGGTTTTCCTTGAAGATTTGAATGGGCTGAGAAAGCCTTTCGTGATGGATCTAGACAATCTGGTGAAAAGGGAGGGTTTGCGACTCTTCTCTTCAAGTGGGAAGGACGATGCGATATCATAAATTCCCTCTGGAGAAAAGGAGCCATGAGATTTTGTCATCGTCTCTGCAACGAAAGACCATCCAGCATGCCATCAATTTACATTTTTTCTCATTTATCAGACATCAGACAGACTTATCCAGAGAGACTTACAAGGAGCAATTAGGATTAAGTGCCTTGCTCAAGAGCACATTGACAGATTTTGCCTCGTGAACTCAGGGATTCTGAACCAGCAACCTATCGGTTACTGGCCCAACCTCTTAACCCACTAGGCTACCACCCAGCCCACAGTACAGTATGTCATAGGTAACAACTCAGAGGAGTACAACGTCTTTCCAAATGAATTAGTGGAATGGTAAAGGGATAATGTCTCAGTCTTGACTGAGCAGCAGCCTAAACAGCAGCAGGGCTTACCTGTAAAGTACACAGTAGGGGAAATGTTCTGAGGCTGGTACTCCAGAGACTCTTGAGGACAGAGGTTCTTACTAACATTCTTGGAACCCTGGTTGGTGGGAAAAGGCACATTAAAACAAACTGAAATGTTTTCGATATCTTAAAAGTACAGCATATCAACTGCAAAGAAGCAGTGCAATGCCATGACACAAAGAATCATATAAAAGGTCAACAGCAGTGTTATTCATGAAAGATGTATGTGTACTATACCTTTGTATTGAAGGTGAGGACCTGCTCTCCAGTACTGCTGATGGTATCCCTTTCCAAATCAAACACGCCTTCTACAATGTCAATGTCACGCTGGTAGCGGACTCAAAATAACATTTAGCAGTGGCTTTGGTGATCATTTGAAGAATGACCATGCAAGTAGAAGTCTTTGGATCGTTCTGGACTGAAACATCAAAGTTTATGTTTTCATACTCATCTGACCACTGTCTCAGGAAGCACTTCACTGTCTCTTCAGCAAATATCTGGAAAAGCTGAGAGGAGAGCTCCTTGGATATGGCACATTGTTCATTTCCCCATTTCAGCCTTGAAAGAATGGAGTCTGAAGCACTTTTGGCTGCTTCCAATGTTAAGACCTGTGGAGTGCTGTGGCTGTCCTGAAGGGCTATCACTTTATCCACCAATTCATGACTGAAAATGTGGATGGTCCAAGTGGAAATGATTTTTCTCAATTTCCTAACAGCAGATCGGAGGTCGTCAGGATGAGAAGCACCCTGTCCATCTTCCTGTGTGTTCTCAACACTTTCCACCATAATGTCCACTACCACCCCAGCAGCTTGCCTGACTTTGTCCACAAAGGTTACAGGAAGTAAGTCCTCTGTGTGAAAGAAGTCCTCAATGATTGTGTTTCTAACAATGGGAAAGTCAATCTGAGCAGGAAACTCAGTGGGGATGGGAGTCCCGGGTAAAGCAAAGTGCCATTTCGACTGCCTTAATTTTGAAGTAGGTGTTAGAGAGATAGAAGAGCGTGAAGAAGAGGTATTTCTTGTATTTTGGCCGTCAGCACTCCTACAACGGATCGTGTCAATATCCTCCAGCATGGATCCTGAGAGCTCAGTGGTTTTAGGTAGTAATTTGTGCGGAATGTCCACACAGGCATCGTTTCCACCAGGTGTAACACTGCTCTGGTTGACCTCAAGATGGCCGAGACTTGCTCTTTGTGATGCAGGACTGCTTTGATATGTAAAGATTTGGATTGAACCAAGTGTTGTGTCTGATCTTTGAAGATCTTTTCTGAGAAACTCCGTAATCTTACTTTGCAGACTGTAGTAGATTTTACGAGCAACAGACCAGATTCTTTTCTCAGAAACCTGTCCAGTGGTGAGCAGGGAGGTTCCAGATACCATGTCAGATGATTGGGTGGTCTGGGTGAGCTCCTGCTGGTCTTTCACCATGGTTTGTATAATATCAGTAGATGTGGTGGATGTAGATACAGACTGGAGGTACTTATCTGTTGTACCTTCCTCCACAATGTTAAATGATCTAGAGAGGACCTCACTCACTCCTTTCTCAGCTTTGGTTTGGAACTCATGACTAGAACGTTTTTGGAGGCTCTTTGTTGAAAGACTGTGGGAAGATGCAATGCCTTTGGAGGCAGCAGTGCTGCAATTTAGACTTACTGGAGAGGTTCGCTCAGGAGAACCTTGGAGACGTTCAAACATGTCTTCACATGGTGTTGGGGACCTTGACAAGGAGATGTCCTTCAGCTGAGACAGAACACCACCTACCAATATGTTGACCTCAAGGGACATATCAGATATTTTCTTTCCTACTGTGGAGAAGCAAGGTGCATTTGATGCCTGATCCTCGCATGAGGTCAAGATTGTTGAAATTACCTCTTTGGTACTATTGGTCAGTAGAGCCTCGTCTGTTTCAGTCCAGAGAAGTTTTGAACTCTCGCTGACACCCCTGTGTAGAGCCACTTCAAGGTTCAAACTGTGCAAGTGAGGCACACTCTTACTAGCTTGCCTCAAGTCCTGGCTTGCCAAACAAATGTGCTCCTTAGTCTCAAGATGTCCAGAGTCCTCTGTGGGTATATGACTAGACATTCTGCTCAGCATGTCTGACCTCCGCTGATGAATGATGAAGTCCTTTAATGTCTTCTGAATATTGTTATATAAACTAGAGGTAGCAGACCAGATCCTGCTCTGTAGCTTTTGTGCATTTTCCTGGAGGTCAGGTTCTCTCTCCTCTACTTCTACAGGTTGCGCCAAGCTCTGCAGGTCTTCCACAAATGTTTCAATGATGCCAAAGGCAGCAGAATCCGCACAAATATCCTTTGACCATGTGTACTGGTTTTGTATGGAACAAGACCTGGATGCTACAGAATAAGCAGGCTGTGCACTAGTTAAGCTACTGGTGGACTTTTTAACTAGGAACTCACTCACTGCTTGAGTGGCATTTCTCTTAAATTCCTCACTTGAGAGTTTTCTAATACAATCTAACAGACTGGTCAAAGAAGCTGTGGCCTTACTTCTGCTGTCCTCAATTTGACAGGGGAACTCACATACTATTGGTGATGAGGCCCTGGAATGGGCAATATCCCCAAGCTGAGCCAGAACACCCTCTACAAATTTCTCTCTCTCAATAGAGAAGCCTGATCCTTTTTCTCCAACAGTGTACAGGGGGTCCTCCTTTGACATCTCAGTGTTGTACAAGACCAGAAGCTCTGAGATGACTTCTTTGGTGCAAGTTGTCAGAAGGAGCTTGCTTTCTTCTGACTCTGTTTTTGCCCAAAGAAGTTTTGAGCTCTCACTTAGGCCTCTTTGTAAAGTAACTGCACCAGTGGACTCTGGCAACTAAGGCTCACTCTTACTGGGCCTCTATTTCATGTCTAAGCAAGGAAGTGGAACTGTCTCCTTAAACTCAGAATTTGTGATGTTGTCATCAGATGTGACAATGCTCTTTAGGGCAAATCTCTGAAGCTTGTCGAAATAATCTTTCAAGTTGTTTTGGATGCTGTGGTAAATGTGAACAGCAGCAGACCAGGCACTCTTCTGTTGGGGACTCTCTTCAGATTCAGCCAAGGACTTCATATCTGACACGAAAGTCTTAACAACTACTGACGCTGCTGAGCCCACTGGGTGAATTGACTCTGTCTTTACAATGCCAGACAATGTTTGACCTGATACAGCACCTGTTAACTCAGACTGAATGACTGAACTAGGAAAGCTCAAACTACTGACTTTTTTGTCAAGAACTCCACTCACTGCTTGTATTGCTGATGTTTGAAACTCCCGGCTAGAGAGTTTTTGGATGCTCTTAGATGTGAGCGTGCAGGAGGAACCAGATTCACTAATATTGTAGCTGCTCTCGTATTTCCTAATCAGGGCATCAAGATCCTCAATGAAGCCAACATGCGATGCCAAAAACGTGATCTTGTCCTTCAGATCTTCCAGCAAATTCTGTTCGTTCTCGTCAACAAAAGCCACCATTGTGTCAGAGATGGTGGTCATGACTTGCCCTGTTAGACTCTTGCTCTCTTGGTCAACTTTTTCAAGTTTAAAAGCCAGCTCTCTCACCATGCTGTCAGTCACCTTGGTCTGTGAGTCTCCCCATACCGGTGTCACTAGAGAGGTTTGACTTGCGGAGGCACTCTTAACGACCACTGATAAGGCCGACTTGACATCTTTAGCCAACTCTGCCATTACAGCAGGGGTTAGCATCATAGAGCCTGCACTTCCAGATGGAGAATTGGACATGCATGCAAGTTTGGAGAGAGAACATTGCAGGCTGTCCTGCACACAGGTGACAAGGGTGTCCTCTGAGACACCTAAGAGGACTTGTAGCGTCTCAGAATTGGTTGTTTTCTTCTGCACATCAGACAGAGAGGTTAGAGTCCTTGGGAAAAAAACCCGCAGAAATCATCAAAGTCAAACAAATAATATGTAAGGCTGTGATGCACATTCAGTGTGTCAAATACATCTGCACCATTGAAAACAATGAGGAAAACGCTGCTGTTTCTCTGAGAAAAAACCTTAGTGTGATGTCAGCCTAACTGCTTAATTTCTAAAGCCCAATAAAATGTATTTTGTATAAGTCATTTGCATTGAAACTGGCCTGTAGAGATCTATCTATCCTGGCAACATCTATCCTCTACAAAAATCAAAATTGCTATAAACTTCAAGTACTGTAACTTCTAATAACTTCAAGGACAGTTTGAAGAAATGTTAAAGGGAAATTTCTAAATGTTTCAACTTCATATTCATCATCTCCAGCACCACCCCAACATCAGCATATGTGAAAAACGGGCATTTCTATGTTTTGTAGTAAAAAAAGAAAGAGGAAGATAAGTGTTTTCTATGACATCATCAACCAATTAGTAGGCAATGCCTACTCATAATTGGTTAAAATCACACGATGCACACTGATGATGTCATTATAATCTACAGCTGAGCATTTAACCAACATTTTTGTTATTTTTCGGTTTTTAAACAATTAATTGACCGACGTCGTCTCAATTATTTGAATTCCATATAGTTAATTTTTTTCTTCTTCTGTGAGCTCGATGCTCAGTTTCTGTAGAGATAAATCAGATCAAGCACGAACTATGCAATGTAGTAGGGAGTTGTAGTTTCCAACAGGCCAATATTCTACATAGTTTAGCACAGAAAATATGGCAATTAATTCCCATAATCCATTGCACGCCCACTTGCTTGTCCACTCTGTGTGGAGCAGATACGGAAACCTCATTGACTGAGACGGAGAGACGAGAGAATGCATGAGAGAGATAAAAAGCAGTTGCGTTGCGAGGATTCTCTACCTGGAAATACATGACCTAAGTGATTGACAGTTGGTGTTCAGCGGTCATAAAAGTAGGTCTTATTTACTTAGAAGAACTACTAAAATAGTGATTTTGTCAGACAGGATAAGCAGCAGCTCTATAGAGATGAGTTGATGACTTGGAATGAAATAATAAAGTCATCAAATAAATATTTTATATGAGAAAGTAAATGATGGTTGATAAGTCATAAACAGTAATGGACAGTCACTACCATCATGGGACTTTTATTCATTGTTTTATTATGTGTTGTTACAGCATTCAACACACATAATCCATAGTGCATTCAATGTCTAAAAAAAGTATTGAAATCCAAAACCGTGATTATTTTTTTAATATTTGAATCGAAACCAAACCAACCTCAAAAAGCACTAATTTCTCAGCACTATTGGAAACAGTTACGTCCCTCTATATTTTTTTTACTACAAAGCATGGAAATGTGTAATTTTCACATATGGTGATGCTGGAGATGAATACGAAGTTGTTAAATTTCCCTTTAAGAACATACCTCATGGCCCCCTTGGGCAGGTAGCTTCCACTGCCCAGACTGCCCTTAGTCAGGTAAATCTCCTTGAACTTAAGTTGTGATTCCTGTTCTTCTTCCTCTTCCTCCTCCATACAGTTGGAGGAAGGGTAGGGAGTCGGGATACGAAAGCTATTGTAAGACTTTCGACTGCCTGGCCTCTTAGGTACACCAGCCTCAGTAAATCTCACGCGGGACTTGGTGTTAATCTTATCGTCTAACAGACTGGTGAGTGACGCTGTGAGAGACCTCTGTGACAATGGAGAAGAGGCAGCATCTTGGATGCCCAGTAGTTCGTAAAGACCTGGGATGATGATCTGCATCAGCTTGTCCGATAAAAACTGGACAATCCTCAGACACAAGCCGGCAAGCTGTTGTTTTGTCAGCTGTATTCCAGAAACAGAAGAAGTGTTTTAAAATGTTGCATAGTGCGTCTTTCAAAAGCTTATGAACAAGGTTAAACATTAGGCAGAGTTTTCATGGTAATCTGATTAAATTGTCAGTAACATGATCTTACCGGGTCAAACATGCCCTCACGAATCCCCCTCCATTGCCTGAAAACAATATTGTTATAAATGTTGTCATATCAGGATGCGTGGCAGAATAGTTTTTATTTAATTATTTGCCTGATCGTGAAGTTATACTTGCTTTGTGTCAGTTGTTTTGGCAAAATTGCAATGTGACAACTTTTCTAGCACTGAACATTTTTTTCAGATTGATCAGTTTCTAATTTGATCCTATTTCCTTGAAGGTGTGATAGTACCAAAGAAAACAGAACATACTTCTCAGTTAGGTTTTGAAGGAAGTCCATAAGTGTCAGATGTTCCACATTGTTGAGCTTTCCCTCTTCTGTGGTTTCCATCACTGAGGTTGCTCTGCTCCTGGTACAATTGCTCTGCTCCTGGTAGAAATGTAATTATATTGCAAATAATCAAACTTAATTAACAACAAATATCATACTGAAATAATTATTAACTGTTAAAGAGGGGAGGAGCATTGGCAACGTTGGGCCAATTAAACAACTGCAACACAACAGAGATGGTTGTGGTACGTCAACATTGCCAATGATAGCATCACTGAAATGACAAGGTCAACTTACCATCTCATTGACAGCTTCAGAGGTCAGGTGGTCATCCATCACACAGACAGGCAGGTCTAGAGACTGGGACAAGGCTCTATGGTCATAACCAGGAGAGAATGGAAACATCAGAGCAGTCCCAATGGCAGAATCTAACCACTGTCTTCATGTCAAAGACTCACTCACTCATTTGCTTTGTCAAACCTACCCCTTAGAATGACTTCGATATTAAAAACCCAGGCTTTCCTAAAATGTTTACCTCAGCCAGTCTAGAACCCAGGTGTGTCTACAAAACACATGTACTCCTCCATAAGGTTCATGGCTTGCCTATTGTTTTATCCCAGTACAAGAGGGGCAACTGGATTCAGGATTAAACACAAGCAGTCTTTAAGGTATATCTTATTACAGTTTAGGCCTACCTTATTATTTTCTTCCATCTGGCAATATCATTTTAAGGAATGAAATCTGTTTTGTTGCTAGTATTATTAGTAACTGTAGGAAAATACAGCTGTAAAGTACAAGAATCAGCTACTTTCTGAAGGGAAGCCAAGCTCATAAGCAATTTAGAACCTACAGACAATTATGACAAAATTGGAACGCATAAATGCGTCACAAACGCCTTGTGGTCACATGTTATTTTAGGGCGTGGCTCCGCATTCGTGAATTTGCGATTAATACTTTTCTCATGCCGAAACCGGATTAAATACATACCGGTAGTTAAATGACAAAAAATATGATATTCGCAATGTCATTAAGCAACAACAACAACAAAAACATAAATAGCTACTACAATTTCTAAACATGATTTTGTGGACCCACGACTAGACTTTATCTATGTTAGCTAGTTGCTAGCGATGCTAGTCAGCATAGGCTGCTACGTGATAAACAGTTCGCGTTAGCGAATTAGCCACCTAGCTAGCCAGCCTAACAAACTGTCAAATCCAATGGAAACCGATGAAACCCTGCTGCCAAATAAGGGCTAGCTCGATGACTCGATGACACTCTAACCACTAGGCTACTTGTCTTCATGAAGGGTTTCATGTGAGCCTGTTTGCATCCCTCCCAGCTGCCCACTGCATTGAGGCTAGGTAACACAGTGAGGTCCCCATGAGTTTCAACGCTTTAATAAGTGCTATCGTGCAGAAAAAGCGAATAAAATACTGGTTGATGAGCTAGCTAAATTAGCAAGACGGGTATGACCGTTAACAGCGTGCATGCACAAATGCATGACGACACTTTGAATATAAGTGAAGCAGGCATGCAGAACGAGATCGCCCCACCAAGCCAGATAGTAGAGGGGTACAACAACGCCGGGACACAGAGGCATAGCTCATACAATTATATTTTGTTCCAGTCAATGACAATACATGTTGAAAAATAAATACCTGCGTGAAATATATGGCATCGCATGCTAGTGCAAAGATAGCTTGCATGAATTTTTTTTTAAATCCGGTGACCACTAGATGTCCTCGTATATCCACATTTAGATCAACTGTACTTGATTTTTCATCAGTGCTGTGAATGACAAGCCCACTGAATCTAGTTTAATAATCTTTATACTCAGCAGGTAGAGGCATAGGTACTTCAAATCAGTGCTTAATTTGAGCAGGATCATGCCAGAACAGGATCCGGCACCTTTCCGTTCTGGACTGTTTTGTTCCGGAACCTATTTGGCCGAATCCGGTACCTCTCGTGCCATGAAAAATAATGTTCACTTTTTGCTATGTAACAATTATAATAAAAGCGATCAAAGTTCATTCGAGTTGCCTCTTCGTCAATTATCCTGCCCCCTCATCTCTCCAGAGTTGCACTTCATCATTTGTTTCCATATAGAATCATAGCTGCATAAAGGGTTCTGGAGGAATTTTCTAAAGTTACGGAATTACTGCTGTCTGTTCAGAAATAAATTAAATCATTCAGAATAGCCTAATACGTCATGAGAAGCCCTATAATTTAGCTACAGAGGACCAATGGCCCCTTTTTTAAATAGCCTAGCTGCGGATTGTAGCCCAATAACAAAGAATAGCCTACAGTCGGGAACGCGAGGCAAATCTGTCAGTGAAAAAACAGCAGGCAGACAAAACAGGCCTTTTGCAATATTTCAAATACAATCGAGGGAAAACACAGGTTGAAAAGCAATGACTCTTGCTGAAAAGATAAGACTATGCTGTAGACTACCAAAATATTTGATCAACTCCCAAACATTGTTTTACAAAACAGAGAGAGGGAGAGATAGGCTTTTGACACGAGCGCATCGACAATCTCCAGCAAGTGAGCTGCGCATCATTGGGTGAGTCAGTGAAACTGGAAAGCATTTTTAGGACTAATTTCCTCCTCATAATGTAGCCTACTATATGTTTCTCCACAAACCTAGGCCTATAGGCTATTGATGGATTCAAGACAAGGTCGTTTTTATTGATCTCAGATACTAAATTTGTCAGCGTCAAAGTAGCCTGCCATTTCGATCATTTGTGCCGATTAAAAAAAGATAATGCCAAAGTCTCCAGTCATGTAAAATTATGTAGAATTGCACGAAATGCGGTTTTAAAAAGGCCAACACTTTCCCGGACCCTAGGCTACTAAAAATGTTCCCCATGTGTGCACCTTCTATAAGTGGCTCTACCCAAATGTGATGATATCAAATCAAATTTATTTATATAGCCCTTCGTACATCAGCTGATATCTCAAAGTGCTGTACAGAAACCCATTCTAAAACCCCAAACAGCAAGCAATGCAGGTGATGATATGCGTTCAATGCTCTATTATAAAAGGTGATCTTTTTTCTCATGAGTTCTGGTACCACAGAACCCCCCCTCTAGCACCCACTCTTTGTTCTAGCACCTCCCAATTTACAAATTAAGCTCTGCTTCAAATTTTTATTTTACAAGGCAAGTCAGTTAAGAACAAATTCTTATTTTCAATAAAGGCCTAGGAACAGTGGGTTGCCCTATAAGGCACCTCGGGCTTCCCGAGTGGCGCAGTGGTCTAAGGCACTGCGTAGTACTAGCTGTGCCACTAGAGATCCTGGTTCAAGTCCAGGCTCTGTCGCAGCCGGCCGTGACTGGGAGACCCATGGGGCGGCGCACAATTGGCCCAGCGTCATCCGGGTTAGTGGAGGGTTTGGCCGGCAGGGGTGTTCTTGTCCCATCACGCACTAGTGACTCCTGTGTCGGGCCAGTGCACGCTGACACGGTCGACACGGCTGGCTTCCAGGTTAAGCGGGCATGGTGTCATGAAGCAGTGTGGCTTGGCTGGGTTGTGTTTCGGAGGACGCACGGCTCTTGGCTCTCGCCTCTCCCAAGTCCATATGGGAGTTGTAGCAATGGGACAACTACCAATTGGATACCACTAAATTGAAAAAAAAAAGAAGTCACCTTGTAGGTTTGTGGTATATGGCCAATATACCTCCGCGTTGCGTTGTGCCTAAGAACAGCCCTTGGCCGTGGTATATTGGCCATATATACCACACCTCCTTGGGCCTTATTTCACTTTTACAATTATTGTATTGACATCTGTCTGGGTGGAACACCCTCCATAATGGGTGTCTGTGTGGGACACCCTCCATTACGGCTCCATCAGTGTTGAGCCCTCTCACTCTGATTGTATGGGACACTCAATTACGGCTCCTTGTGTTTCCAATCTTCTTCCTCTGGCAGGATTACTTCCACGTGCAACTGTCAGACGACAAGCAGGTGAGGCACTTCCTGGAGCTGAGCTATGCTGGTGCCATCCTTCGGGACAGCTGGGTCCTGACAGACGTTGGCATCACCCCTAGCAGTGCCATCTGCTGCCTGCTGAAGGTACCAGCCGAACACCTAGCTGTTTCTACCCGTGCTTGAAAATGCATATCAAAGTGAGCTGGCTATTGCTTGAAACAGCTTCATACTATCATTAACATAAAGTGTTTCAGATATAGTGTGGTGATATATATTATGGTTAAATAGTATGGTTATATAGTATGATTATATATATAATGGTGATATAGAGTGGTAATATATAGTATTGGTTATATAGTATGGTTAAATAGTATGATTATATAGTATGGTTATATAGTATGATTATATAGTATGATTATATAGTATGATTATATAGTATGGTTATATAGTATGATTAGGTGATTTAGTTAATTCAAACAGGTGCCATTAATACAGGTAACGAGTGGAGGACAGAGGAGCCTCTTAAAGAAGAAGTTACAGGTCTGTGAGAGCCAGAAATCTTGCTTGTTTGTAGGTGACCAAATACTTATTTTCCACCATAATTTGCAAATAAATTCATTAAAAATCCTACAATGTGATTTTTCTGGATTTTTTTTCTCATTTTGTCTGTCATTGTTGATGTGTAACTATGATGAAAATTACAGGCCTCTCTCATCTTTTTAAGTGGAAGAACTTGCACAATTGGTGGCTGACTAAATACTTTTTTGCCCCACTGTAGTGGTGTGGTGGTATATAGTATGGTGATATATAGTATGTTGAGGTCACCCTGCTTGAGACTTAAAGTAATATTGCCCTTGCTCAACCAAGACCATGGTTATGGTAGAGTGATTGGTTAGTAAGAACACTGCTTCGTGAGTGTGAAGTGTTGTTGTACAGAGGTCCCTGGGTACATGTCCAGAGCCAGACAGGGACAGAACTCACTCTGTTCCACAAAGTTCTGTGGAAGATTTGCTAACAGAGGAGAGTGGTTATGTATCTAAGTACAAATTTAACCATCAGAATAATGTTTATTTGTGTTCTTTACTCCTTACTTACACATCCCATCATTGACATAGTCAAAGCCAGACCTTCTGTCTGTCTCTCCTTCTTGCTGGTTGACTAGAGTGGAAATCTATAGTATTGTATGGTTGACCTGGGATAGAGCTGAAATGTGGCCCGATGTAGTGTTGCCTTTGTACCAAACACCCTTACAGTCATAAACCTTTTCCCCATGTAATCGCCTCGACCTCAGTCTGGTGTTCGCTAACAGTATCTGAAGAGTCTGTATACCCAGTGGTGTATAGTACAGTAGAGCACAGCAGACTACAGCAGACTACAGTAGAGCACAGCAGAGTACAGCAGACAGAGTACAGCAGAGTACAGCAGAGTACAGTAGAGCACAGCAGGCCGTATAGTAGGAGAAGAAGAGGCCCTTTGGGTTCATTGAAATACATATTCATAACATTTCTGTTAACAATTTAATCTGCACCCAGATTAGTCTTCAATTTAATTTTCACCCAGATTAGTGTTCAATTTAATCTGCACCCAGATTAGTTTTCATTGTGATAGAACAAAACTCAGTACAGCACATGAATTAGAAAATATTGTTACAAATTTGTGCCACGAGATGGTGGTATATTATAAGTTTAAATAGCATGGACATTTGATTTGTCTCTGGATAGAAATTGCCCTTGGGAACAGATCAGTTTACTCTCACCAAATCCTAACCTTTACCATTAGCAGTAAAAACACAAACCAGACCTAAGATCAGTGCAAAGGAGCCACTTCATCTTACCCCTGTAATTATATGACTCCTAACTTATATATACTGAGTGTACCAAACATTAGTAACACCTTCCTAATATTGAGTTGCACCCCGCCTTTTGCAATCAGAACAGCCTCAATTCGTTGGGGCATGGACTCTACAAGGTGTTTGAAAGCGTTCCCCGGGGATGCTGGCCCATAATGACTCAGTGCCGTGACGGGGGAGACCCTCTCAGTCTTGGGCACTGTGTTTCTTCTGAGTACGTCTGTGGCCAGGCTCATGACCCTGGTGTCCCAGCAGTGTGGGCTTCCCGTCAGCTCCTTCAGACTGAGCTCTCCCACCGGCCTGCAACTCTACGACTACAACCGGCTGCACGACTACGCCATTGACCTGGGTATGGCCTTCCTTGTGCAGTAGATCAATGGTCCTCTGGCTCAACACCTTATGGATGTAACACAGAGACAAATGGACTGTATGGAACACATTCTTGGTTCATGGCAACCAGGAGGACAACCTGCACGTGTCTCTGTCTCCCAGGGGCTACTCTACGGTTGGACACCTGGGATGGGTGGGCGGAGTTCCTCAGAGGCTGCTTCCTGGGACACAGACTGACCGTCCAACGACACCTGTCTAGGGAGAGACCTGTGATGAGGTCAGAATACACATCTACACACTGAACTGTATGATAGACTTACTATCAACAGTGATGGTACTGAACCTTTATATAGCTTACAATGATGGTACTGAACCTTTATATAGCTTACAATGATAGTACTGACCCTGTATATAGCTTACAATGAGAGTACTTACCCTGTATATAGCTTACAATGATGGTACTGACCCTGTATATAGCTTACAATGATGGTACTGACCATGTATATAGCTTACAATGATAGTACTGACCCTGTATATAGCTTACAATAATGCTACTGACCCTGTATATAGCTTACAATAATGGTACTGACCCTGTATATAGCTTACAATGATAGTACTGACCCTGTATTTAGCTTACAATGATAGTATGATAGCTTATAATGATAGTACTGACCCTGTATATAGCTTACAATGATAGTACTGACCCTGTATTTAGCTTACAATGATAGTATGATAGCTTATAATGATAGTACTGACCCAGTATATAGCTTATATTCTCTTGTTTTTTTCCTTCATATGTTTGTTCTCTTACCCTGATATTTAATACTGCATTGTGGGAAAGAGCTTGCAAGTAAGCATTTTACTGTACTGTTTTATAACCCACTGTATCTTGTGAACTTGACAAAAAAAACTTGAAACGTGTTATAAATACATTGATTCTGTATTATTCCAGGTTCCAGCTCCGGGTGGCACTCTACATCGCTGCTTCTCTGGGCCACCTGGACCTGGCCGGCTGGCTGCTGGAGAGGGGGGTGCGTGTCATTGAGCCGGTGGGGGTTCACCCTTACCGTGAGTGGTGCCACCAGACGGCCCACCCCGACGTCGCCAAGTGTCCCGCTGTCGCCTCCATCGAGAGCGGCCAGCTCACCATCCTCAAACTCTTTATCGCCAGCAGCGTTCTGACCCTTGCCTGTCGGGATCCCCAGGGTCGCGACCCCCTGAGGATCGCCCTTCAGTACGGCCACAGGGAGTGTGTGAGTCACCTGGCCACCAAGCTGTGGTCTGTGGTGGTCCTCCCAGGTATGGCCCTGCCCATGCGGACATACCTCCAGATAAAGGGCTGGGTGAGGCTGGGGCAGAGGAGGGCAGCATCCAGGCACTGCATGGGCCTCAACAGGGCTCCGTTCAGGACCCGGGTGGGCGACACGGTCCTGGTGGACGGCTTCACCCTCCCCAAGATGTCCTCCAAGCCCAGGAGGAGTGAGGCCAAGGCGGGTATCAGGATGATGTCCACAGCCTCTCGATGTTTGACCCCCATCAACTGCCCATCTCATGTATCCTGCCCGCTCCGCGCCCTGGCATCCCAGGATAAACCTCTTCAACTACCGAAGCTACACCCTGTGGCCACGAGGGATGAAAGAGAGAAGAAGAGGGGATGTGGAGGGAAGGGATGTGAGGAGGATGAGAGTGGGGATCAGAACAGCAACCAATGGAGGAGCAGAGTCCCGCTCCCGCCCATTTCCAGAGACACCAATCTCAGACCTGTGTTTGCCTCGCCAAACTCCGCCCAGATACTCACCACCTCACTGGAGGCCTTTTCTCTCCACTGCGACCGCACACCCAGAGAAAACGCCATATACTGTTTGGCCTTGGCCAGGTTAGTCCAAGTTTAAATGACAGCTACGGTGAATATGAATATTTCTCTGGAGGTTTCTTATGAAAGGTGTGAATACTGTCAGAAGAAGCCTCCTATAATCAGTGGTGGTGGGGGGGGGACACATGTAAAAGCTGTTTACACACTTTTTATTTTATTTTGTTCAAGCATTTACCCACCTTTTGTGGAAGATGCATTGAAAGTAGAGGGAGCGTTACTTCTTTAATCCTGAACGGCAATCAGCATTTACCAGTCAATGTTTTTACCACTTCATCACTGCCTATGATATACCCTATAAACAGTGCAGTTCAAGAAGAGTTGAAGAGAATATTTACCCAATAAACTAAAGTAACAAATAATAAAACAGTTGAACTTGTCCGGTGGCCATTTGATTAATTGTTCAGCAGTCTTATGACTTGGGGTTAGAAGCTGTTATAGGTTTACCCTAATGTAACGGATGTGAAACGGCTAGCTTAGTTAGCGTGGGCGCTAAATAGCGTTTCAATCAGTGACGTCACTTGCTCTGAGACCTTGAAGTAGTAGTTCCCCTTGCTCTGCAAGGGCCGCGGCTTTTGTGGAGCGATGGGTAACGATGCTTCGAGGGTGACTGTTGATGTGTGCAGAAGGTCCCTAGTTCGCGCCCGGGTATGGGCGAGGGGACGGTCTAAATTTGTACTGTTACAAGTCCTGAAACAAATCATGAGCCAACTAACATGCTTAGAAGGTATATAGTGTCAGTCTTATTGGTTCACCCTAACAAGTTGTTTCAGTATGGGGAGAGGATAGAATGTAAGGGCGCTTCATTAATGTATTGAGGCCATTACATATACAGTATTTCACCCCCCCACACTTAACACTAGTTTTTATCCATAGAAATCCTCACTTGCTGATGAAGACCTATAGTGGTTGAAATCAATGTAAAATACTGTATGAACACTGCTGCCTTAAAACTATTTTATTAAGATGTGGATCATTATTGCTCATTTAAATGAGTCTGTGCAGTGTCAAAATAATACACCTGATACATAAGGGGGGGAAAAAATGCTAAAAATACCACAAGACATGAAATAATGGCATTATGGGAAAATAATACATACTGTATTTCACAGAGTATTTGACAAACTCTTTATTTACGTTACAAAACTGACAACTACTGTAACGATGTGTTAGCACAGCATGTGTCATCATTCCCCTGCAGTGTGTGGATTTACACAGCAATATAGCAGACAGCTTAAATAGTTTATTTTTATTTAACCTTTATTTCACTAGACAAGTCAGTTAAGAACAAATTCTTATTTACAATGATGGCCAAACCCGGACGACGCTGGGCCAATTATGCGGCACCCTATGGGACTCCCAATCACTTGGGAGTGGGAAGGATACCAAATCCAATATCACACACTTCTTCCTTAGTATTCTGAGAACTGTCAGATAGCTGTGAGAGCTATGAGTGGATCGTGGACCCATGCATAAATGATAACTTTGCTGTAACTCAGTGGGGCAAGTAGAACGTCCGGGTTAGTGTATGTGCATTATGTGGACAGTTGATTGTCTTTGTCTCAAAGCCTTTCCATTTCTGGGGTATTGAAGAAGCTTCTGATCTCAACCTTCTTGACAGGTAAGAAACACTTGGTTAGTGTATGTGTCTTATCCAATGGGATGTCAGGTGAACGTTGAAGATGCTTCTTGGAGGTGATCTAATGATGTCATTGAATCGCTGTCATTGAGTTGCTCACTGGACAAGACAATTATTCACTGAAAATTAAATCTGTCTTTCATTTCACTTATGTTGATACTTGATTGGCTATTTGCTGTCTTTTGAAAATACAAAAATAAATATAACTGTTTTATGAAGCACTTGTAGACATTCATAGTTTTCAAAATCATATTTTCAGCAAAACAGATACATACGTTTACAATATGACATCAAATCAAATAAAAATAAAATAAGTGGTATGTAAATGATTGGCAAAAGGCTCCAACCACCAAAGTCATAGACTGTTCACTCTGCTACCACGCGGCAAGCGATACGAGAGCACGAAGTCTGGGACAAAAGCCTCCTTAACAGCTTCTACCCCCAAGTCATTAGACTGCTGAACAGCTTCTACCCCCAAGTCATTAGACTGCTGAACAGCTTCTACCCCCAAGTCATTAGACTGCTGAACAGCTTCTACCCCCAAGTCATTAGACTGCTGAACAGCTTCTACCTCCAAGTCATTAGACTGCTGAACAGCTTCTACCCTCAAGTCATTAGACTGCTGAACAGCTTCTACCCCCAAGTCATTAGACTGCTGAACAGCTTCTACCCCCAAGTCATTAGACTGCTGAACAGCTTCCACCCCCAACTCATTAGACTGCTGAACAGCTTCTACCCCCAAGTCATTAGACTGCTGAACAACTTCTACCCCCAAGTCATTAGACTGCTGAACAGCTTCTACCCTCAAGTCATTAGACTGCTGAACAGCTTCTACCCCCAAGTCATTAGACTGCTGAACAGCTTCCACCCTCAAGTCATTAGACTGCTGAACAGCTTCTACCCCCAAGTCATTAGACTGCTGAACAGCTTCTACCCCCAAGTCATTAGACTGCTGAACAGCTTCCACCCCCAACTCATTAGACTGCTGAACAGCTTCTACCCCCAAGTCATTAGACTGCTGAACAGCTTCTACCCCCAAGTCATTAGACTGCTGAACAGCTTCTACCCTCAAGTCATTAGACTGCTGAACAGCTTCTACCCCCAAGTCATTAGACTGCTGAACAGCTTCTACCCCCAAGTCATTAGACTGCTGAACAGCTTCTACCCCCAAGTCATTAATTAGACTGCTGAACAGCTTCCACCCCCAACTCATTAGACTGCTGAACAGCTTCTACCCCCAAGTCATTAGACTGCTGAACAGCTTCTACCCCCAAGCCATTAGACTGCTGAACAGCTTCTACCCCCAAGCCATAAGACTGCTGAACAGCTTCTACCCCCAAGCCATTAGACTGCTGAACAGCTTCTACCCCCAAGTCATTAGACTGCTGAACGTTAATTAAATGGCCACCTGCACTATTTGCATTGACCCCCTTTGTTATTGATGTATTTTTCTAATTGTTTTCCACTGACTCTCTTGAATTGGCTCGATGCACACTCACTACACTCTACCCACACATTCACTGTCCGACTTTCACACTAGCTGCTGCTACTGTGTTTATTATCTATCCTGATTGCCTAGTCACTTTTACCCTTACCTACATGTACATACTGTATTACCTCAACTACCTCGCACCCATGCACATTGACTCGGTACTGGTACTCCTTGTATATAGCCTTGTTATTGTTATTGTGTTACTATTTAGAAAATATTTTCTTACTTTTTAACTCTGCATTGTTGGGAATGGGCTCGTAATAAAGCATCTCACAGTTGTTTTCGGCGTATGTGACCAATACGATTAGATTCTCATCTGAACAAATGAATGCTCTCGTTGTTATAATGATGAATTTATTTAAATAATTTGGTTTTCCTTGAAGATTTGAATGTGCTGAGAAAGCCTTTCGTGATGGATCTAGACAATCTGGTGAAAAGGGAGGGTTTGCGACTCTTCTCTTCAAGTGGGAAGGACGATGCGATATCATAAATTCCCTCTGGAGAAAAGGAGCCATGAGATGTTGTCATCGTCTCTGCAACGAAAGACCATCCAGCATGCCATCAATTTACATTTTTACTCATTTATCAGACACTCTTATCCAGAGAGACTTACAAGGAGCAATTAGGATTAAGTGCCTTGCTCAAGAGCACATTGACAGATTTTGCCTCGTGAACTCAGGGATTCTGAACCAGCAACCTATCGGTTACTGGCCCAACCTCTTAACCCACTAGGCTACCACCCAGCCCACAGTACAGTATGTCATAGGTAACAACTCAGAGGAGTACAACGTCTTTCCAAATGAATTAGTGGAATGGTAAAGGGATAATGTCTCAGTCTTGACTGAGCAGCAGCCTAAACAGCAGCAGGGCTTACCTGTAAAGTACACAGTAGGGGAAATGTTCTGAGGCTGGTACTCCAGAGACTCTTGAGGACAGAGGTTCTTACTAACTTTCTTGGAACCCTGGTTGGTAGGAAAAGGCACATTAAAACAAACTGAAATGTTTTCGATATCTTAAAGTACAGCATATCAACTGCAAAGAAGCAGTGCAATGCCATGACACAAAGAATCATATAAAAGGTCAACAGCAGTGTTATTCATGAAAGATGTATGTGTACTATACCTTTGTATTGAAGGTGAGGACCTGCTCTCCAGTACTGCTGATGGTATCCCTTTCCAAATCAAACACGCCTTCTACAATGTCACTGGTGGCCACGCTGGTAGCGGACTCAAAATAACATTTAGCAGTGGCTTTGGTGATCATTTGAAGAATGACCATGCAAGTAGAAGTCTTTGGATCGTTCTGGACTGAAACATCAAAGTTTATGTTTTCATACTCATCTGACCACTGTCTCAGGAAGCACTTCACTGTCTCTTCAGCAAATATCTGGAGAAGCTGAGAGGAGAGCTCCTTGGATATGGCACATTGTTCCTTTCCCCATTTCAGCCTTGAAAGAATGGAGTCTGAAGCACTTTTGGCTGCTTCCAATGTTAAGACCTGTGGAGTGCTGTGGCTGTCCTGAAGGGCTATCACTTTATCCACCAATTCATGGCTGAAAATGTGGATGGTCCAAGTGGAAATGATTTTTCTCAATTTCCTAACAGCAGATCGGAGGTTGTCAGGATGAGAAGCACCCTGTCCATTTTCCTGTGTGTTCTCAACACTTTCCACCATAATGTCCACTACCACCCCAGCAGCTTGCCTGACTTTGTCCACAAAGGTTACAGGAAGTAAGTCCTCTGTGTGAAAGAAGTCCTCAATGATTGTGTTTCTAACAATGGGAAAGTCAATCTGAGCAGGAAACTCAGTGGGGATGGGAGTCCCGGGTAAAGCAAAGTGCCATTTCGACTGCCTTAATTTTGAAGTAGGTGTTAGAGAGATGGAGGAGCGTGAAGAAGAGGTATTTCTTGTATTTTGGCTGTCAGCACTCCTACAACGGATCGTGTCAATATCCTCCAGCATGGATCCTGAGAGCTCAGTGGTTTTAGGTAGTAATTTGTGCGGAATGTCCACACAGGCATCGTTTCCACCAGGTGTAACACTGCTCTGGTCGACCTCAAGATGGCAGAGACTTGCTCTTTGTGATGCAGGACTGCTTTGATATGTAAAGATTTGGATTGAACCAAGTGTTGTGTCTGATCTTTGAAGATCTTTTCTGAGAAACTCCGTAATCTTACTTTGCAGACTATAGTAGATGTTACGAGCAACAGACCAGATTCTTTTCTCAGAAACCTGTCCAGTGGTGAGCAGGGAGGTTCCAAATACCATGTCAGATGATTGGGTGGTCTGGGTGAGCTCCTGCTGGTCTTTCACCATGGTTTGTATAATATCAGTAGATGTGGTGGATGTAGATACAGGCTGGAGGTACTTATCTGTTGTACCTTCCTCCACAATGTTAAATGATCTAGAGAGGACCTCACTCACTCCTTTCTCAGCTTTGGTTTGGAACTCATGACTAGAGAGTTTTTGGAGGCTCTTTGTTGAAAGACTGTGGGAAGATGCAATGCCTTTGGAGGCAGCCGTGCTGCAATCTAGACTTACTGGAGAGGTTCGCTCAGGAGAACCTTGGAGACGTTCAAACATGTCTTCACATGGTGTTGGGGACCTTGACAAGGAGATGTCCTTCAGCTGAGACAGAACACCACCTACCAACATGTTGACCTCAAGGGACATATCAGATATTTTCTTTCCTACTGTGGAGAAGCAAGGTGCATTTGATGTCTGATCCTCGCATGAGGTCAAGATTGTTGAAATTACCTCTTTGGTACTATTGGTCAGTAGAGCCTCGTCTGTTTCAGTCCAGAGAAGTTTTGAACTCTCGCTGACACCCCTGTGTAGAGCCACTTCAAGGTTCAAACTGTGCAAGTGAGGCACACTCTTACTAGCTTGCCTCAAGTCCTGGCTTGCCAAACCAAGGTACTCCTTAGTCCCAAGATTTCCAGAGTCCTCTGTGGGTATATGACTAGACATTCTTCTCTGCATGTCTGACCTCCGCTGGTGAATGATGAAGTCCTTTAATGTCTTCTGAATATTGTTATATAAACTAGTGGTAGCAGACCAGATCCTACTCTGTAGCTTTTGTGCATTTTCCTGGACGTCAGGTTCTCTCTCCTCTACTTCTGCAGGTTGCGCCAAGCTCTGCAGGTCTTCCACAAATGTGTCAATGATGCCAAAGGCAGCAGAATCCGCACAAATATCCTTTGACCATGTGTACTGGTTTTGAATGGAACAAGACCTGGAATAAGCAGGCTGTGCACTAGTTAAGCTACTGGAGGACTTTTTAACTAGGAACTCACTCACTGCTTGAGTGGCATTTCTCTTAAATTCCTCACTTGAGAGTTTTCTAATACAATCTAACAGACTGGTCAAAGAAGCTGTGGCCTTACTTCTGCTGTCCTCAATTTGACAGGGGAACTCACATACTATTGGTGATGAGGACCTGGAATGGGAGATATCCCCAAGCTGAGCCAGAACACCCTCTACAATTGTCTCTCTCTCAATAGAGAAGCCTGATCCTTTTTCTCCAACAGTGTTGTACAAGACCAGAAGCTCTGAGATGACTTCTTTGGTGCAAGTTGTCAGAAGGAGCTTGCTTTCTTCTGACTCAGTTTTTGCCCAAAGAAGTTTTGAGCTCTCACTTAGGCCTCTTTGTAAAGTAACTGCACCAGTGGACTCTGGCAACTGAGGCTCACTCTTACTGGGCCTATATTTCATGTCTAAGCAAGGAAGTGGAACTGTCTCCTTAAACTCAGCATTTGTGATGTTGTCATCAGATGTGACAATGCTCTTTAGGGCAAATCTCTGAAGCTTGCCGAAATAATCTTTCAAGTTGTTTTGGATGCTGTGGTAAATGTGAACAGCAGCAGACCAGGCACTCTTCTGTTGGGGACTCTCTTCAGATTCAGCCAAGGACTTCATATCTGACACGAAAGTCTTAACAACTACTGACGCTGCTGAGCCCACTGGGTGAATTGACTCTGTCTTTACAATGCCAGACAATGTTTGACCTGATACAGCACCTGTTAACTCAGACTGAATGACTGAACTAGGAAAGCTCAAACTACTGACTTTTTTGTCAAGAACTCCACTCACTGCTTGTATTGCTGATGTTTGAAACTCCCGGCTGGAGAGTTTTTGGATGCTCTTAGATGTGAGCGTGCAGGAGGAACCAGATTCACCAATATTGTAGCTGGTCTCGTATTTCCTTATCAGGGCATCAAGATTGTCAATGAAGCCAACATGCGATGCCAAAAACGTGATTTTGTCCTTCAGATCTTCCAGCAAATTCTGTTCGTTCTCGTCAACAAAAGCCACCATTGTGTCAGAGATCATGGTCATGACTTGCCCTGTTAGACTTTTGCTCTCTTGGTCAACTTTTTCAAGTTTAGCGGCCAGCTCTCTCACCATGCTCTCAGTCACCTTGGTCTGTGAGTCTCCCCTTACCGGTGTCACTACAGAGGTTTGGCTAGCGGAGGCACTCTTAACGACCACTGATAAGGCCGACTTGACATCTTTAGCCAACTCTGCCATTACAGCAGGGGTTAGCATCATAGAGCCTGCACTTCCAGATGGAGAATTGGACATGCATGCAAGTTTGGAGAGAGAACATTGCAGGCTGTCCTGCACACAGGTGACAAGGGTGTCCTCTGAGACACCTAAGAGGACTTGTAGCGTCTCAGAGTTGGTTGTTTTCTTCTGCACATCAGACAGAGAGGTTAGAGTCCTTGGGAAAAAAAACCCGCAGAAATCATCAAAGTCAAACAAATAATATGTAAGGCTGTGATGCACATTCAGTGTGTCAAATACATCTGCACCATTGAAAACAATGAGGAAAACGCTGCTGTTTCTCTGAGAAAAAACCTTAGTGTGATGTCAGCCTAACTGCTTAATTTCTAAAGCCCAATAAAATGTATTTTGTATAAGTCATTTGTATTGAAACTGGCCTGTGGATATCTATCTATCCTGGCAACATCTATCCTCTACAAAAATCCAAATTGCTATGAACTTCAAATACTGTAACTTCTAATAACTTCAAGGACAATCATAAATACAAGGCAGTTTGAAGAAATGTTAAAGGGAAATTTCTAAATGTTTCAACTTCATATTCATCATCTCCAGCACCACCCCTACATCAGCATATGTGAAAAACGGTCATTTCTATGTTTTGTAGTAAAAAAAGAAAGAGGAAGATAAGTGTTTTCTATGACATCATCAACCAATTAGTAGGAAATGCCTACTCATAATTGGTTAAAATCACACGATGCACACTGATGATGTCATTAGAATCTAGAGCTGAGCATTTAACCAACATTTTTGTTATTTTTAGGTTTTTAAACAATTAATTGACCGACGTCGGCTCAATTATTTGAATTCCATATAGTTAATTTTTTTCTTCTTCTGTGAGCTCGATGCTCAGTTTCTGTAGAGATAAATCAGATCAAGCACGAACTATGCAATGTAGTAGGGAGTTGTAGTTTCCAACAGGCCAATATTCTACATAGTTTAGCACAGAAAATATGGCAATTAATTCCCATAATCCATTGCACGCCCACTTGCTTGTCCACTCTGTGTGGAGCAGATACGGAAACCTCATTGACTGAGACGGAGAGACGAGAGAATGCATGAGAGAGATAAAAAGCAGTTGCGTTGCGAGGATTCTCTACCTGGAAATACATGATCTAAGTGATTGACAGTTGGTGTTCAGCGGTCATAAAAGTAGGTCTTATTTACTTAGAAGAACTACTAAAATAGTGATTTTGTCAGACAGGATAAGCAGCAGCTCTATAGAGATGAGTTGATGACTTGGAATGAAATAATAAAGTCATCAAATAAATATTTTATATGAGAAAGTAAATGATGGTTGATAAGTCATTAACAGTAATGGACAGTCACTACCATCATGGGACTTTTATTCATTGTTTTATTATGTGTTGTTACAGCATTCAACACACATAATCCATAGTGCATTCAATGTCTAAAAAAAGTATTGAAATCCAAAACCGTGATTATTTTTTAAATATTTGAATGGAAACCAAACCAACCTCAAAAAGCACTAATTTCTCAGCACTATTGGAAACAGTTACGACCCTCTATATTTTTTTTACTACAAAGCATGGAAATGTGTAATTTTCACATATGGTGATGCTGGAGATGAATATGAAGTTGTTAAATTTCCCTTTAAGAACATACCTCATGGCCCCCTTGGGCAGGTAGCTTCCACTGCCCAGACTGCCCTTAGTCAGGTAAATCTCCTTGAACTTAAGTTGTGATTCCTGCTCTTCTTCCTCTTCCTGCTCCATACAGTTGGAGGAAGGGTAGGGAGTCGGGATGCGAAAGCTATTGTAAGACTTTCGACTGCCTGGCCTCTTAGGTACACCAGCCTCAGTAAATCTCACGCGGGACTTGGTGTTAGTCTTATCGTCTAACAGACTGGTGAGTGACGCTGTGAGAGATCTCTGTGACAATGGAGAAGAGGCAGCATCTTGGATGCCCAGTAGTTCGTAAAGACCTGGGATGATGATCTGCATCAGCTTGTCCGATAAAAACTGGACAATCCTCAGACACAAGCCGGCAAGCTGTTGTTTTGTCAGCTGTATTCCAGAAACAGAAGAAGTGTTTTAAAATGTTGCATAGTGCGTCTTTCAAAAGCTTATGAACAAGGTTAAACATTAGGCAGAGTTTTCATGGTAATCTGATTAAATTGTCAGTAACATGATCTTACCGGGTCAAACATGCCCTCACGAATCCCCCTCCATTGCCTGAAAACAATATTGTTATAAATGTTGTCATATCAGGATGCGTGGCAGAATAGTTTTTATTTAATTATTTGCCTGATCGTGAAGTTATACTTGCTTTGTGTCAGTTGTTTTGGCAAAATTGCAATGTGACAACTTTTCTAGCACTGAACATTTTTTTCAGATTGATCAGTTTCTAATTTGATCCTATTTCCTTGAAGGTGTGATAGTACCAAAGAAAACAGAACATACTTCTCAGTTAGGTTTTGAAGGAAGTCCATAAGTGTCAGATGTTCCACATTGTTGAGCTTTCCCTCTTCTGTGGTTTCCATCACTGAGGTTGCTCTGCTCCTGGTAGAATTGCTCTGCTCCTGGTAGAAATGTAATTATATTGCAAATAATCAAACTTAATAAACAACAAATATCATACTGAAATAATTATTAACTGTTAAAGAGGGGAGGAGCATTGGCAACGTTGGGCCAATTAAACAACTGCAACACAACAGAGATGGTTGTGGTACGTCAACATTGCCAATGATAGCATCACTGAAATGAAAAGGTCAATTTACCATCTCATTGACAGCTTCAGAGGTCAGGTGGTCATCCATCACACAGACAGGCAGGTCTAGAGACTGGGACAAGGCTCTATGGTCATAACCAGGAGAGAATGGAAACATCAGAGCAGTCCCAATGGCAGAATCTAACCACTGTCTTCATGTCAAAGACTCACTCACTCATTTGCTTTGTCAAACCTACCCCTTAGAATGACTTCGATATTAAAAACCCAGGCTTTCCTAAAATGTTTACCTCAGCCAGTCTAGAACCCAGGTGTGTCTACAAAACACATGTACTCCTCCATAAGGTTCATGGCTTGCCTATTGTTTTATCCCAGTACAAGAGGGGCAACTGGATTCAGGATTAAACACAAGCAGTCTTTAAGGTATATCTTATTACAGTTTAGGCCTACCTTATTATTTTCTTCCATCTGGCAATATCATTTTAAGGAATGAAATCTGTTTTGTTGCTAGTATTATTAGTAACTGTAGGAAAATACAGCTGTAGAGTACAAGAATCAGCTACTTTCTGAAGGGAAGCCAAGCTCATAAGCAATTTAGAACCTACAGACAATTATGACAAAGTTGGAACGCATGAATGCGTCACAAACGCCTTGTGGTCACATGTTATTTTAGGGCGTGGCTCCGCATTCGTGACCGGTTCTCATATTTCTTTTTCCCCGGTATCTGTTAGTGCTGGAATTTGCGATTAATACTTTTCTCATGCCGAAACCGGATTAAATAAATACCGGTAGTTAAATGACAAAAAATATGATATTCGCAATGTCATTAAGCAACAACAACAACATAAATAGCTACTACAATTTCTAAACATAATTTTGTCATCAGTTCAGTACCATTTGTTTGATTTTGTGGACCCACGACTAGACTTTATCCATGTTAGCTAGTTGCTAGCGATGCTAGTCAGCATAGGCTGCTACGTGATAAACAGTTCGCGTTAGCGAATTAGCTACCTAGCTAGCCAGCCTAACAAGCTGTCAAATCCAATGGAAACCGATGCAACCCTGCTGCCAAATAAGGGCTAGCTCGATGACCCGTGGTAACAGTGGGGTCCCCATGAGTTTCAAGGCTTTAATAAGTGCTATCGTGCAGAAAAGGAGAATAAAATACTGGTTGATGAGCTAGCTAAGTTAGCAAGACGGGTATGACCGTTAACAGCGTGCATGCACAAATGCATGACGACACATTGTATCTCAGTGAAGCAGGCATGCAGAACGAGATCGCCCCACCAAGCCAGATAGTAGAGGGGTACAACAACGCCGGGACACAGAGGCATAGCTCATACAATTATATTTTGTTCCAGTCAATGACAATACATGTTGAAAAATAAATACCTGCGTCAAATATATGGCATCGCATGCTAGTGCAAAGATATATTGCATGATTTTTTTTTTTTTAAATCGGTGACCACTAGATGTCCTCGTATATCCACATTTAGATCAACTGTACTTGATTTTTCATCAGTACTGTGAATGACAAGCCCACTGAATCTAGTTTAATAATCTTTATACTCAGCAGGTAGAGGCCTAGGTACTTCAAATCAGTGCTTAATTTGAGCAGGATCATGCCAGAACAGGATCCGGAACCGTTCCGTTCTGGACTGTTTTGTTCCGGAACATACTTGGCCGAATCCGGTACCTCTCGTGCCATGAAAAATAATGTTCACTTTTTGCTATGTAACAATTATAATAAAAGCGATCAAAGTTCATTCGAGTTGCCTCTTCGTCAATTATCCTGCCCCCTCATCTCTCCAGAGTTGCACTTCATCATTTGTTTCCTTATAGAATCATAGCTGCATGAAGGGTTCTGGTGGAATTTTCTAAAGTTACGGAATTACTGCTGTCTGTTCAGAAATAAATTAAATCATTCAGAATAGCCTAATACGTCATGAGAAACCCTATAATTTAGCTACAAAGGACCAATGGCCCCTTTTTTAAATAGCCTAGCTGCGGATTGTAGCCCAATAACAAAGAATAGCCTACAGTCGGGAACGCGAGGCAAATCTGTCAGTGAAAAAACAGCACGCAGACAAAACAGGCCTTTTGCAATATTTCAAATACAATCGAGGGAAAACACAGGTTGAAAAGCAATGACTCTTGCTGAAAAGATAAGACTATGCTGTAGACTACCAAAATATTTGATCAACTCCCAAACATTGTTTTACAAAACAGAGAGAGGGAGAGATAGGCTTTTGACACGAGCGCATCGACAATCTCCAGCGAGTGAGCTGCGCATCATTGGGTGAGTCAGTGAAACTGGAAAGCATTTTTAGGACTAATTTCCTCCTCATATTGTAGCCTACTATATGTTTCTCCACAAACCTAGGCCTATAGGCTATTGATGGATTCAAGACAAGGTCGTTTTTATTGATCTCAGATACTAAGTTTGTCAGTGTCAAAGTAGCCTGCCATTTCGATCATTTGTGCGGATTAAAAAAAGATAATGCCAAAGTCTCCAGTCATGTAAAAGGATGTAGAATTGCACGAAATGCGGTTTTAAAAAGGCCAACACTTTCCCGGACCCTAGGCTACTAAAAATGTTCCCCATGTGTTCACCTACTGTAAATGGCTCTACTCTACTGCTCTACCCAAATGTGATGATATGCGTTCAATGCTCTATTATAATAGGTGATCTTTTTTCTCATGAGTTCTGGTACCACAGAGTCCCCCCTCTGGCACCTCCCAATTTACAAATTAAGCTCTGCTTCAAATTTTTATTTTACAAGGCAAGTCAGTTAAAAACAAATTCTTATTTTCATTAAAGGCCTAGGAACAGTGGGTTAACTGCCTGTTCAGGGGCAGAATGACAGATTTGTACCTTGTCAGTTCAGGGATTTGAACTTGCAACCTTTCGGTTACCAGTCCAACACTCTAACCACTAGGCTACTTGTCTTCATGAAGGGTTTATGTGAGCCTGTTTGCATCCCTCCCAGCTGCCCACTGCATTGAGGCTAGGTAACATAGTCGCCACAGATAAATCCATGATAACCAAAAACTTCAACAAGCATTTCTCAACGGCTGGCCATGCCTTCCTCCTGGCTTCTCCAACCTCAGCCAACAGCTCCATGGGAAAGGAAGATGATTCTAAGAAGCAATTTGTTCATTTGGCTGGTGTCAAGTAAAGTATGTGACTAGTACTTACAATAGGAGACATGGTTATGTGATGGGGTGATAGTACTTACAGTAGGAGACGTGATGGGGCGATCGTACTTACAGTAGGAGACGTGATGGGGCGATGGTACTTACAGTAGGAGACATGTGATGGGGTGATAGTACCTACAGTAGGAGATATGGTTATGTGATGGGGCGATAGTACTTACAGTAGGAGACGTGATGGGGCGATAGTACTTACAGTAGGAGACATGGTTATGTGATGGGGCGATAGTACTTACAGTAGGAGACGTGTGATGGGGCGATAGTACTTACAGTAGGAGACATGTGATGGGGCGATAGTACTTACAGTAGGAGACATGTGATAGGGCGATAGTACTTACAGTAGGAGACAGCCACGCCAGCAGTGCTTTGTCAACATTGTCCCATCACGCACTAGTGACTCCTGTGGCGGGCCAGGCGCAGTGCACGCAGCAGTGCCCGCTGACACGGTCGACACGGCTGGCTTCCAGGTTAAGCGGGCATGGTGTCATGAAGCAGTGTGGCTTGGCTGGGTTGTGTTTTGGAGGACGCACGGCTCTTGGCTCTCGCCTCTCCCAAGTCCAAATGGGAGTTGTAGCAATGGGACAAGACTGTAACTACCAATTGGATACCACTAAATTGGAGAAGAAATTAAAAAGAAGTCACCTTGGGGGTTTGTGGTATATGGCCAATATACCTCCACGTTGCGTTGTGCCTAAGAACAGCCCTTGGCCGTGGTATATTGGCCATATACCACACCTCCTTGGGCCTTATTTCTTAATTGTACACATTTGGACACTTTTACAATTATTGTATGGTAAACATTGACATCTGCCTGGGTGGAACACCCTCCATAATGGGTGTCTGTGTGGGACACCCTCCATTACGGCTCCATCAGTGCTGAGCCCTCTCACTCTGATTGTATGGGACACTCAATTACGGCTCCTTGTGTTTCCAATCTTCTTCCTCTGGCAGGATTACTTCCACGTGCAACTGTCAGACGACAAGCAGGTGAGGTACTTCCTGGAGCTGAGCTATGCTGGTGCCATCCTTCGGGACAGCTGGGTCCTGACAGACGTTGGCATCACCCCTAGCAGTGCCATCTGCTGCCTGCTGAAGGTACCAGCCGAACACCTAGCTGTTTCTACCCGATCTTGAAAATGCATATCAAAGTGAGCTGGCTATTGCTTGAAACAGCTTCATACTATCATTAGCATAAAGTGTTTCAGTTATAGTGTGGTAATATATAGTATTGGTTATATAGTATGGTTAAATAGTATGGTTATATAGTATGATTATATATATTATGGTGATATAGAGTGTGGTAATATATAGTATGGTTATATAGTATGATTATATAGTATGATTATATAGTATGATTAGGTATGATTAGGTGATTTAGTTCATTCAAACAGGTGCCATTAATACAGGTAACGAGTGGAGGACAGAGGAGCCTCTTAAAGAAGAAGTTACAGGTCTGTGAGAGCCAGAAATGTTGCTTGTTTGTAGGTGACCAAATACTTATTTTCCACCATAATTTGCAAATAAATTCATTAACAATCCTACAATGTGATTTTTCTGGATTTTTTTTCTTTCTCATTTTGTCTGTCATAGTTGAAGTGTACCTATGATGAAAATTACAGGCCTCTCTCATCTTTTTAAGTGGGAGAACTTGCACAATTGGTGGCTGACTAAATACTTTTTTGCCCCACTGTATAGTGTGGTGGTATATAGTATGGCGATATATAGTATGTTGAGGTCACCCTGCTTGAGACTTAAAGTAATATTGCCCTTGCTCAACCAAGACCATGGTTATGGTAGAGTATTTGGTTAGTAAGGACACTGCTTTATACCGAGACCATGGTTATGGTAGAGTGATTGATTAGTAAGAACACTGCTTCGTGAGTGTGAAGTGTTGTTGTACAGAGGTCCCTGGGTACATGTCCAGAGCCAGACAGGGACAGAACTCACTCTGTTCCACAAAGTTCTGTGGAAGATTTGCTAACAGAGGAGAGTGGTTATGTATCTAAGTACAAATTTAACCATCAGAATGTTTATTTGTGTTCCTTACTCCTTACTTACACATCCCATCATTGACATAGTCAAAGCCAGACCTTCTGTCTGTCTCTCCTTCTTGCTGGTTGACTAGAGTGGAAATCTATAGTATTGTATGGTTGACCTGGGATAGAGCTGAAATGTGGTCCGATGTAGTGTTGCCTTTGTACCAAACACCCTTACAGTCATAAACCTTTTCCCCATGTAATCGCCTCGACCTCAGTCTGGTGTTCGCTAACAGTATCTGAAGAGTCTGTATACCCAGTGGTGTATAGTACAGTAGAGCACAGCAGACTACAGTAAAGTACAGTAGAGCACAGCAGAGTACAGTAGAGTACAGTAGAGCACAGCAGAGTACAGCAGAGTACAGCAGACAGAGTACAGCAGAGTACAGTAGAGCACAGCAGAGTACAGCAGACAGAGTACAGTAGAGTACAGTAGAGCACAGCAGAGTACAGCAGACAGAGTGCAGTAGAGTACAGTAGAGCACAGCAGAGTTCAGCAGACAGAGCACAGCAGAGTACAGTAGAGTACAGCAGAGTACAGCAGAGTACAGTAGAGCACAGCAGGCCGTATAGTAGGAGAAGAAGAGGCCCTTTGGGTTCATTGAAATACATATTCATATATTTATATATTCTTGACCCAGAAAATATAAAAAACTATCGGCCTATATCGAATCTTCCATTCCTCTCAAACATTTTAGAAAAGTCTGTTGCGCAACAACTCACTGCCTTCCTGAAGACAAACAATGTATACGAAATGCTTCAGTCTGGTTTTAGACCCCATCATAGCACTGAGACGGCACTTGTGAAGGTGGTAAATGACATTTTAATGGCATCGGACCGAGGCTCTGCATCTGTCCTCGTGCTCCTAGACCTTAGTGCTGCTTTTGATACCATCGATCACCACATTCTTTTGGAGAGATTGGAAACCCAAATTGGTCTACACGGACAAGTTCTGGCCTGGTTTAGATCTTATCTGTTGGAAAGATATCAGTTTGTCTCTGTGAATGGTTTGTCCTCTGACAAATCAACTGTACATTTCGGTGTTCCTCAAGGTTCCGTTTTAGGACCACTATTGTTTTCACTATATATTTTACCTCTTGGGGATGTTATTCGAAAACATAATGTTAACTTTCACTGCTATGCAGATGACACACAGCTGTACATTTCAATTAAACATGGTGAAGCCCCAAAATTGCCCTTGCTAGAAGAATGTGTTTCAGACATAAGGAAGTGGATGGCTGCAAACTTTCTACTTTTAAACTCGGACAAAACAGAGATGCTTGTTCTAGGTCCCAAGAGACAAAGAGATCTTCTGTTGAATCTGACAATTAATCTTAATGGTTGTACAGTCGTCTCAAATAAAACTGTGAAGGACCTCGGCGTTACTCTGGACCCTGATCTCTCTTTTGAAGAACATATCAAGACCATTTCAAGGACAGCTTTTTTCCATCTACGTAACATTGCAAAAATCAGAAACTTTCTGTCCAAAAATGATGCAGAAAAATTAATCCATGCTTTTGTCACTTCTAGGTTAGACTACTGCAATGCTCTACTTTCCGGCTACCCGGATAAAGCACTAAATAAACTTCAGTTAGTGCTAAATACGGCTGCTAGAATCCTGACTAGAACCAAAAAAAAATAAAAATGTGATCATATTACTCCAGTGCTAGCCTCTCTACACTGGCTTCCTGTCAAAGCAAGGGCTGATTTCAAGGTTTTACTGCTAACCTACAAAGCATTACATGGGCTTGCTCCTACCTATCTCTCTGATTTGGTCCTGCCGTACATACCTACACGTACGCTACGGTCACAAGACGCAGGCCTCCTAATTGTCCCTAGAATTTTTAAGCAAACAGCTGGAGGCAGGGCTTTCTCCTATAGAGCTCCATTTTTATGGAACGGTCTGCCTACCCATGTCAGAGACGCAAACTCGGTCTCAACCTTTAAGTCTCTACTGAAGACTCATCTCTTCAGTGGGTCATATGATTGAGTGTAGTCTGGCCCAGGAGTGGGAGGGTGAACGGAAAGGCTCTGGAGCAACGAACCGCCCTTGCTGTCTCTGCCTGGCCGGTTCCCCTCTTTCCACTGGGATTCTCTGCCTCTAACCCTATTACAGGGGCTGAGTCACTGGCTTAACTGGGGCTCTCTCATGCCGTCCCTGGAGGGGGTGCGTCACCTGAGTGGGTTGAGTCACTGATGTGGTCATCCTGTCTGGGTTGGCGCCCCCCCCCCCCCCCCTTGGGTTGTGCCGTGGCGGAGGTCTTTGTGGGCTATACTCAGCCTTGTCTCAGGATGGTAAGTTGGTGGTTGAAGATATCCCTCTAGTGGTGTGGGGGCTGTGCTTTGGCAAAGTGGGTGGGGTTATATCCTTCCTGTTTGGCCCTGTCCGGGGGTGTCCTCGGAATGGGCCACAGTGTCTCCTGACCCCTCCTGTCTCAGCCTCCAGTATTTATGCTGCAGTAGTTTATGTGTCGGGGGGCTAGGGTCAGTTTGTTATATCTGGAGTACTTCTCCTGTCCTATTCGGTGTCCTGTGTGAATCTAAGTGTGCGTTCTCTAATTCTCTCCTTCTCTCTTTCTCTCTCTCGGAGGACCTGAGCCCTAGGACCATGCCCCAGGACTACCTGACATGATGACTCCTTGCTGTCCCCAGTCCACCTGGCTGTGCTGCTGCTCCAGTTTCAACTGTTCTGCCTTATTATTATTCGACCATGCTGGTCATTTATGAACATTTGAACATCTTGGCCATGTTCTGTTATAATCTCCACCCGGCACAGCCAGAAGAGGACTGGCCATCCCACATATGCTCTCTCTAATTCTCTCTTTCTTTCTCTCTCTCGGAGGACCTGAGCCCTAGGACCATGCCCCAGGAATACCTGACATGATGACTCCTTGCTGTCCCCAGTCCACCTGACTGTGCTGCTGCTCCAGTTTCAACTATTCTGCCTTATTATTATTCGACCATGCTGGTCATTTATGAACATTTGAACATCTTGACCATGTTTTGTTATAATCTCCACCCGGCACAGCCAGAAGAGGACTGGCCACCCCACATAGCCTGGTTCCTCTCTAGGTTTCTTCCTAGGTTTTGGCCTTTCTAGGGAGTTTTTCCTAGCCACCGTGCTTCTACACCTGCATTGCTTGCTGTTTGGGGTTTTAGGCTGGGTTTCTGTACAGCACTTTGAGATATCAGCTGATGTACGAAGGGCTATATAAATACATTTGATTTGATTTGATTTGATATTCATAATATTTCAGTTAACAATTTAATCTGCACCCAGATTAGTCTTCAATTTAATCTGCACCCAGATTAGTCTTCAATTTAATCTGCACCCAGATTAGTCTTCAATTTAATTTTCACCCAGATTAGTGTTCAATTTAATCTGCACCCAGATTAGTGTTCAATGTGATAGAACAAAACTCAGTACAGCACATGAATTAGAAAATGTTGTTACAAATTTGTGCCACGAGATGGTGGTATATTATAAGTTTAAATAGCATGGACCTTTGATTTGTCTCTGGATAGAAATTGCCCTTGGGCACAGATCTAGGATCAGTTTACTCTCACCAAATCCTAACCTTTACCATTAGCAGTAAAAACACAAACCAGACCTAAGATTAGTGCAAAGGAGCCACTTCATCTTACCCCTGTAATTATATGACTCCTAACTTATATATACTGAGTGTACCAAACATTAGAAACACCTTCCTAATATTGAGTTGCACCCCACCTTTTGCCATCAGAACAGCCTCAATTTGTTGGGGCATGGACTCTACAAGGTGTTTGAAAGCGTTCCCCAGGGATGCTGGCCCATGTTGACTCCAATGCTTCCAACAGTTGTGCCAAGTTGGCTGGATGTTCTTTGGGTGGTGGACCATTCATGATACACACAGGAAACTGTTGAGTGTGAAAAACCCCAGCAGCATTGCAGGTCTTGACACAAACCGGTGCACCTGGCAACTACTACCCCGTTCAAAGGCACTTAAATATTTTGTCTTGCCCATTCACCCTCTGAATGGCACACATACACAATCTATGCCTCAATTGTCTCAAGGCTTAAAAATCCTTCTTTAACCTGTCTGCTCCCCTTCATCTACACTGAAGTGGATTTAACAAGTGACATCATTAAGGGATCATAGCTTTCACCTGGATTCACCTGGTCAGTCTTTGTCATGGAAAGAACAGGTGTTCATAATGTTTTGTTTACTCGGTGTATAAACACAACATAGGTATTTATGTAAAACAAGTGAATTTACTGTATGTCCATGGTCTTATACTTCAGCGGGAGCCGGTGGTGCGTGTGTTCAGTGCCGTGACGGGGGAGACCCTCTCAGTCTTGGGCACTGTGTTTCTCCTGAGTACGTCTGTGGCCAGGCTCATGACCCTGGTGTCCCAGCAGTGTGGGCTTCCCGTCAGCTCCTTCAGACTGAGCTCTCCCACCGGCCTGCAACTCTACGACTGCAACCGGCTGCACGACTACGCCATTGACCTGGGTATGGCCTTCCTTGTGCAGTAGATCAATGGTCCTCTGGCTCAACACCTTATGGATGTAACATAGAGACAAATGGACTGTATGGAACACATTCTTGGTTCATGGAAACCAGGAGGACAACCTGCATGTGTCTCTGTCTCCCAGGGGCTACTCTACGGTTGGACACCTGGGATGGGTGGCGGAGTTCCTCAGAGGCTGCTTCCTGGGACACAGACTGACCGTCCAACGACACCTGTCTAGGGAGAGACCTGTGATGAGGTCAGAATACACATCTACACACTGAACTGTATGATAGACTTACTATCAACAGTGATGGTACTGAACCTTTATATAGCTTACAATGATAGTACTGACCCTGTATATAGCTTACAATGATAGTACTGACCCTGTATATAGCTTACAATGATAGTACTGACCCTGTATATAGCTTACAATAATGGTACTGACCCTGTATTTAGCTTACAATGATAGTATGATAGCTTATAATGATAGTACTGACCCTGTATATAGCTTACAATAATGGTACTGACCCTGTATTTAGCTTACAATGATAGTATGATAGCTTACAATGATAGTACTGACCCTGTATATAGCTTATAATGATAGTACTGACCCAGTTTATATTCTCTTGTTTTTTTCCTTCATATGTTTGTTCTCTTACCCTGATATTTAATACTGCATTGTGGGAAAGAGCTTGCAAGTAAGCATTTTACTGTACTGTTTTATAACCCACTGTATCTTGTGAACTTGACAAAAAAAACTTGAAACGTGTTATAAATACATTGATTCTGTATTATTCCAGGTTCCAGCTCCGGGTGGCACTCTACATCGCTGCTTCTCTGGGCCACCTGGACCTGGCCGGCTGGCTGCTGGAGAGGGGGGTCCGTGTCATTGAGCCGGTGGGGGTTCACCCTTACCGTGAGTGGTGCCACCAGACGGCCCACCCCGACGTCGCCAAGTGTCCCGCTGTCGCCTCCATCGAGCGAGGCCAGCTCACCATCCTCAAACTCTGTATCGCCAGCAGCGTTCTGACCCTTGCCTGTCAGGATCCCCAGGGTCATGACCCCCTGAGGATCGCCCTTCAGTACGGCCACAGGGAGCGTGTGAGTCACCTGGCCACCAAGCTGTGCTCTGTGGTGGTCCTCCCAGGTATGGCCCTGCCCATGCGGACATACCTCCAGATAAAGGGCTGGGTGAGGCTGGAGCAGAGGAGGGCAGCATCCAGGCACTGCATGGGCCTCAACAGGGCTCCGTTCAGGACCAGGGTGGGCGACACGGTCCTGGTGGACGGCTTCACCCTCCCCAAGATGTCCTCCAAGCCCAGGAGGAGTGAGGCCAAGGCAGGTATCAGGGTGATGTCCACAGCCTCTCGACGTTTGACCTCCATCAACTGCCCATCTCATGTAACCTGCCCGCTCCGCGCCCTGGCATCCCAGGATAAACCTCTTCAACTACCGAAGCAACACCCTGTGGCCACGAGGGATGAAAGAGAGAAGAAGAGGGGATGTGGAGGGAAGGGATGTGAGGAGGATGAGAGTGGGGATCAGAACAGCAACCAATGGAGGAGCAGAGTCCCGCTCCCGCCCATTTCCAGAGACACCAATCTCAGACCTGTGTTTGCCTCACCAAACTCCGCCCAGATCCTCACCACCTCACTGGAGGCCTTTTCTCTCCACTGCGACCTCACACCCAGAGAAAACGCCATATACTGTTTGGCCTTGGCCAGGTTAGTCAAAGTTTAAATGACAGCTACGGTGAATATGAATATTTCTCTGGAGGTTTCTTATGAAAGGTGTGAATACTGTCAGAAGAAGCCTCCTATAATCAGTGGTGGTGGGGGGGGGGACACATGTAAAAGCTGTTTACACACTTTTTATTTTATTTTGTTCAAGCATTTACCCACCTTTTGTGGAAGATGCATTGAAAGTAGAGGGAGCGTTACTTCTTTAATCCTGAACGGCAATCAGCATTTACCAGTCAATGGTTTTACCACTACATCACTGCCTATGATATACCCTTATCCTCCCTGAATAGATTTCAGTACAAACAAATCATGAGCCAACCATCATGCTTAGAAGGTACATAATCAAATCAACTCAAACTTTATTTGTCACATGCACTGAATACAACAAGTGTAGATCTTTCCGTGAAATACTTTACTTACAAGCCCTTAACAAACAGTGCAGTTCAAGAAGAGTTAAGAGAATATTTACCCAATAAACTAAAGTAACAAATAATAAAACAGTTGAACTTGTCCGGTGGCCATTTGATTAATTGTTCAGCAGTGTTATGACTTGGGGTTAGAAGCTGTTATTGGTTTACCCTAACAAGTCCTGAAACAAATCATGAGCCAACCATCATGCTTAGAAGGTATATAGTGTCAGTCTTATTGGTTCACCCTAACAAGTTGTTTCAGTATGGGGAGAGGATAGAATGTAAGGGCGCTTCATTAATGTATTGAAGCCATTACATATACAGTATTTCACAATGCTAGGACACAGATTTGGTCTCCTAACCTTGTTCTGGTTGATTGACTCTCTAACAGTGCCTTCACACAGAGACCATGGTTGCAGCAGCTGAATGTAGCGCGGACTCTGTCCAGGAGGAGTGCTCAGCACATTGGGTAGACACCAGGATCCTGGTCATTAGGCAGATTAAACATACTGAAACAAGGAGGGACAACCTGGAATTGTCCAAAAAGGAACTCTTATTTGAGTTTTTATTTTTATTTTTTACAGTGAACAAGATGAGACTTTGGAACGGATGATGCCTGAAACAATGCGGACAACTTAGAATTTTGTTCCTTTGGATGAGGCTTATAGATATAGTCAGTACTGTGTTTGATTTGTGTGCAGAAAGTTTACAACGGCAGGCAGTGGATTCTCAGTCATTCCTCTCAAGTAACAAAAAACGTATCATATTTCACTGGCTATTTGTAGTAGCCAAATGTGAATGGAATTATTATTATTCTAGAATCATTCAGTTGACTGAATGTGACTATGTGGTTGTGCTGTATGTGACTGTACTGAATGTGACTATGTGGTTGTGCTGTATGTGATTGTACTGAATGTGACTATGTGGTTGTGCTGTATGTGATTGTACTGAATGTGACTATGTGGTTGTGCTGTATGTGATTGTACTGAATGTGACTATGTGGTTGTGCTGTATGTGACTGTACTGAATGTGACTATGTGGTTGTGCTGAATGGGGTTGTACTGAATGTGACTATGTGATTGTACTGAATGTGACTATGTGGTTGTACTGAATGGGGTTGTACTGAATGTGACTATGTGATTGTACTGAATGTGACTATGTGGTTGTGCTGTATGTGATTGTACTGAATGTGACTATGTGGTTGTGCTGTATGTGATTGTACTGAATGTGGTTGTACTGTACGTAATTGTAAGTGTTTGACATGGGTCTAATTGAGGCTCCAACCCCCTGCCTTAAAACTATTTTATTAAGATGTGGATCATTATTGCTCATATGAGTCTGTGCAGTGTGAAAATAATACATACTGTATTTCACAGAGTATTTGACAAACTCTTTATTTACGTTACAAAACTGACAACTACTGTGACGATGTGTTAGCACAGCATGTGTCATCATTCCCCTGCAGTGTGTGGATTTACACAGCAATATAGCAGACAGCTTAAATAGTTTATTTTTATTTAACCTTTATTTCACTAGACAAGTCAGTTAAGAACAAATTCTTATTTACAATGATGGCCAAACCTGGACGACGCTGGGCCAATTATGCGGCACAATATGGGACTCCCAATCACTTGGGAGTGGGAAGGATACCAAATCCAATATCACACACTTCTTCCTTAGTATTCTGAGAACTGTCAGATAGCTGTGAGAGCTATGAGTGGATCGTGGACCCATGCATAAATGATAACTTTACTGTAACTCAGTGGGGCAAGTAGAACATCCGGGTTAGTGTATGTGCATTATCTGGACAGTTGATTGTCTTTGTCTCAAAGCCTTTCCATTTCTGGGGTATTGAAGAAGCTTCTGATCTCAACCTTCTTGACAGGTAAGAAACACTTGGTTAGTGTATGTGTCTTATCCAATGGGTTGTCAGGTGAACGTTGAAGATGCTTCTTGGAGGTGATCTAATGATGTCATTGAATCGATGTCATTGAGTTGCTCACTGGACAAGACAATTATTCACTGAAAATTAAATATGTCTTTCATTACACTTATGTTGATACTTGATTGGCTATTTGCTGTCTTTTGAAAATACAAAAATAAATATAACTGTTTTATGAAGCACTTGTAGACATTCATAGTTTTCAAAATCATATTTTCAGCAAAACAGATACATACGTTTACAATATGACATCAAATCAAATAAAAATAAAGCAAGTGGTATGTAACTGATTGGCAAAAGGCTCCAACCACCCAAGTCATAGACTGTTCACTCTGCTACCACACGGCAAGCGATACGAGAGCACCAAGTCTGGGACAAAAGGCTCCTTAACAGCTTCTACCCCCAAGTCATTAGACTGCTGAACAGCTTCTACCCCCAAGTCATTAGACTGCTGAACAGCTTCTACCCCCAAGTCATTAGACTGCTGAACAGCTTCTACCTCCAAGTCATTAGACTGCTGAACAGCTTCCACCCTCAAGTCATTAGACTGCTGAACAGCTTCTACCCCCAAGTCATTAGACTGCTGAACAGCTTCTACCCCCAAGTCATTAGACTGCTGAACAGCTTCTACCCCCAAGTCATTAGACTGCTGAACAGCTTCTACCTCCAAGTCATTAGACTGCTGAACAGCTTCCACCCTCAAGTCATTAGACTGCTGAACAGCTTCTACCCCCAAGTCATTAGACTGCTGAACAGCTTCTACCCCCAAGTCATTAGACTGCTGAACAGCTTCCACCCCAACTCATTAGACTGCTGAACAGCTTCTATCCCCAAGTCATTAGACTGCTGAACAGCTTCTACCCCCAAGTCATTAGACTGCTGAACAGCTTCTACCCTCAAGTCATTAGACTGCTGAACAGCTTCTACCCCCAAGTCATTAGACTGCTGAACAGCTTCTACCCCCAAGTCATTAGACTGCTGAACAGCTTCTACCCCCAAGTCATTAGACTGCTGAACAACTTCTACCCCCAAGCCATAAGACTGCTGAACAGCTTCTACCCCCAAGCCATTAGACTGCTGAACAGCTTCTACCCCCAAGTCATTAGACTGCTGAACAGCTTCTACCCCCAAGTCATTAGACTGCTGAACGTTAATTAAATGGCCACCTGCACTATTTGCATTGACCCCCTTTGTTATTGATGTATTTTTCTAATTGTTTTCCACTGACTCTCTTGAATTGGCTCGATGCACACTCACTACACTCTACCCACACATTCACTGTCCGACTTTCACACTAGCTGCTGCTACTGTGTTTATTATCTATCCTGATTGCCTAGTCACTTTTACCCTTACCTACATGTACATACTGTATTACCTCAACTACCTCGCACCCATGCACATTGACTCGGTACTGGTACTCCTTGTATATAGCCTTGTTATTGTTATTGTGTTACTATTTAGAAAATATTTTCTTACTTTTTAACTCTGCATTGTTGGGAATGGGCTCGTAATAAAGCATCTCACAGTTGTTTTCGGCGTATGTGACCAATACGATTAGATTCTCATCTGAACAAATGAATGCTCTTGTTGTTATAATGAGGAATTTATTTAAATAATTTGGTTTTCCTTGAAGATTTGAATGTGCTGAGAAAGCCTTTCGTGATGGATCTAGACAATCTGGTGAAAAGGGAGGGTTTGCGACTCTTCTCTTCAAGTGGGAAGGACGATGCGATATCATAAATTCCCTCTGGAGAAAAGGAGCCATGAGATGTTGTCATCGTCTCTGCAACGAAAGACCATCCAGCATGCCATCAATTTACATTTTTACTCATTTATCAGACACTCTTATCCAGAGAGACTTACACGGAGCAATTAGGATGAAGTGCCTTGCTCAAGAGCACATTGACAGATTTTGCCTCGTGAACTCAGGGATTCTGAACCAGCAACCTATCGGTTACTGGCCCAACCTCTTAACCCACTAGGCTACCACCCAGCCCACAGTACAGTATGTCATAGGTAACAACTCAGAGGAGTACAATGTCTTTCCAAATGAATTAGTGGAATGGTAAAGGGATAATGTCTCAGTCTTGACTGAGCAGCAGCCTAAACAGCAGCAGGGCTTACCTGTAAAGTACACAGTAGGGGAAATGTTCTGAGGCTGGTACTCCAGAGACTCTTGAGGACAGAGGTTCTTACTAACATTCTTGGAACCCTGGTTGGTGGGAAAAGGCACATTAAAACAAACTGAAATGTTTTCGATATCTTAAAGTACAGCATATCAACTGCAAAGAACCAGTGCAATGCCATGACACAAAGAATCATATAAAAGGTCAACAGCAGTGTTATTCATGAAAGTGTACTATACCTTTGTATTGAAGGTGAGGACCTGCTCTCCAGTACTGCTGATGGTATCCCTTTCCAAATCAAACACGCCTTCTACAATGTCACTGGTGGCCACGCTGGTAGCGGACTCAAAATAACATTTAGCAGTGGCTTTGGTGATCATTTGAAGAATGACCATGCAAGTAGAAGTCTTTGGATCGTTCTGGACTGAAACATCAAAGTTTATGTTTTCATACTCATCTGACCACTGTCTCAGGAAGCACTTCACTGTCTCTTCAGCAAATATCTGGAGAAGCTGAGAGGAGAGCTCCTTGGATATGGCACATTGTTCATTTCCCCATTTCAGCCTTGAAAGAATGGAGTCTGAAGCACTTTTGGCTGCTTCCAATGTTAAGACCTGTGGAGTGCTGTGGCTGTCCTGAAGGGCTATCACTTTATCCAACAATTCATGGCTGAAAATGTGGATGGTCCAAGTGGAAATGATTTTTCTCAATTTCCTAACAGCAGATCGGAGGTCGTCAAGATGTGAAGCACCCTGTCCATTTTCCTGTGTGTTCTCAACACTTTCCACCATAATGTCCACTACCACCCCAGCAGCTTGCCTGACTTTGTCCACAAAGGTTACAGGAAGTAAGTCCTCTGTGTGAAAGAAGTCCTCAATGATTGTGTTTCTAACAATGGGAAAGTCAATCTGAGCAGGAAACTCAGTGGGGATGGGAGTCCCGGGTAAAGCAAAGTGCCATTTCGACTGCCTTAATTTTGAAGTAGGTGTTAGAGAGATGGAGGAGCGTGAAGAAGAGGTATTTCTTGTATTTTGGCTGTCAGCACTCCTACAACGGATCGTGTCAATATCCTCCAGCATGGATCCTGAGAGCTCAGTGGTTTTAGGTAGTAATTTGTGCGGAATGTCCACACAGGCATCGTTTCCACCAGGTGTAACACTGCTCTGGTCGACCTCAAGATGGCAGAGACTTGCTCTTTGTGATGCAGGACTGCTTTGATATGTAAAGATTTGGATTGAACCAAGTGTTGTGTCTGATCTTTGAAGATCTTTTCTGAGAAACTCCGTAATCTTACTTTGCAGACTATAGTAGATGTTACGAGCAACAGACCAGATTCTTTTCTCAGAAACCTGTCCAGTGGTGAGCAGGGAGGTTCCAAATACCATGTCAGATGATTGGGTGGTCTGGGTGAGCTCCTGCTGGTCTTTCACCATGGTTTGTATAATATCAGTAGATGTGGTGGATGTAGATACAGGCTGGAGGTACTTATCTGTTGTACCTTCCTCCACAATGTTAAATGATCTAGAGAGGACCTCACTCACTCCTTTCTCAGCTTTGGTTTGGAACTCATGACTAGAGAGTTTTTGGAGGCTCTTTGTTGAAAGACTGTGGGAAGATGCAATGCCTTTGGAGGCAGCCGTGCTGCAATCTAGACTTACTGGAGAGGTTCGCTCAGGAGAACCTTGGAGACGTTCAAACATGTCTTCACATGGTGTTGGGGACCTTGACAAGGAGATGTCCTTCAGCTGAGACAGAACACCACCTACCAACATGTTGACCTCAAGGGACATATCAGATATTTTCTTTCCTACTGTGGAGAAGCAAGGTGCATTTGATGTCTGATCCTCGCATGAGGTCAAGATTGTTGAAATTACCTCTTTGGTACTATTGGTCAGTAGAGCCTCGTCTGTTTCAGTCCAGAGAAGTTTTGAACTCTCGCTGACACCCCTGTGTAGAGCCACTTCAAGGTTCAAACTGTGCAAGTGAGGCACACTCTTACTAGCTTGCCTCAAGTCCTGGCTTGCCAAACCAAGGTACTCCTTAGTCCCAAGATTTCCAGAGTCCTCTGTGGGTATATGACTAGACATTCTTCTCTGCATGTCTGACCTCCGCTGGTGAATGATGAAGTCCTTTAATGTCTTCTGAATATTGTTATATAAACTAGTGGTAGCAGACCAGATCCTACTCTGTAGCTTTTGTGCATTTTCCTGGACGTCAGGTTCTCTCTCCTCTACTTCTGCAGGTTGCGCCAAGCTCTGCAGGTCTTCCACAAATGTGTCAATGATGCCAAAGGCAGCAGAATCCGCACAAATATCCTTTGACCATGTGTACTGGTTTTGAATGGAACAAGACCTGGAATAAGCAGGCTGTGCACTAGTTAAGCTACTGGAGGACTTTTTAACTAGGAACTCACTCACTGCTTGAGTGGCATTTCTCTTAAATTCCTCACTTGAGAGTTTTCTAATACAATCTAACAGACTGGTCAAAGAAGCTGTGGCCTTACTTCTGCTGTCCTCAATTTGACAGGGGAACTCACATACTATTGGTGATGAGGACCTGGAATGGGAGATATCCCCAAGCTGAGCCAGAACACCCTCTACAATTGTCTCTCTCTCAATAGAGAAGCCTGATCCTTTTTCTCCAACAGTGTTGTACAAGACCAGAAGCTCTGAGATGACTTCTTTGGTGCAAGTTGTCAGAAGGAGCTTGCTTTCTTCTGACTCAGTTTTTGCCCAAAGAAGTTTTGAGCTCTCACTTAGGCCTCTTTGTAAAGTAACTGCACCAGTGGACTCTGGCAAATGAGGCTCACTCTTACTGGGCCTATATTTCATGTCTAAGCAAGGAAGTGGAACTGTCTCCTTAAACTCAGCATTTGTGATGTTGTCATCAGATGTGACAATGCTCTTTAGGGCAAATCTCTGAAGCTTGCCGAAATAATCTTTCAAGTTGTTTTGGATGCTGTGGTAAATGTGAACAGCAGCAGACCAGGCACTCTTCTGTTGGGGACTCTCTTCAGATTCAGCCAAGGACTTCATATCTGACACGAAAGTCTTAACAACTACTGACGCTGCTGAGCCCACTGGGTGAATTGACTCTGTCTTTACAATGCCAGACAATGTTTGACCTGATACAGCACCTGTTAACTCAGACTGAATGACTGAACTAGGAAAGCTCAAACTACTGACTTTTTTGTCAAGAACTCCACTCACTGCTTGTATTGCTGATGTTTGAAACTCCCGGCTGGAGAGTTTTTGGATGCTCTTAGATGTGAGCGTGCAGGAGGAACCAGATTCACCAATATTGTAGCTGGTCTCGTATTTCCTTATCAGGGCATCAAGATTGTAAATGAAGCCAACATGCGATGCCAAAAACGTGATTTTGTCCTTCAGATCTTCCAGCAAATTCTGTTCGTTCTCGTCAACAAAAGCCACCATTGTGTCAGAGATCATGGTCATGACTTGCCCTGTTAGACTTTTGCTCTCTTGGTCAACTTTTTCAAGTTTAGCGGCCAGCTCTCTCACCATGCTCTCAGTCACCTTGGTCTGTGAGTCTCCCCTTACCGGTGTCACTACAGAGGTTTGGCTAGCGGAGGCACTCTTAACGACCACTGATAAGGCCGACTTGACATCTTTAGCCAACTCTGCCATTACAGCAGGGGTTAGCATCATAGAGCCTGCACTTCCAGATGGAGAATTGGACATGCATGCAAGTTTGGATAGAGAACCTTGCAGGCTGTCCTGCACACAGGTGACAAGGGTGTCCTCTGAGACACCTAAGAGGACTTGTAGCGTCTCAGAGTTGGTTGTTTTCTTCTGCACATCAGACAGAGAGGTTAGAGTCCTTGGGAAAAAAAACGCAGAAATCATCAAAGTCAAACAAATAATATGTAAGGCTGTGATGCACATTCAGTGTGTCAAATACATCTGCACCATTGAAAACAATGAGGAAAACGCTGCTGTTTCTCTGAGAAAAAACCTTAGTGTGATGTCAGCCTAACTGCTTAATTTCTAAAGCCCAACAAAATGTATTTTGTATAAGTCATTTGTATTGAAACTGGCCTGTAGATATCTATCTATCCTGGCAATATCTATCCTCTACAAAAATCCAAATTGCTATAAACTTCAAATACTGTAACTTCTAATAACTTCAAGGACAATCATAAATACAAGGCAGTTTGAAGAATGTTAAAGGGAAATTTCTAAATGTTTCAACTTCATATTCATCATCTCCAGCACCACCCCAACATCAGCATATGTGAAAAATGGGCATTTCTATGTTTTGTAGTAAAAAAGAAAGAGGAAGATAAGTGTTTTCTATGACATCATCAACCAATTAGTAGGCAATGCCTACTCATAATTGGTTAAAAATCACATGATGCACACTGATGATGTCATTAGAATCTAGAGCTGAGCATTTAACCAACATTTTTGTTATTTTTTGGTTTTTAAACAATTAATTGACCGACGTCGGCTCAATTATTTGAATTCCATATAGTTAATTTTTTTCTTCTTCTGTGAGCTCGATGCTCAGTTTCTGTAGAGATAAATCAGATCAAGCACGAACTATGCAATGTAGTAGGGAGTTGTAGTTTCCAACAGGCCAATATTCTACATAGTTTAGCACAGAAAATACGGCAATTAATTCCCATAATCCATTGCACGCCCACTTGCTTGTCCACTCTGTGTGGAGCAGATACGGAAACCTCATTGACTGAGACGGAGAGACGAGAGAATGCATGAGAGAGATAAAAAGCAGTTGCGTTGCGAGGATTCTCTACCTGGAAATACATGATCTAAGTGATTGACAGTTGGTGTTCAGCGGTCATAAAAGTAGGTCTTATTTACTTAGAAGAACTACTAAAATAGTGATTTTGTCAGACAGGATAAGCAGCAGCTCCATAGAGATGAGTTGATGACTTGGAATGAAATAATAAAGTCATCAAATAAATATTTTATATGAGAAAGTAAATGATGGTTGATAAGTCATAAACAGTAATGGACAGTCACTACCATCATGGGACTTTTATTCATTGTTTTATTATGTGTTGTTACAGCATTCAACACACATAATCCATAGTGCATTCAATGTCTAAAAAAAGTATTGAAATCCAAAACCGTGATTATTTTTTAAATATTTGAATCGAAACCAAACCAACCTCAAAAAGCACTAATTTCTTAGCCCTATTGGAAACAGTTACGTCCCTCTGTATTTTTTTTACTACAAAGCATGGAAATGTGTAATTTTCACATATGGTGATGCTGGAGATGAATATGAAGTTGTTAAATTTCCCTTTAAGAACATACCTCATGGCCCCCTTGGGCAGGTAGCTTCCACTGCCCAGACTGCCCCTAGTCAGGTAAATCTCCTTGAACTTAAGTTGTGATTCCTGTTCTTCTTCCTCTTCCTGCTCCATACAGTTGGAGGAAGGGTAGGGAGTCGGGATGCGAAAGCTATTGTAAGACTTTCGACTGCCTGGCCTCTTAGGTACACCAGCCTCAGTAAATCTCACGCGGGACTTGGTGTTAGTCTTATCGTCTAACAGACTGGTGAGTGACGCTGTGAGAGATCTCTGTGACAATGGAGAGGAGGCAGCATCTTGGATGCCCAGTAGTTCGTAAAGACCTGGGATGATGATCTGCATCAGCTTGTCCGATAAAAACTGGACAATCCTCAGACACAAGCCGGCAAGCTGTTGTTTTGTCAGCTGTATTCCAGAAACAGAAGAAGTGTTTTAAAATGTTGCATAGTGCATCTTTCAAAAGCTTATGAACAAGGTTAAACATTAGGCAGAGTTTTCATGGTAATCTAATTAAATTGTCAGTAACATGATCTTACCGGGTCAAACATGCCCTCACGAATCCCCTCCATTGCCTGAAAACAATATTGTTATAAATGTTGTCATATCAGGATGCGTGGCAGAATTGTTTTTATTTAATTATTTGCCTGATCGTGAAGTTATACTTGCTTTGTGTCAGTTGTTTTGGCAAAATTGCAATGTGACAACTTTTCTAGCACTGAACATTTTTTTCCGATTGATCAGTTTCTAATTTGATCCTATTTCCTTGAAGGTGTGATAGTACCAAAGAAAACAGAACATACTTCTCAGTTAGGTTTTGAAGGAAGTCCATAAGTGTCAGATCTTCTGTGGTTTCCATCAGTGAGGTTGCTCTGCTCCTGGTAGAATTGCTCTGCTCCTGGTAGAAATGTAATTATATTGCAAATAATCAAACTTAATATACAACAAATATCATACTGAAATAATTATTAACTGTTAAAGAGTGGAGGAGCATTGGCAACGTTGGACAAATTTAAACAACTGACACACAACAGAGATGGTTGTGGTACGTCAACATTGCCAATGATAGCATCACTATAACATTTTATTGGATTCATGTTGTAAAATGAAATGACAAGGTCAACTTACCATCTCATTGACAGCTTCAGAGGTCAGGTGGTCATCCATCACACAGACAGGCAGGTCTAGAGACTGGGACAAGGCTCTATGGTCATAACCAGGAGAGAATGGAAACATCAGAGCAGTCCCAATGGCAGAATCTAACCACTGTCTTCATGTCAAAGACTCACTCACTCATTTGCTTTGTCAAACCTACCCCTTAGAATGACTTCGATATTAACACTGAATATATTTTGTTATTAAGAGATCTCTCAATAATAATTCTCACAATAGCATATTGGTAGTAGTCAGTGACATATTAAAGCTAAGCAGGGCTGGGTGTAGTTAAATCCCTGGATGGGGTTCGATCCCGGGCTGAGGTGCTGCCTATAGTTTTTTTCTGAAAGTGTATATAATGTTGAAAATCTGACATGGTTTCAAAGGTACAAATTCAACCTATTTTATACAAGGTTTGGCTATGCTGAATTTAGTTTACAATGATAACATCATCCTGTGGTTGAAATTTCACCCTCAAAACAGCAGTTAGGCCTATACCCCATTATATCCACCAGGCCTCCCCACACACACACTTTATATTTTACCAATATATATGCAGCCCACCAGCCCTAAAGCATGAACATGTTTTTTTGCTAGAAAATGTGGATTAAGAGAAGCAAAATGATCCTTTACGCTAGTTTCATCTAAATAGAAGGGCAACATGACATTGATAAACTTTGTCATATCTGCTTTCACCGGGATTTAAAAACCCAGGCTTTCCTAAAATGTTTACCTCAGCCAGTCTAGAACCCAGGTGTGTCTACAAAACACATGTACTCCTCCATAAGGTTCATGGGTTCCCTATTATTTTATCCCAGTACAAGAGGGGCAACTGGATTCAGGATTAAACACAAGCAGTCTTTAAGGTATATCTTATTACAGTTTAGGCCTACCTTATTATTTTCTTCCATCTGGCAAAATCATTTTAAGGAATGAAATCTGTTTCGTTGCTAGTATTATTAGTAACTGTAGGAAAATACAGCTGTAAAGTACAAGAATCAGCTACTTTCTGAAGGGCAGCCAAGCTCATAAGCAATTTAGAACCTACAGACAATTAAGACAAAATTGGAACGCATGAATGTGTCACAAACGAGACTTGGCTTTGGGGATTTTTTCTGTAAGGCTATTAAGACTCTCTATGCAAATGGTAACAGCTCTATCAAATTGAAATATGGCACCTCACCTAGATTTGAGTTAAAGAGAGGAATTAGGCAAGGTCGTCCTATCTCTCCGTACCTGTTTTTATTAATCACCCAACTTCTTGCAAATTCTTTAAATAATAGTCCTGTACAAGGTATTTCCATAGCTGGTAAAGAAATTATTATAAGCCAGCTGGCTGACGACACTACACTTTTTCTGAAAGACGCTAACCAAATTCCCATATCGATCAATGTGATACAATCCTTTTCCAAAGTGTCTGGTCTATATCTTAACATTAATAAACGTGAACTCATAGCTGTCAAAGATTGTGTGACACCTTCATATTATGGTATTCCAGTAAAAGAAGAACTTACATATTTAGGCATAACCATTACAAAGGATCAGAAGTCTAGAGGCTTACTAAATTTGAACCCTCTTATTAAAAAAACCCAGAAGAAACTAAATCAATGGCTACAGAGGGACTTATCTTTAAAAGGTAGAGTCCTAATAACCAAGGCTGAAGGTATCTCTAGACTAGCATATGGTGCTCTATCTTTATATCTTGACCGTAAAATAAGCAAGGAGATAGACCAGATGCTTTTGAACTTTCTTTGGAGGAACCGTACCCATTACATTAGGAAAACTGTTGTAATGAACACTTATGAGAATGGTGGACTGAATTTTCTGGACTTTACTACTTTAAATAATACTTTTAAGATCAATTGGATAAAACAATTCCTAAGAAGACCCACTTCTATCTGGAATTGTATTCCTCATCATGTCTTCTCTACTTTTGGTGGCCTTAACTTCATGTTGTTTTGCAATGATAATATTGACAAAGTTCCAGTGAAACTTTCTGCTTTTCATCGGCAGGTTTTCTTGTCATGGTCCTTAATTTATAAACACCATTTTTCTCCACACAGATATTATATATGGAATAATCGGGATATATTGTATAAAAATACCTCTCTGTTTTTAGAATATTGGTTCCGAAATAATATCCTATTGGTGAGCCAACTGGTAAATGCAGAGGGTGTTTTACTCAGTTATAAAGAATTCTTATTACTTTACAAGGTCCCTGTAACACCTAAAGATTTTGCAATTGTTTTAGATGCCATTCCCTCAGGTGTTGCTATGTTATTCAGGAACATGTCAAGACCTGACCCTCAGAGCCTACCTTCTATTGACCCTGTTGACTCATCAGTAGGAAAGACCTGACCCTCAGAGCCTACCTTCTGTTGACCCTGTTGACTCATCAGTAGGAAAGATTTGTTTCTCTTTTGATCCATTCAACAACAGAGCGATACGATCCTTGTTTCAGCAGGATGTTGTATCTATCTATACCTTATGTCATGCCTTATTGGAATGGATTTATTGATAATATCTGTTGGAAAAAAGTTTGGATGTTGCCACACACTTGTTAACAAAATTTAGGAAGTTTCCTTTAAAATGATTCATAAATATTATCCTGCCAACCACTATATGAAGAAGTTTAAGGAAAACATCAACTCAAATTGCTCCTTTTGTAATGACCACCCAGAAACAGTTGTGCATCTTTTTTGGCATTGTATGCATGTAAGAAAACTACCCTACAAAAAGAAATTGAACTGTATTTTAAGACGGTTAAATGCTCTAACAAAAAAGCTGTTAGAATTGTAAGTACATGCATGTCCCTTAAAGTCCTTGTGTAATTGTAATGTGATATTGTACCCCCTAGCTCGATTGTCTATTGTTTGTAATCTATGTATGCTTGTGTTCCCTCATGTGCTTTATGTATTGATTTGTTATTAATTTAAAAAAATGTTTAAAAAAATGTAAAAAAAATAAAATAATTGTTTTTAAACGCCATGTTATTTTAGGGCGTGGCTCCGCATTTGTGACCGGGTGTCTTATTTCTATTTCCCGGTATCCGTTAGTGCTGGAATTTGCGATTAATACTTTTCTCATGCCGAAACCGGATTAGATACATACCGGTAGTTAAATGTCAAAAATTATTATATTCGCAATGTCATTAAACAACAACAACAACATATATAGCTACTACAATTTCGAAACATGATTTTGTCATCAGTTCAGTACCATTTGTTTGATTTTGTGGACCCACGACTAAACTTTATCTATGTTAGCTAGTTGCTAGCGACGCTAGTCAGCATAGCAAGCTGTCAAATCCAGTGGAAACCGATGCAACCCTGCTGCCAAATAAGGGCTAGCTCGATGACCCGTGGTAACAGTGGGGTCCCCATGAGTTTCAAGGCTTTAATAAGTGCTATCGTGCAGAAAAAGCGAATAAAATACTGGTTGATGAGCTAGCTAAGTTAGCAAGACGGGTATGACCGTTAACAGCGTGCATGCACAAATGCATGACGACACATTGAATATAAGTGAAGCAGGCATGCAGAACGAGATCGCCCCACCAAGCCAGATAGTAGAGGGGTACAACAACGCCGGGACACAGAGGCATAGCTCATACAATTATATTTTGTCCGGGTCAATGACAATACATGTTGAAAAATAAATACCTGCGTCAAATATATGGCATCGCATGCTAGTGCCAAGATAGCTTGCATGATTTTTTTTTTTAAATCCGGTGACCACTAGATGTCCTCATATATCCACATTTAGATCAAATATACTTGATTTTTCATCAGTACTGTGAATGACAAGCCCACTGAATCTAGTTTAATAATCTTTATACTCAGCAGGTAGAGGCCTAGCTACTTCAAATCAGTGCTTCATTTTAGCCGGATCATGCCAGAACAGGATCCGGCACCTTTCCGTTCTGGACTGCTTTGTTCTGGAACCTATTTGGCCGAATCCGGTACCTCTCGTGCCATGAAAAATAATTTTCACTTTTTGCTATGTAACAATTATAATAAAAGCGATCAAAGTTCATTCGAGTTGCCTCTGTAACAGGGTTATATTGGTGATTCCCCTTGCCACTTTATTGTTAAGCCAATGGGTTTTTGGTTTGAGTTTGTCTTGCCTTCACCTACTCAACGTGGCATCTTATTGGCTGGTTTGAATAGCTGCTTACGAGGGGGGATGTTCCAGTTAAAATCGTCCCAGTGAACAAGCACCAAACCAGCGGTAAGTTGTTGGTTGCAAAGCACAGTACATCAAAAGTGATGTTTATACTCTCAAGTGATGATTTAAATGTACAATTTATATCAAATTGTTTGTAAATGTTGTTCGAACATCACACATAAGATGCAGTGGTTTTTGGAGAATATTTGTTGTACATTTTGTTGTAGAGAATTCCCGCCAGTACTAGCTAGCAACTTACTGTGTCTGGTGGGGGGGTCATATATTTTGTACAGTGCGTGAGTGCAGAGTTGGATGGTGAGACGTGCATTGCACGACGTGCAATTTTGTGCCGTTCCTATCAGGTACATTGTTAAATATATTATATTGTAATTGTATTATTTTGGTACCTACCCCAGTGAACAAGCACCAAACCAGCCTGCGTGCGTGAGTGCATAGTTGGATGGTGAGACGTGCATTGCATGACGTGCAATTTTGTGCCGTTCCTATCAGAATAAATCTACATGACTGGTGCTACATGTTCCGTGTCGATGACTGATTGTACACAACGCAAGAAGAGTACTGTTACACCTCTTCGTCAATTATCCTGCCCCCTCATCTCTCCAGAGTTGCACTTCATCATTTGTTTCCTTATAGAATCATAGCTGCATGAAGGGTTCTGGAGGAATTTTCTAAAGTTACGGAATTACTGCTGTCTGTTCATAAATAAATTAAATCATTCAGAATAGCCTAATACGTCATGAGAAACCCTATAATTTAGCTACAGAGGACCAATGGCCCCTGTTTTTAAATAGCCTAGCTGCGGATTGTAGCCCAATAACAAAGAATAGCCTACAGTCGGGAACGCGAGGCAAATCTGTCAGTGAAAAAACAGCACGCAGACAAAACAGGCCTTTTGCAATATTTCAAATACAATCGAGGGAAAACACAGGTTGAAAAGCAATGACTCTTGCTGAAAAGATAAGACTATGCTGTAGACTACCAAAATATTTGATCAACTCCCAAACATTGTTTTACAAAACAGAGAGAGGGAGAGATAGGCTTTTGACACGAGCGCATCGACAATCTCCAGCGAGTGAGCTGCGCATCATTGGGTGAGTCAGTGAAACTGGAAAGCATTTTTAGGACTAATTTCCTCCTCATATTGTAGCCTACTATATGTTTCTGCACAAACCTAGGCCTATATGCTATTGATGGATTCAAGACAAGGTCGTTTTTATTGATCTCAGATACTAAGTTTGTCAGTGTCAAAGTAGCCTGCCATTTCGATCATTTGTGCTGATTAAAAAAGATAATGCCAAAGTCTCCAGTCATGTAAAAGGATGTAGAATTGCACGAAATGCGGTTTTAAAAAGGCCAACACTTTCCCGGACCCTAGGCTACTAAAAATGTTCCCCATGTGTGCACCTTCTATAAGTGGCTCTACCCAAATGTGATGATATGTCCAGAGCCAGACAGGGACAGAACTCACTCTGTTCCACAAAGTTCTGTGGAAGATTTGCTAACAGAGGAGAGTGGTTATGTATCTAAGTACAAATGTAACCATCAGAATAATGTTTATTTGTGTTCCTTACTCCTTACTTACACATCCCATCATTGACATAGTCAAAGCCAGACCTTCTGTCTGTCTCTCCTTCTTGCTGGTTGACTAGAGTGGAAATCTATAGTATTGTATGGTTGACCTGGGATAGAGCTGAAATGTGGCCCGATGTAGTGTTGCCTTTGTACCAAACACCCTTACAGTCATAAACCTTTTCCACATGTAATCGCCTCGACCTCAGTCTGGTGTTCGCTAACAGTATCTGAAGAGTCTGTATACCCAGTGGTGTATAGTACAGTAGAGCACAGCAGACAGAGTACAGTAGACAGAGTACAGTAGAGCACAGCAGAGTACAGTAGAGCACAGCAGACTACAGTAGAGCACAGCAGAGTACAGCAGACTACAGTAGAGCACAGCAGAGAACAGCAGACAGAGTACAGTAGAGTACAGTAGAGCACAGCAGGCCATGTAGTAGGAGAAGAAGAGGCCCTTTGGGTTCATTGAAATACATATTCATAATATTTCTGTTAACAATTTAATCTGCACCCAGATTAGTGTTCAATGTGATAGAACAAAACTCAGTACAGCACATGAATTAGAAAATGTTGTTACAAGTTTGAGCCACGAGATGGTGGTAGATTATACATTTAAATAGCATGGATCTTTGATTTGTCTCTGGATAGAAATTGCCCTTGGGCACAGATCTAGGATCAGTTTACTCTCACCAAATCCTAACCTTTACCATTAGCAGTAAAAACACAAACCAGACCTGAGATCAGTGCAAAGGAGCCACTTCATCTTACCCCTGTAATTATATGACTCCTAACTTATATATACTGAGTGTACCAAACATTAGAAACACCTTCCTAATATTGAGTTGCACCCCGCCTTTTGCCATCAGAACAGCCTCAATTCGTTGGGGCATGGACTCTACAAGGTGTTTGAAAGCGTTCCCCAGGGATGCTGGCCCATGTTGACTCCAATGCTTCCAACAGTTGTGCCAAATTGGCTGGATGTTCTTTGGGTGGTGGACCATTCATGATACACACAGGAAACTGTTGAGTGTGAAAAACCCCAGCAGCATTGCAGTTCTTGACACAAACCGGTGCACCTGGCACCTACTACCCCGTTCAAAGGCACTTAAATATTTTGTCTTGCCCATTCACCCTCTGAATGGCACACATACACAATCTATGCCTCAATTGTCACAAGGCTTAAAAATCATTATTTAACCTTCCTGCTCCCCTTCATCTACACTGAAGTGGATTTAACAAGTGACATCATTAAGGGATCATAGCTTTCACCTGGATTCACCTGGTCAGTCTTTGTCATGGAAAGAACAGGTGTTCATAATGTTTTGTTTACTCGGTGTATAAACACAACGTAGGTATTTTTGTAAAACAAGTGAATTTACTGTTTATCCATGGTCTTATACTTCAGCGGGAGCCGGTGGTGCGTGTGTTCAGTGCCGTGAAGTGGGAGACCCTCTCAGTCTTGGGCACTGTGTTTCTCCTGAGTACGTCTGTGGCCAGGCTCATGACCCTGGTGTCCCAGCAGTGTGGGCTTCCCGTCAGCTCCTTCAGACTGAGCTCTCCCACCGGCCTGCAACTCTACGATTGCAACCGGCTGCACGACGACGCCATTGACCTGGGTATGGCCTTCCTTGTGCAGTAGATCAATGGTCCTCTGGCTCAACACCTTATGGATGTAACACAGAGACAAATGGACTGTATGGAACACATTCTTGGTTCATGGCAACCAGGAGGACAACCTGCATGTGTCTCTGTCTCCCAGGGGCTACTCTACGGTTGGACACCTGGGATGGGTGGGCAGAGTTCCTCAGAGGCTGCTTCCTGGGACACAGACTGACCGTCCAACGACACCCGTCTAGGGAGAGACCTGTGATGAGGTCAGAATACACATCTACACACTGAACTGTATGATAGACTTACTATCAACAGTGATTGTACTGAACCTTTATATAGCTTACAATGATGGTACTGACCCTATATATATAGCTTACAATGATAGTACTGACCCTGTATATAGCTTACAATAATGGTACTGACCCTGTATATAGCTTACAATGATAGTACTGACCCTGTATATAGCTTACAATGATAGTACTGACCCTGTATATAGCTTACAATAATGGTACTGACCCTGTATATAGCTTACAATGATAGTACTGACCCTGTATATAGCTTACAATAATGGTACTGACCCTTTATATAGCTTACAATGATAGTACTGACATTGTATATAGCTTACAATGATAGTACTGACCCTGTATATAGCTTACAATGATAGTACTGACCCTGTATATAGCTTACAATGATAGTACTGACCCTGTATATAGCTTACAATGATAGTACTGACATTGTATATAGCTTACAATGATAGTACTGACCCTGTATATAGCTTACAATGATAGTACTGACCCTGTATATAGCTTACAATGATAGTACTGACCCTGTATATAGCTTACAATGATAGTACTGACCCTGTATATAGCTTACAATGATAGTACTGACCCTGTATATAGCTTATATTCTTGTGTTTTTTTCCTTCATACGTTTTTTCTCTTACCCTGATATTTAATACTGCATTGTGGGAAAGAGCTTGCAAGTAAGCATTTTACTGTACTGTTTTATAACCCACTGTATCTTGTGAACTTGACAAAAAAAAACTTGAAACGTGTTATAAATACATTGATTCTGTATTATTCCAGGTTCCAGCTCCGGGTGGCACTCTACATCGCTGCTTCTCTGGGCCACCTGGACCTGGCTGCTGGAGAGGGGGGTGCGTGTCATTGAGCCGGTGGGGGTTCACCCTTACCGTGAGTGGTGCCACCAGACGGCCCACCCCGACGTCGCCAAGTGTCCCGCTGTCGCCTCCATCGAGCGCGGCCAGCTCACCATCCTCAAACTCTTTATCGCCAGCAGCGTTTTGACCCTTGCCTGTCGGGATCCCCAGGGTCGTGTCCCCCTGAGGATCGCCCTTCAGTACAGCCACAGGGAGTGTGTGAGTCACTCTGCCACCAAGTTGTGCTCTGTGGTGGTCCTCCCAGGTATGGCCCTGCCCATGCGGACATACCTCCAGATAAAGGGCTGGGTGAGGCTGGGGCAGAGGAGGGCAGCATCCAGGCACTGCATGGGCCTCAACAGGGCTCCGTTCAGGACCAGGGTGGGCGACACGGTCCTGGTGGACGGCTTCACCCTCCCCAAGATGTCCTCCAAGCCCAGGAGGAGTGAGGCCAAGGCGAGTAACAGGGTGATGTCCACAGCCTCTCGACGTTTGACCCCCATCAACTGCCCATCTCATGTATCCTGCCCGCTCCGCGCCCTGGCATCCCAGGATAAACCTCTTCAATTAAATCAAATCAAATCAAATTTTATTTGTCACATACACATGGTTAACAGATGTTAATGCGAGTGTAGCGAAATGCTTGTGCTTCTAGTTCCGACAATGCAGTAATAACCAACAAGTAATCTAACTAACAATTCCAAAACTACTGTCTTATACACAGTGTAAGGGGATAAAGAATATGTACATAAGGATATATGAATGAGTGATGGTACAGAGCAGCATAGGCAAGATACAGTAGATGGTATCGAGTACAGTACATACATATGAGATGAGTATGTAAACAAAGTGGCATAGTTAAAGTGGCTAGTGATACATGTATTATATAAGGATGCAGTCGATGATATAGAGTACAGTATATACGTATGCATATGAGATTAATAATGTAGGGTAAGTAACATTATATAAGGTAGCATTGTTTAAAGTGGCTAGTGATATATTTACATCATTTCCCATCAATTCCCATTATTAAAGTGGCTGGAGTTGAGTCAGTGTCAGTGTGTTGGCAGCAGCCACTCAATGTTAGTGGTGGCTGTTTAACAGTCTGATGGCCTTGTGAGGTAGAATCTGTTTTTCAGTCTCTCGGTCCCAGCTTTGATGCACCTGTACTGACCTCGCCTTCTGAATGATAGCGGGGTGAACAGGCAGTGGCTCGGGTGGTTGATGTCCTTGATGATCTTTATGGCCTACCACTGTTGTGTCGTCCGCAAACTTGATGATTGAGTTGGAGGCGTGCGTGGCCACGCAGTCGTGGGTGAACAGGGAGTACAGGAGAGGGCTCAGAACGCACCCTTGTGGGGCCCCAGTGTTGAGGATCAGCGGGGAGGAGATGTTGTTGCCTACCCTCACCACCTGGGGGCGGCCCGTCAGGAAGTCTAGTACCCAGTTGCACAGGGCGGGGTCGAGACCCAGGGTCTCGAGCTTGATGACGAGCTTGGAGGGTACTATGGTGTTGAATGCCGAGCTGTAGTCGATGAACAGCATTCTCACATAGGTATTCCTCTTGTCCAGATGGGTTAGGGCAGTGTGCAGTGTGGTTGAGATTGCATCGTCTGTGGACCTATTTGGGCGGTAAGCAAATTGGAGTGGTTCTAGGGTGTCAGGTAGGGTGGAGGTGATATGGTCCTACTAGTCTCTCAAAGCACTTCATGATGATGGAAGTGAGTGCTATGGGGCGGTAGTCGTTTAGCTCAGTTACCTTAGCTTTCTTGGGAACAGGAACAATGGTGTCCCTCTTGAAGCATGTGGGAACAGCAGACTGGTATAGGGATTGATTGAATATGTCCGTAAACACACCGGCCAGCTGGTCTGCGCATGCTCTGAGGGCGCGGCTGGGGATGCCGTCTGGGCCTGCAGCCTTGCGAGGGTTAACACGTTTAAATGTCTTACTCACCTCGGCTGCAGTGAAGGAGAGACCGCATGTTTTCGTTGCAGGCCGTGTCAGTGGCACTGTATTGTCCTCAAAGCGGGCAAAAAAGTTATTTAGTCTGCCTGGGAGCAAGACATCCTGGTCCGTGACTGGGCTGGATTTCTTCCTGCAGTCCGTGATTGACTGTAGACCCTGCCACATGCCTCTTGTGTCTGAGCCGTTGAATTGAGATTCTACTTTGTCTCTGTACTGACGCTTAGCTTGTTTGATAGCCTTGCAGAGGGAATAGCTGCACTGTTTGTATTCGGTCATGTTACCAGACACCTTGCCCTGATTAAAAGCAGTGGTTCGCGCTTTCAGTTTCACGCGAATGCTGCCATCAATCCACGGTTTCTGGTTAGGGAATGATTTAATCGTTGCTATGGGAACGACATCTTCAACGCACGTTCTAATGAACTCGCACACCGAATCAGCGTATTCGTCAATATTGTTATCTGACGCAATACGAAACATATCCCAGTCCACGTGATGGAAGCAGTCTCGGAGTGTGGAGTCAGCTTGGTCGGACCAGCGTTGGACAGACCTCAGCGTGGAAGCCTCTTGTTTTAGTTTCTGTCTGTAGGCAGGGATCAACAAAATGGAGTCGTGGTCAGCTTTTCCGAAAGGGGGGCGGGGCAGGGCCTTATATGCGTCGCGGAAGTTAGAGTAACAATGGTTCAAGGTCTTTCCACCCCTGGTTGCGCAATCGATATGCTGATAAAATTTAGGGAGTCTTGTTTTCAGATTAGCCTTGTTAAAATCCCCAGCTACAATGAATGCAGCCTCCGGATTAATGGTTTCCAGTTTGCAAAGAGTTAAATAAAGTTTGTTCAGAGCCATCGATGTGTCTGCTTGGGGGGGATATACAGTGCCTTGCGAAAGTATTCGGCCCCGTTGAACTTTGCGACCTTTTGCCACATTTCAGGCTTCAAACATAAAGATATAAAACTGTATTTTTTTGTGAAGAATCAACAACAAGTGGGACACAATCATGAAGTGGAACGACATTTATTGGATATTTCAAACTTTTTTAACAAATCAAAAACTGAAAAATTGGGCGTGCAAAATTATTCAGCCCCCTTAAGTTAATACTTTGTAGCGCCACCTTTTGCTGCGATTACAGCTGTAAGTCGCTTGGGGTATGTCTCTATCAGTTTTGCACATCGAGAGACAGAATTTTTTTCCCATTCCTCCTTGCAAAACAGCTCGAGCTCAGTGAGGTTGGATGGAGAGCATTTGTGAACAGCAGTTTTCAGTTCTTTCCACAGATTCTCGATTGGATTCAGGTCTGGACTTTGACTTGGCCATTCTAACACCTGGATATGTTTATTTTTGAACCATTCCATTGTAGATTTTGCTTTATGTTTTGGATCATTGTCTTGTTGGAAGACAAATCTCCGTCCCAGTCTCAGGTCTTTTGCAGACTCCATCAGGTTTTCTTCCAGAATGGTCCTGTATTTGGCTCCATCCATCTTCCCATCAATTTTAACCATCTTCCCTGTCCCTGCTGAAGAAAAGCAGGCCCAAACCATGATGCTGCCACCACCATGTTTGACAGTGGGGATGGTGTGTTCAGCTGTGTTGCTTTTACGCCAAACATAACATTTTGCATTGTTGCCAAAAAGTTCAATTTTGGTTTCATCTGACCAGAGCACCTTCTTCCACATGTTTGGTGTGGCTTGTGGCAAACTTTAAACGACACTTTTTATGGATATCTTTAAGAAATGGCTTTCTTCTTGCCACTCTTCCATAAAGGCCAGATTTGTGCAATATACGACTGATTGTTGTCCTATGGACAGAGTCTCCCACCTCAGCTGTAGATCTCTGCAGTTCATCCAGAGTGATCATGGGCCTCTTGGCTGCATCTCTGATCAGTCTTCTCCTTGTATGAGCTGAAAGTTTAGAGGGACGGCCAGGTCTTGGTAGATTTGCAGTGGTCTGATACTCCTTCCATTTCAATATTATCGCTTGCACAGTGCTCCTTGGGATGTTTAAAGCTTGGGAAATCTTTTTGTATCCAAATCCGGCTTTGAACTTCTTCACAACAGTATCTCGGACCTGCCTGTTGTGTTCCTTGTTCTTCATGATGCTCTCTGCGCTTTTAACAGACCTCTGAGACTATCACAGTGCAGGTGCATTTATACGGAGACTTGATTACACACAGGTGGATTGTATTTATCATCATTAGTCATTTAGGTCAACATTGGATCATTCAGAGATCCTCACTGAACTTCTGGAGAGAGTTTGCTGCACTGAAAGTAAAGGGGCTGAATAATTTTGCACGCCCAATTTTTCAGTTTTTGATTTGTTAAAAAAGTTATAAAATATCCAATAAATGTTGTTCCACTTCATGATTGTGTCCCACTTGTTGTTGATTCTTCACAAAAAAAATACAGTTTTATATCTTTATGTTTGAAGCCTGAAATGTGGCGAAAGGTCGCAAAGTTCAACGGGGCCGAATACTTTCGCAAGGCACTGTATACGGCTGTGATTATAATCGAAGAGAATTCTCTTGGTAGATAATGCGGTCTACATTTGATTGTGAGGAATTCTAAATCAGGTGAACAGAAGGATTTGAGTTCCTGTATGTTTCTTTCATCACACCATGTCTCGTTAGCCATAAGGTATACGCCCCCGCCCCTCTTCTTACCAGAAAGATGTTTGTTTCTGTCGGCGCGATGCGTGGAGAAACCCGTTGGCTGCACCGCCTCGGATAGCGTCTCTCCAGTGAGCCATGTTTCCGTGAAGCAAAGAACGTTACAGTCTCTGATGTCCCTCTGGAATGCTACCCTTGCTCGGATTTCATCAACCTTGTTGTCAAGAGACTGGACATTGGCAAGAAGAATGCTAGGGAGTGGTGCACAGTGTGCCCGTCTCCGGAGTCTGACCAGAAGACCGCCTCGTTTCCCTCTTTTTCGGAATGGTTTTTTTGGGTCGCTGCATGGGATCCACTCCGTTGTCCTGTTTGTAAGGCAGAACACAGGATCCGCGTCGCGAAAAACATATTCTTGGTCGTACTGATGGTGAGTTGACTCTGATCTTATATTCAGTAGTTCTTCTCGACTGTATGTAATGAAACCTAAGATGATCTGGGGTAGTAATGTAAGAAATAACACGTAAAAAAACAAAAAACTGCATAGTTTCCTAGGAACGCGAAGCGAGGCGGCCCGCGAAGCGAGGCGGCTACACCCTGTGGCCACGAGGGATGAAAGAGAGAAGAAGAGGGGATGTGCAGGGAAGGGATGTGAGGAAGATGAGAGTGGGGATCAGAACAGCAACCAATGGAGGAGCAGAGTCCCGCTCCCGCCCATTTCCAGAGACACCAATCTCAGACCTGTGTTTGCCTCGCCAAACTCCGGCCAGATACTCACCACCTCACTGGAGGCCTTTTCTCTCCACTGCGACCGCACACCCAGAGAAAACGCCATATACTGTTTGGCCTTGGCCAGGTTAGTCCAAGTTTAAATGACAGCTACGGTGAATACGAATATTTCTCTGGAGGTTTCTTATGAAAGGTGTGAATACTGTCAGAAGAAGCCTCCTATAATCAGTGGTGGGGGGGGGGACACATGTAAAAGCTGTTTACACACTTTTTATTTTATTTTGTTCAAGCATTTACCCACCTTTTGTGGAAGATGCATTGAAAGTAGAGGGAGCGTTACTTCTTTAATCCTGAATGGCAATCAGCATTTACCAGTCAATGTTTTTACCACTACATCACTGCCTATGATATACCCTTATCCTCCCTGAATAGATTTCAGTACAAACAAATCATGAGCCAACCATCATGCTTAGAAGGTACATAGTCAAATCAAATCAAACTTTATTTGTCACATGCGCTGAATACAACAAGTGTAGATCTTTCCGTGAAATACTTTACTTACAAGCCCTTAACAAACAGTGCAGTTCAAGAAGAGTTGAAGAGAATATTTACCCAATAAACTAAAGTAACAAATAATAAAACAGTTGAACTTGTCCGGTGGCCATTTGATTAATTGTTCAGCAGTCTTATGGCTTGGGGTTAGAAGCTGTTATAGGTTTACCCTAACAAGTCCTGAAACAAATCATGAGCCAACTATCATGCTTAGAAGGTATATAGTGTCAGTCTTATTGGTTCACCCTAACAAGTTGTTTCAGTATGGGGAGAGGATAGAATGTAAGGGCGCTTCATTAATGTATTGAGGCCATTACATATACAGTATTTCACAATGCTAGGACACAGATTTGGTCTCCTAACCTTGTTCTGGTTGATTGACTCTCTAACAGTGCCTTCACACAGAGACCATGGTTGCAGCAGCTGAATGTAGCGCGGACTCTGTCCAGGAGGAGTGCTCAGCACATTGGGTAGACACCAGGATCCTGGTCATTAGACTGCTGAATAGCTTCTACCCCCAAGTCATTAGACTGCTGAACAGCTTCTACCCCCAAGTCATTAGACTGCTGAACAGCGTCTACCCCCAAGTCATAAGACTGCTGAACAGCTTCTACCCCCAAGTCATAAGACTGCTGAACAGCTTCCACCCCCAAGTCATTAGACTGCTGAACAGCTTCTACCCCCAAGTCATTAGACTGCTGAACAGCTTCTACCCCCAAGTCATTAGACTGCTGAACAGCTTCTACCTCCAAGTCATTAGACTGCTGAACAGCTTCCACCCTCAAGTCATTAGACTGCTGAACAGCTTCTACCCCCAAGTCATTAGACTGCTGAACAGCTTCTACCCCCAAGTCATTAGACTGCTGAACAGCTTCCACCCCAACTCATTAGACTGCTGAACAGCTTCTATCCCCAAGTCATTAGACTGCTGAACAGCTTCTACCCCCAAGTCATTAGACTGCTGAACAGCTTCTACCCTCAAGTCATTAGACTGCTGAACAGCTTCTACCCCCAAGTCATTAGACTGCTGAACAGCTTCCACCCTCAAGTCATTAGACTGCTGAACAGCTTCTACCCCCAAGTCATTAGACTGCTGAACAGCTTCTACCCCCAAGTCATTAGACTGCTGAACAGCTTCCACCCCCAACTCATTAGACTGCTGAACAGCTTCTACCCCCAAGTCATTAGACTGTTGAACAGCTTCTACCCCCAAGTCATTAGACTGCTGAACAGCTTCTACCCTCAAGTCATTAGACTGCTGAACAGCTTCTACCCCCAAGTCATTAGACTGCTGAACAGCTTCTACCCCCAAGTCATTAGACTGCTGAACAGCTTCTACCCCCAAGTCATTAGACTGCTGAACAGCTTCTACCCCCAAGCCATAAGACTGCTGAACAGCTTCTACCCCCAAGTCATTAGACTGCTGAACAGCTTCTACCCCCAAGTCATTAGACTGCTGAACAGCTTCTACCCCCAAGTCATTAGACTGCTGAACAGCTTCTACCCCCAAGTCATCAGACTGCTGAACAGCTTCTACCCCCAAGCCATCAGACTGCTGAACAGCTTCTACCCCCAAGTCATCAGACTGCTGAACAGCTTCTACCCCCAAGTCATTAGACTGCTGAACAGCTTCTACCCCCAAGTCATTAGACTGCTGAACAGCTTCTACCCCCAAGTCATTAGACTGCTGAACAGCTTCTACCCCCAAGTCATTAGACTGCTGAACAGCTTCTACCCCCAAGTCGTTAGACTGCTGAACAGCTTCTACCCCCAAGTCATTAGACTGCTGAACAGCTTCTACCCCCAAGTCATTAGACTGCTGAACAGCTTCTACCCCCAAGTCATTAGACTGCTGAACAGCTTCTACCCCCAAGTCATTAGACTGCTGAACAGTTTCTACCCCCAAGTCATCAGACTGCTGAACAGCTTCTACCCCCAAGTCATCAGACTGCTGAACAGCTTCTACCCCCAAGTCATTAGACTGCTGAACAGCTTCTACCCCCAAGTCATTAGACTGCTGAACAGCTTCTACCCCCAAGTCATTAGACTGCTGAACAGCTTCTACCCCCAAGTCATCAGACTGCTGAACAGCTTCTACCCCCAAGCCATCAGACTGCTGAACAGCTTCTACCCCCAAGTCATCAGACTGCTGAACAGCTTCTACCCCCAAGTCATTAGACTGCTGAACAGCTTCTACCCCCAAGTCATTAGACTGCTGAACAGCTTCTACCCCCAAGTCATTAGACTGCTGAACAGCTTCTACCCCCAAGTCATTAGACTGCTGAACAGCTTCTACCCCCAAGTCATTAGACTGCTGAACAGCTTCTACCCCCAAGTCATTAGACTGCTGAACAGCTTCTACCCCCAAGTCATTAGACTGCTGAACAGCTTCTACCCCCAAGTCATTAGACTGCTGAACAGCTTCTACCCCCAAGTCATTAGACTGCTGAACAGTTTCTACCCCCAAGTCATTAGACTGCTGAACAGCTTCTACCCCCAAGTCATTAGACTGCTGAACAGCTTCTACCCCCAAGTCATTAGACTGCTGAACGTTAATTAAATGGCCACCTGCACTATTTGCATTGACCCCCTTGGTTATTGATGTATTTTTCTAATTGTTTTCCACTGACTCTCTTGAATTGGCTCGATGCACATTCACTACACTCTACCCACACATTCACTGTGACACTGACCGACTTTCACACTAGCTGCTGCTACTGTGTTTATTATCTATCCTGATTGACTAGTCACTTTTACCCTTACCTACATGTACATACTGTATTACCTCAACTACCTCGCACCCATGCACATTGACTCGGTACTGGTACTCCTTGTATATAGCCTTGTTATTGTTATTGTGTTACTATTTAGAAAATATTTTCTTACTTTTTAACTCTGCATTGTTGGGAATGGGCTCGTAATAAAGCATCTCACAGTTGTTTTCGGCGTATGTGACCAATACGATTAGATTCTCATCTGAACAAATGAATGCTCTCGTTGTTATAATGAGGAATTTATTTAAATAATTTGGTTTTCCTTGAAGATTTGAATGTGCTGAGAAAGCCTTTCGTGATGGATCTAGACAATCTGGTGAAAAGGGAGGGTTTGCGACTCTTCTCTTCAAGTGGGAAGGACGATGCGATATCATAAATTCCCTCTGGAGAAAAGGAGCCATGAGATGTTGTCATCGTCTCTGCAACGAAAGACCATCCAGCATGCCATCAATTTACATTTTTACTCATTTATCAGACACTCTTATCCAGAGAGACTTACAAGGAGCAATTAGGATTAAGTGCCTTGCTCAAGAGCACATTGACAGATTTTGCCTCGTGAACTCAGGGATTCTGAACCAGCAACCTATCGGTTACTGGCCCAACCTCTTAACCCACTAGGCTACCACCCAGCCCACAGTACAGTATGTCATAGGTAACAACTCAGAGGAGTACAACGTCTTTCCAAATGAATTAGTGGAATGGTAAAGGGATAATGTCTCAGTCTTGACTGAGCAGCAGTCTAAACAGCAGCAGGGCTTACCTGTAAAGTACACAGTAGGGGAAATGTTCTGAGGCTGGTACTCCAGAGACTCTTGAGGACAGAGGTTCTTACTAACTTTCTTGGAACCCTGGTTGGTAGGAAAAGGCACATTAAAACAAACTGAAATGTTTTCGATATCTTAAAGTACAGCATATCAACTGCAAAGAAGCAGTGCAATGCCATGACACAAAGAATCATATAAAAGGTCAACAGCAGTGTTATTTATGAAAGATGTATGTGTACTATACCTTTGTATTGAAGGTGAGGACCTGCTCTCCAGTACTGCTGATGGTATCCCTTTCCAAATCAAACACGCCTTCTACAATGTCACTGGTGGCCACGCTGGTAGCGGACTCAAAATAACATTTAGCAGTGGCTTTGGTGATCATTTGAAGAATGACCATGCAAGTAGAAGTCTTTGGATCGTTCTGGACTGAAACATCAAAGTTTATGTTTTCATACTCATCTGACCACTGTCTCAGGAAGCACTTCACTGTCTCTTCAGCAAATATCTGGAGAAGCTGAGAGGAGAGCTCCTTGGATATGGCACATTGTTCCTTTCCCCATTTCAGCCTTGAAAGAATGGAGTCTGAAGCACTTTTGGCTGCTTCCAATGTTAAGACCTGTGGAGTGCTGTGGCTGTCCTGAAGGGCTATCACTTTATCCACCAATTCATGGCTGAAAATGTGGATGGTCCAAGTGGAAATGATTTTTCTCAATTTCCTAACAGCAGATCGGAGGTCGTCAAGATGTGAAGCACCCTGTCCATTTTCCTGTGTGTTCTCAACACTTTCCACCATAATGTCCACTACCACCCCAGCAGCTTGCCTGACTTTGTCCACAAAGGTTACAGGAAGTAAGTCCTCTGTGTGAAAGAAGTCCTCAATGATTGTGTTTCTAACAATGGGAAAGTCAATCTGAGCAGGAAACTCAGTGGGGATGGGAGTCCCGGGTAAAGCAAAGTGCCATTTCGATTGCCTTAATTTTGAAGTAGGTGTTAGAGAGATAGAAGAGCGTGAAGAAGAGGTATTTCTTGTATTTTGGCTGTCAGCACTCCTACAACGGATCGTGCCAATATCCTCCAGCATGGATCCTGAGAGCTCAGTGGTTTTAGGTAGTAATTTGTGCGGAATGTCCACACAGGCATCGTTTCCACCAGGTGTAACACTGCTCTGGTTGACCTCAAGATGGCAGAGACTTGCTCTTTGTGAAGCAGGACTGCTTTGATATGTAAAGATTTGGATTGAACCAAGTGTTGTGTCTGATCTTTGAAGATCTTTTCTGAGAAACTCCGTAATCTTACTTTGCAGACTGTAGTAGATGTTACGAGCAACAGACCAGATTCTTTTCTCAGAAACCTGTCCAGTGGTGAGCAGGGAGGTTCCAGATACCATGTCAGATGATTGGGTGGTCTGGGTGAGCTCCTGCTGGTCTTTCACCATGGTTTGTATAATATCAGTAGATGTGGTGGATGTAGATACAGACTGGAGGTACTTATCTGTTGTACCTTCCTCCGCAATGTTAAATGATCTAGAGAGGACCTCACTCACTCCTTTCTCAGCTTTGGTTTGGAACTCATGACTAGAGAGTTTTTGGAGGCTCTTTGTTGAAAGACTGTGGGAAGATGCAATGCCTTTGGAGGCAGCCGTGCTGCAATCTAGACTTACTGGAGAGGTTCGCTCAGGAGAACCTTGGAGACGTTCAAACATGTCTTCACATGGTGTTGGGGACCTTGACAAGGAGATGTCCTTCAGCTGAGACAGAACACCACCTACCAACATGTTGACCTCAAGGGACATATCAGATATTTTCTTTCCTACTGTGGAGAAGCAAGGTGCATTTGATGCCTGATCCTCGCATGAGGTCAAGATTGTTGAAATGACCTCTTTGGTACTATTGGTCAGTAGAGCCTCGTCTGTTTCAGTCCAGAGAAGTTTTGAACTCTCGCTGACACCCCTGTGTAGAGCCACTTCAAGGTTCAAACTGTGCAAGTGAGGCACACTCTTACTAGCTTGCCTCAAGTCCTGGCTTGCCAAACAAATGTGCTCCTTAGTCCCAAGATGTCCAGAGTCCTCTGTGGGTATATGACTAGACATTCTGCTCAGCATGTCTGACCTCCGCTGATGAATGATGAAGTCCTTTAATGTCTTCTGAATATTGTTATATAAACTAGTGGTAGCAGACCAGATCCTGCTCTGTAGCTTTTGTGCATTTTCCTGGAGGTCAGGTTCTCTCTCCTCTACTTCTGCAGGTTGCGCCGAGCTCTGCAGGTCTTCCACAAATGTTTCAATGATGCCAAAGGCAGCAGAATCCGCACAAATATCCTTTGACCATGTGTACTGGTTTTGAATGGAACAAGACCTGGATGCTACAGAATAAGCAGGCTTTGCACTAGTTAAGCTACTGGTGGACTTTTTAACTAGGAACTCACTCACTGCTTGAGTGGCATTTCTCTTAAATTCCTCACTTGAGAGTTTTCTAATACAATCTAACAGACTGGTCAAAGAAGCTGTGGCCTTACTTCTGCTGTCCTCAATTTGACAGGGGAACTCACATACTATTGGTGATGAGGCCCTGGAATGGGCAATATCCCCAAGCTGAGCCAGAACACCCTCTACAAATGTCTCTCTCTCAATAGAGAAGCCTGATCCTTTTTCTCCAACAGTGTACAGGGGGTCCTCCTTTGACATCTCAGTGTTGTACAAGACCAGAAGCTCTGAGATGACTTCTTTGGTGCAAGTTGTCAGAAGGAGCTTGCTTTCTTCTGACTCAGTTTTTGCCCAAAGAAGTTTTGAGCTCTCACTTAGGCCTCTTTGTAAAGTAACTTCACCAGTGGACTCTGGCAACTGAGGCTCACTCTTACTGGGCCTATATTTCATGTCTAAGCAAGGAAGTGGAACTGTCTCCTTAAACTCAGAATTTGTGATGTTGTCATCAGATGTGACAATGCTCTTTAGGGCAAATCGCTGAAGCTTGTCGAAATAATCTTTCAAGTTGTTTTGGATGCTGTGGTAAATGTGAACAGCAGCAGACCAGGCACTCTTCTGTTGGGGACTCTCTTCAGATTCAGCCAAGGACTTCATATCTGACACGAAAGTCTTAACAACTACTGACGCTGCTGAGCCCACTGGGTGAATTGACTCTGTCTTTACAATGCCAGACAATGTTTGACCTGATACAGCACCTGTTAACTCAGACTGAATGACTGAACTAGGAAAGCTCAAACTACTGACTTTTTTGGCAAGAACTCCACTCACTGCTTGTATTGCTGATGTTTGAAACTCCCGGCTAGAGAGTTTTTGGATGCTCTTAGATGTGAGCGTGCAGGAGGAACCAGATTCACTAATATTGTAGCTGCTCTCGTATTTCCTTATCAGGGCATCAAGATCCTCAATGAAGCCAACATGCGATGCCAAAAACGTGATCTTGTCCTTCAGATCTTCCAGCAAATTCTGTTCGTTCTCGTCAACAAAAGCCACCATTGTGTCAGAGATGGTGGTCATGACTTGCCCTGTTAGACTCTTGCTCTCTTGGTCAACTTTTTCAAGTTTAAAAGCCAGCTCTCTCACCATGCTCTCAGTCACCTTGGTCTGTGAGTCTCCCCTTACCGGTGTCACTAGAGAGGTTTGACTTGCGGAGGCACTCTTAACGACCACTGATAAGGCCGACTTGACATCTTTAGCCAACTCTGCCATTACAGCAGGGGTTAGCATCATAGAGCCTGCACTTCCAGATGGAGAATTGGACATGCATGCAAGTTTGGAGAGAGAACATTGCAGGCTGTCCTGCACACAGGTGACAAGGGTGTCCTCTGAGACACCTAAGAGGACTTGTAGCGTCTCAGAGTTGGTTGTTTTCTTCTGCACATCAGACAGAGAGGTTAGAGTCCTTGGGAAAAAAAACCGCAGAAATCATCAAAGTCAAACAAATAATATGTAAGGCTGTGATGCACATTCAGTGTGTCAAATACATCTGCACCATTGAAAACAATGAGGAAAACGCTGCTGTTTCTCTGAGAAAAAACCTTAGTGTGATGTCAGCCTAACTGCTTAATTTCTAAAGCCCAATAAAATGTATTTTGTATAAGTCATTTGTATTGAAACTGGCGTGTAGATATCTATCTATCCTGGCAATATCTATCCTCTACAAAAATCCAAATTGCTATAAACTTCAAATACTGTAACTTCTAATAACTTCAAGGACAATCATAAATACAAGGCAGTTTGAAGAAATGTTAAAGGGAAATTTCTAAATGTTTCAACTTCATATTCATCATCTCCAGCACCACCCCTACATCAGCATATGTGAAAAACGGTAATTTCTATGTTTTGTAGTAAAAAAAGAAAGAGGAAGATAAGTGTTTTCTATGACATCATCAACCAATTAGTAGGAAATGCCTACTCATAATTGGTTAAAATCACACGATGCACACTGATGATGTCATTAGAATCTAGAGCTGAGCATTTAACCAACATTTTTGTTATTTTTCGGTTTTTAAACAATTAATTGACCGACGTCGGCTCAATTATTTGAATTCCATATAGTTAATTTTTTTCTTCTTCTGTGAGCTCGATGCTCAGTTTCTGTAGAGATAAATCAGATCAAGCACGAACTATGCAATGTAGTAGGGAGTTGTAGTTTCCAACAGGCCAATATTCTACATAGTTTAGCACAGAAAATATGGCAATTAATTCCCATAATCCATTGCACGCCCACTTGCTTGTCCACTCTGTGTGGAGCAGATACGGAAACCTCATTGACTGAGACGGAGAGACGAGAGAATGCATGAGAGAGATAAAAAGCAGTTGCGTTGCGAGGATTCTCTACCTGGAAATACATGATCTAAGTGATTGACAGTTGGTGTTCAGCGGTCATAAAAGTAGGTCTTATTTACTTAGAAGAACTACTAAAATAGTGATTTTGTCAGACAGGATAAGCAGCAGCTCCATAGAGATGAGTTGATGACTTGGAATGAAATAATAAAGTCATCAAATAAATATTTTATATGAGAAAGTAAATGATGGTTGATAAGTCATTAACAGTAATGGACAGTCACTACCATCATGGGACTTTTATTCATTGTTTTATTATGTGTTGTTACAGCATTCAACACACATAATCCATAGTGCATTCAATGTCTAAAAAAAGTATTGAAATCCAAAACCGTGATTATTTTTTAAATATTTGAATGGAAACCAAACCAACCTCAAAAAGCACTAATTTCTCAGCACTATTGGAAACAGTTACGACCCTCTATATTTGTTTTACTACAAAGCATGGAAATGTGTAATTTTCACATATGGTGATGCTGGAGATGAATATGAAGTTGTTAAATTTCCCTTTAAGAACATACCTCATGGCCCCCTTGGGCAGGTAGCTTCCACTGCCCAGACTGCCCTTAGTCAGGTAAATCTCCTTGAACTTAAGTTGTGATTCCTGTTCTTCTTCCTCTTCCTGCTCCATACAGTTGGAGGAAGGGTAGGGAGTCGGGATGCGAAAGCTATTGTAAGACTTTCGACTGCCTGGCCTCTTAGGTACACCAGCCTCAGTAAATCTCACGCGGGACTTGGTGTTAGTCTTATCGTCTAACAGACTGGTGAGTGACGCTGTGAGAGATCTCTGTGATAATGGAGAAGAGGCAGCATCTTGGATGCCCAGTAGTTCGTAAAGACCTGGGATGATGATCTGCATCAGCTTGTCCGATAAAAACTGGACAATCCTCAGACACAAGCCGGCAAGCTGTTGTTTTGTCAGCTGTATTCCAGAAACAGAAGAAGTGTTTTAAAATGTTGCATAGTGCGTCTTTCAAAAGCTTATGAACAAGGTTAAACATTAGGCAGAGTTTTCATGGTAATCTGATTAAATTGTCAGTAACATGATCTTACCGGGTCAAACATGCCCTCACGAATCCCCCTCCATTGCCTGAAAACAATATTGTTATAAATGTTGTCATATCAGGATGCGTGGCAGAATAGTTTTTATTTAATTATTTGCCTGATCGTGAAGTTATACTTGCTTTGTGTCAGTTGTTTTGGCAAAATTGCAATGTGACAACTTTTCTAGCACTGAACATTTTTTTCCGATTGATCAGTTTCTAATTTGATCCTATTTCCTTGAAGGTGTGATAGTACCAAAGAAAACAGAACATACTTCTCAGTTAGGTTTTGAAGGAAGTCCATAAGTGTCAGATGTTCCACATTGTTGAGCTTTCCCTCTTCTGAGGTTTCCATCACTGAGGTTGCTCTGCTCCTGGTAGAATTGCTCTGCTCCTGGTAGAAATGTAATTATATTGCAAATAATCAAACTTAATTAACAACAAATATCATACTGAAATAATTATTAACTGTTAAAGAGGGGAGGAGCATTGGCAACGTTGGGCCAATTAAACAACTGCAACACAACAGAGATGGTTGTGGTACGTCAACATTGCCAATGATAGCATCACTGAAATGACAAGGTCAACTTACCATCTCATTGACAGCTTCAGAGGTCAGGTGGTCATCCATCACACAGACAGGCAGGTCTAGAGACTGGGACAAGGCTCTATGGTCATAACCAGGAGAGAATGGAAACATCAGAGCAGTCCCAATGGCAGAATCTAACCACTGTCTTCATGTCAAAGACTCACTCACTCATTTGCTTTGTCAAACCTACCCCTTAGAATGACTTCGATATTAAAAACCCAGGCTTTCCTAAAATGTTTACCTCAGCCAGTCTAGAACCCAGGTGTGTCTACAAAACACATGTACTCCTCCATAAGGTTCATGGCTTGCCTATTGTTTTATCCCAGTACAAGAGGGGCAACTGGATTCAGGATTAAACACAAGCAGTCTTTAAGGTATATCTTATTACAGTTTAGGCCTACCTTATTATTTTCTTCCATCTGGCAATATCATTTTAAGGAATGAAATCTGTTTTGTTGCTAGTATTATTAGTAACTGTAGGAAAATACAGCTGTAAAGTACAAGAATCAGCTACTTTCTGAAGGGCAGCCAAGCTCATAAGCAATTTAGAACCTACAGACAATTATGACAAAATTGGAACGCATGAATGCGTCACAAACGCCTTGTGGTCACGTGTTATTTTAGGGCGTGGCTCCGCATTCGTGACCGGTTCTCATATTTATTTTTCCCGGTATCCGTTAGTGCTGGAATTTGCGATTAATACTTTTCTCATGCCGAAACCGGATTAAATACATACCGGTAGTTAAATGACAAAAAATATGATATTCGCAATGTCATTAAGCAACAACAACAACAACAAAAACATAAATAGCTACTACAATTTCTAAACATGATTTTGTCATCAGTTCAGTACCATTTGTTTGATTCTGTGGACCCACGACTAGACTTTATCCATGTTAGCTAGTTGCTAGCGATGCTAGTCAGCATAGGCTGCTACGTGATAAACAGTTCGCGTTAGCGAATTAGCTACCTAGCTAGCCAGCCTAACAAGCTGTCAAATCCAATGGAAACCGATGCAACCCTGCAGCCAAATAAGGGCTAGCTCGATGAGCAAGCTAGCAAGACGGGTGTGACCGTTAACAGCGTGCATGCACAAATGCATGACGACACATTGTATCTCAGTGAAGCAGGCATGCAGAACGAGATCGCCCCACCAAGCCAGATAGTAGAGGGGTACAACAACGCCGGGACACAGAGGCATAGCTCATACAATTATATTTTGTTCCAGTTAATGACAATACATGTTGAAAAATAAATACCTGCGTCAAATATATGGCATCGCATGCTAGTGTAAAGATAGCTTGCATTATTTTATTTTTTTAAATCCGGTGACCACTAGATGTCCTCGTATATCCACATTTAGATCAACTGTACTTGATTTTTCATCAGTACTGTGAATGACAAGCCCACTGAATCTAGTTTAATAATCTTTATACTCAGCAGGTAGAGGCCTAGGTACTTCAAATCAGTGCTTAATTTTGAGCAGGATCATGACAGAACAGGATCCGGCACCGTTCCGTTCTGGACTGTTTTGTTCCGGAACCTACTTGGCCGAATCCGGTACCTCTCGTGCCATGAAAAATAATTTTCACTTTTTGCTATGTAACAATTATAATAAAAGCGATCAAAGTTCATTCGAGTTGCCTCTTCGTCAATTATCCTGCCCCCTCATCTCTCCAGAGTTGCACTTCATCATTTGTTTCCTTATAGAATCATAGCTGCATGAAGGGTTCTGGAGGAATTTTCTAAAGTTACGGAATTACTGATGTCTGTTCAGAAATAAATGAAATCATTCAGAATAGCCTAATACGTCATGAGAAGCCCTATAATTTAGCTACAGAGGACCAATAGCTTCTTTTTTAAATAGCCTAGCTGCGGATTGTAGCCCAATAACAAAGAATAGCCTACAGTCGGGAACGCGAGGCAAATCTGTCAGTGAAAAAACAGCAGGCAGACAAAACAGGCCTTTTGCAATATTTCAAATACAATCGATGGAAAACACAGATTGAAAAGCAATGACTCTTGCTGAAAAGATAAGACTATGCTGTAGACTACCAAAATATTTGATCAACTCCCAAACATTGTTTTACAAAACAGAGAGAGGGAGAGATAGGCTTTTGACACGAGCGCATCGACAATCTCCAGCGAGTGAGCTGCGCATCATTGGGTGAGTCAGTGAAACTGGAAAGCATTTTTAGGACTAATTTCCTCCTCATATTGTAGCCTACTATATGTTTCTCCACAAACCTAGGCCTATAGGCTATTGATGGATTCAAGACAAGGTCGTTTTTATTGATCTCAGATACTAAGTTTGTCAGTGTCAAAGTAGCCTGCCATTTCGATCATTTGTGCGGATTAAAAAAAAGATAATGCCAAAGTCTCCAGTCATGTAAAAGGATGTAGAATTGCACGAAATGCGGTTTTAAAAAGGCCAACACTTTCCCGGACCCTAGGCTACTAAAAATGTTCCCCATGTGTGCGTGCACCTTTTATAAGTGGCTCTACCCAAATGTGATGATATCAAATCAAATGTATTTATATAGCCCTTCGTACATCAGCTGATATCTCAAAGTGCTGTACAAAAACCCATTCTAAAACCCCAAACAGCAAGCAATGCAGGTGATGATATGCGTTCAATGCTCTATTATAAAAGGTGATCTTTTTTCTCATGAGTTCTGGTACCACAGAACCCCCCCTCTAGCACCCACTCTTTGTTCTGGCACCTCCCAATTTACAAATTAAGCTCTGCTTCAAATTTTTATTTTACAAGGCAAGTCAGTTAAGAACAAATTCTTATTTTCAATAAAGGCCTAGGAACAGTGGGTTAACTGCCCTATAGCAATAAGGCACCTCGGGCTTCCCGAGTAGTGCAGTGGTCTAAGGCACTGCGTAGTACTAGCTGTGCCACTAGAGATCCTGGTTCAAGTCCAGGCTCTGTCGCAGCCGGCCGTGACTGGGAGACCCATGGGGCGGCGTACAATTGGCCCAGCATCATCCGGTTTAGTGGAGGGTTTGGCCGGCAGGGGTGTTCTTGTCCCATCACGCACTAGTGACTCCTGTGGCGGGCCAAGCGCCGTGCACGCTGACACGGTCGACACGGCTGGTTAAGCGGGCATGGTGTCATGAAGCAGTGTGGCTTGGGTTGTGTTTCGGAGGATGCACGGCTCTTGGCTCTCGCCTCTCCCAAGTCCATATGGGAGTTGTAGCAATGGGACAAGACTGTAACTACCAATTGGATACAACTAAATTGAAAAAAAAAAAAAGTCACATGATGGGTTTGTGGTATATGGCCAATATACCTCCGCGTTGCGGAGAACAGCCCTTTGCCGTGGTATATTGCCTTATTTCTTAATTGTACACAATTGGACACTTTTACAATTATTGTGTGGGACACCCTCCATTACGGCTCCATCAGTTTTGAGCCCTCTCACTCTGATTGTATAGGACACTCGCAGGATTACTTCCACGTGCAACTGTCAGACGACAAGCAGGTGAGGCACTTCCTGGAGCTGAGCTATGCTGGTGCCATCCTTCGGGACAGCTGGGTCCTGACAGACGTTGGCATCACCCCTAGCAGTGCCATCTGCTGCCTGCTGAAGGTACCAGCCGAACACCTAGCTGTTTCTACCCGTGCTTGAAAATGCATATCAAAGTGAGCTGGCTATTGCTTGAAACAGCTTCATACTATCATTAACATAAAGTGTTTCAGATATAGTGTGGTAATATATAGTATGGTGATATATATATAGTGTGGTGATATATAGTATGGTTAAATAGTATGGTTATATAGTATGATTATATATATAATGGTGATATAGAGTGTGGTAATATATAGTATGGTGATATAGTATGGTTATATAGTATGGTGATATATATAGTATGTTTAAATAGTATGATTATATATATTGTGGTAATATATAGTATGGTGATATAGTATGATTATATAGTATGATTATATAGTATGGTTATATAGTATGATTATATAGTATGGTTATATAGTATGATTATATAGTATGGTTATATAGTATGATTATATAGTATGGTTATATTGTATGATTATGTAGTATGGTTAAATTGTATGATTATATAGTATGGTTATAATAGTATATATATAGTATGATTATATATATTATGGTTATATATATAGTAAAGTGATATATAGTGTGGTGATAAATAGTATGGTTATATAGTATGGTTAAATAGTATGATTATATATATTATGGTGATATAGAGTGTGGTAATATATAGTATGGTGATATAGTATGGTGATATAGTATGGTGATATAGTATGGTTATATAATATGGTTATATAGTATGGTTATATAGTATGATTATATAGTATGGTTATATATATAGCATGGTGATATATAGTATGATTATATAGTATGGTTATATATATAGCATGGTGATATATAGTATGGTGATATAGTATGGTGATATAGTATGGTTATATAGTATGGTTATATAGTATGGTTATATAGTATGGTTATATATATAGCATGGTGATATATAGTATGGTGATATAGTATGGTGATATAGTGTGATTATATAGTATGGTGATATGATTATATAGCATGGTGATATATAGTATGGTAATATATAGTATGGTGATATAGTATGGTTATATATAGTATGGTGATATATAGAATGGTGATATATAGTATGGTAATATATAGTATGGTGATAAATAGAATGGTAATATATAGTATGGTAATATATAGTATGGTGATATATAGTATGATTATATACTATGGTGATATAGTATGGTGATATAGTGTGGTGATATATAGTATAGTGTGATATATAGTATAGTGATATATAGTATGGTTATATATAGTATGGTGATATATAGTGTGGTAATATATAGTATGGTGATATATAGTATGGTTAAATTGTATGATTATATAGTATGGTTAAATTGTATGATTATATAGTATGGTTATATAGTATGATTATATATATTATGGTTATATATAGCATGGTTATATATAGTGTGGTGATATATAGTGTGGTAATATATAGTATGGTGATATAGTATGATTATATAGTATGCTTATATAGTATGGTTATATAGTATGATTATATATATTATGGTTATATATAGTATGGTGATATATAGTATGGTGATTTATAGTGTGGTAATATATAGTATGGTGATATAGTATGGTGATAAAGTATGGTTATATATATAGCATGGTGATATTTAGTATGGTGATATATAGTATGGTTAAATAGTATGATTATATAGTATGGTGATATAGTATGGTGATATATAGTGTGGTAATATATAGTATAGTGATATATAGTATGGTGATATATAGTATGGTTATATATAGTATGGTGTTATATATAGTATGGTGTTATATAGTATGATTATATATGTATTATGGTGATATATAGTATGGTGATATATAGTATGGTTATATATAGTATGGTAATATATAGTATGGTGATATATAGTATGATTATATAGTATGGTTATATAGTATGATTATATATATTATGGTTATATATAGCATGGTTATATATAGTATGGTGATATATAGCATGGTGATATATAGTGTGGTGATATATAGTATGGTTATATATAGTATGGTGATATAGTATAGTGATATATAGTATGGTGATATATAGTGTGGTAATATATAGTATAGTGATATATAGTATGGTTATATATAGTATGGTGTTATATAGTATGATTATATATGTATTATGGTGATATATAGTATGGTGATATATAGTATGGTTATATATAGTATGATAATATATAGTATGGTGATATATAGTATGGTTAAATAGTATGATTATATAGTATGGTTATATAGTATGATTATATATATTATGGTTATATATAGCATGGTTATATATAGTATGGTGATATATAGCATGGTGTTATATAGTATGGTGTTATATAGTATGATTATATATGTATTATGGTGATATATAGTGTGGTGATATATAGTATGGTGAGATATAGTATGGTGATATAGTATGGTTATATAGTATGATTATATAGTATGGTGATATATAGCATGGTGATATGTAGTATGGTTATATAGTATGATTATATAGTATGGTTATATAGTATGATTATATAGCATGGTGATATATAGTGTGGTGATATATTGTATGGTGATATATAGTATGGTGATATATAGTATGGTGATATAGTATGATTATATAGTATGGTTATATTGTATGATTATATAGTATGGTTATATATATAGTATGGTGATATAGAGTGTGGTAATATATAGTATGGTGATATAGTATGGTTATATAGTATGATTATATATATTATGGTGATATATAGTATGGTGATATAGTATGGTGATATATAGTATGGTGATATAGAGTGTGGTGATATAGAGTGTGGTAATATATAGTATGGTGATATAGTATGGTTATATAGTATGATTATATAGTATGGTTATATATAGTATGATTAGGTGATTTAGTTCATTCAAACAGGTGCCATTAATACAGGTAACGAGTGGAGGACAGAGGAGCCTCTTAAAGAAGAAGTTACAGGTCTGTGAGAGCCAGAAATCTTGCTTGTTTGTAGGTGACCAAATACTTATTTTCCACCATAATTTGCAAATAAATTCATTAAAAATCCTACAATGTGATTTTTCTGGATTTTTTTCTCTCATTTTGTCTGTCATAGTTGAAGTGTACCTATGATGAAAATTACAGGCCTCTCTCATCTTTTTAAGTGGGAGAACTTGCACAATTGGTGGCTGACTAAATACTTTTTTGCCCCACTGTATAGTGTGGTGGTATATAGTATGGCGATATATAGTATGTTGAGGTCACCCTGCTTGAGACTTAAAGTAATATTGCCCTTGCTCAACCAAGACCATGGTTATGGTAGAGTGATTGGTTAGTAAGGACACTGCTTTATACTGAGACCATGGTTATGGTAGAGTGATTGGTTAGTAAGAACACTGCTTCGTGAGTGTGAAGTGTTGTTGTACAGAGGTCCCTGGGTACATGTCCAGAGCCAGACAGGGACAGAACTCACTCTGTCCCACAAAGTTCTGTGGAAGATTTGCTAACAGAGGAGAGTGGTTATGTATCTAAGTACAAATTTAACCATCAGAATAATGTTTATTTGTGTTCCTTAATCCTTACTTACACATCCCATCATTGACATAGTCAAAGCCAGACCTTCTGTCTGTCTCTCCTTCTTGCTGGTTGACTAGAGTGGAAATCTATAGTATTGTATGGTTGACCTGGGATAGAGCTGAAATGTGGCCCGATGTAGTGTTGCCTTTGTACCAAACACCCTTACAGTCATAAACCTTTTCCCCATGTAATCGCCTCGACCTCAGTCTGGTGTTCGCTAACAGTATCTGAAGAGTCTGTATACCCAGTGGTTTATAGTACAGTAGAGCACAGCAGAGTACAGTAGAGCACAGCAGAGTACAGCAGAGTACAGTAGAGCACAGCAGAGTACAGTAGAGTACAGCAGACAGAGTACAGCAAAGTACAGCAGAGTACAGTAGAGCACAGCAGGCCGTATAGTAGGAGAAGAAGAGGCCCTTTGGGTTCATTGAAATACATATTCATAATATTTCTGTTAACAATTTAATCTGCACCCAGATTAGTCTTCAATTTAATTTACACCCAGATTAGTGTTCAATTTAATTAATCTGCACCCAGATTAGTGTTCAATGTGATAGAACAAAACTCAGTACAGCACATTAATTAGAAAATGTTGTTACAAGTTTGAGCCACGAGATGGTGGTAGATTATAAGTTTAAATAGCATGGACCTTTGATTTGTCTCTGGATAGAAATTGCCCTTGGGCACAGATCTAGGATCAGCATACTCTCACCAAATCCTAACCTTTACCATTAACAGTAAAAACACAAACCAGACCTAAGAGCAGTGCAAAGGAGCCAGTTCATCTTAACCCTGTAATTATATGACTCCTAACTTATATATACTGAGTGTACCAAACATTAGAAACACCTTCCTAATATTGAGTTGCACCCCGCCTTTTGCCATCAGAACAGCCTCAATTCGTTGGGGCATGGACTCTACAAGGTGTTTGAAAGCGTTCCACAGGGATGCTGGCCCATGTTGACTCCAATGCTTCCAACAGTTGTGCCAAGTTGGCTGGATGTTCTTTGGGTGGTGGACCACACAGGAAACTGTTGAGTGTGAAAAACCCCAGCAGCATTGCAGTTCTTGACACAAACCGGTGCACCTGGCACCTACTACCCCGTTCAAAGGCACTTAAATATTTTGTCTTGCCCATTCACCCTCTGAATGGCACACATACACAATCCATGTCTCAATTGTCTCAAGGCTTAAAAATCCTTCTTTAACCTGTCCGCTCCCCTTCATCTACACTGAAGTGGATTTAACAAGTGACATCATTAAGGGATCATAGCTTTCACCTGGATTCACCTGGTCAGTCTTTGTCATGGAAAGAACCGGTGTTCATAATGTTTTGTTTACTCGGTGTATAAACACAACATAGGTATTTATGTAAAACAAGTGAATTTACTGAATGTCCATGGTCTTATACTTCAGCGGGAGCCGGTGGTGCGTGTGTTCAGTGCCGTGACGGGGGAGACCCTCTCAGTCTTGGGCACTGTGTTTCTCCTGAGTACGTCTGTGGCCAGGCTCATGACCCTGGTGTCCCAGCAGTGTGGGCTTCCCGTCAGCTCCTTCAGACTGAGCTCTCCCACCAGCCTGCAACTCTACGACTGCAACTGGCTGCACGACTACGCCATTGACCTGGGTATGGCCTTCCTTGTGCAGTAGATCAATGGTCCTCTGGCTCAACACCTTATGGATGTAACATAGAGACAAATGGACTGTATGGAACACATTCTTGGTTCATGGAAACCAGGAGGACAACCTGCATGTGTCTCTGTCTCCCAGGGGCTACTCTACGGTTGGACACCTGGGATGGGTGGGCGGAGTCCCTCAGAGGCTGCTTCCTGGGACACAGACTGACCGTCCAACGACACCTGTCTAGGGAGAGACCTGTGATGAGGTCAGAATACACATCTACACACTGAACTGTATGATAGACTTACTATCAACAGTGATGGTACTGAACCTTTATATAGCTTACAATGATAGTACTGACCCTGTATATAGCTTACAATGATAGTACTGACCCTGTATATAGCTTACAATGATAGTACTGACCCTGTATATAGCTTACAATAATGGTACTGACCCTGTATTTAGCTTACAATGATAGTACTGACCCTGTATATAGCTTATAATGATAGTACTGACCCTGTATATAGCTTATATTCTCGTGTTTTTTTCCTTCATATGTTTTTTCTCTTACCCTGATATTTAATACTGCATTGTGGGAAAGAGCTTGCAAGTAAGCATTTTACTGTACTGTTTTATAACCCACTGTATCTTGTGAACTTGACAAAAAAAACTTGAAACGTGTTATAAATACATTGATTCTGTATTATTCCAGGTTCCAGCTCCGGGTGGCACTCTACATCGCTGCTTCTCTGGGCCACCTGGACCTGGCCGGCTGGCTGCTGGAGAGGGGGGTGCGTGTCATTGAGCCGGTGGGGGTTCACCCTTACCGTGAGTGGTGCCACCAGACGGCCCACCCCGACGTCGCCAAGTGTCCCGCTGTCGCCTCCATCGAGCTCGGCCAGCTCACCATCCTCAAACTCTGTATCGCCAGCAGCGTTCTGACCCTTGCCTGTCAGGATCCCCAGGGTCGTGACCCCCTGAGGATCGCCCTTCAGTACGGCCACAGGGAGTGTGTGAGTCACCTGGCCACCAAGCTGTGCTCTGTGGTGGTCCTCCCAGGTATGGCCCTGCCCATGCGGACATACCTCCAGATAAAGGGCTGGGTGAGGCTGGGGCAGAGGAGGGCAGCATCCAGGCACTGCATGGGCCTCAACAGGGCTCCGTTCAGGACCAGGGTGGGCGACACGGTCCTGGTGGACGGCTTCACCCTCCCCAAGATGTCTTCCAAGCCCAGGAGGAGTGAGGCCAAGGCGGGTATCAGGGTGATGTCCACAGCCTCTCAAAGTTTGACCCCCATCAACTGCCCATCTCATGTAACCTGCCAGCTCCGCGCCCTGGCATCCCAGGATAAACCTCTTCAACTACCGAAGCAACACCCTGTGGCCACGAGTGATGAAAGAGAGAAGAAGAGGGGATGTGGAGGGAAGGGATGTGAGGAGGATGAGAGTGGGGATCAGAACAGCAACCAATGGAGGAGCAGAGTCCCGCTCCCGCCCATTTCCAGAGACACCAATCTCAGACCTGTGTTTGCCTCGCCAAACTCCGCCCAGATACTCACCACCTCACTGGAGGCCTTTTCTCTCCACTGCGACCGCACACCCAGAGAAAACGCCATATACTGTTTGGCCTTGGCCAGGTTAGTCCAAGTTTAAATGACAGCTACGGTGAATATGAATATTTCTCTGGAGGTTTCTTATGAAAGGTGTGAATACTGTCAGAAGAAGCCTCCTATAATCAGTGGTGGTGGGGGGGGGGGGACACATGTAAAAGCTGTTTACACACTTTTTATTTTATTTTGTTCAAGCATTTACCCACCTTTTGTGGAAGATGCATTGAAAGTAGAGGGAGCGTTACTTCTTTAATCCTGAACGGCAATCAGCATTTACCAGTCAATGTTTTTACCACTACATCACTGCCTATGATATACCCTTATCCTCCCTGAATAGATTTCAGTACAAACAAATCATGAGCCAACCATCATGCTTAGAAGGTACATAATCAAATCAACTCAAACTTTATTTGTCACATGCGCTGAATACAACAAGTGTAGATCTTTCCGTGAAATACTTTACTTACAAGCCCTTAACAAACAGTGCAGTTCAAGAAGAGTTAAGAGAATATTTACCCAATAAACTAAAGTAACAAATAATAAAACATTTGAACTTGTCCGGTGGCCATTTGATTAATTGTTCAGCAGTCTTATGACTTTGGGTTAGAAGCTGTTATAGGTTTACCCTAACAAGTCCTGAAACAAATCATGAGCCAACTATCATGCTTAGAAGGTATATAGTGTCAGTCTTATTGGTTCACCCTAACAAGTCGTTTCAGTATGGGGAGAGGATAGGATGTAAGGGCGCTTCATTAATGTATTGAGGCCATTACATATACAGTATTTCACAATGCTAGGACACAGATTTGGTCTCCTAACCTTGTTCTGGTTGATTGACTCTCTAACAGTGCCTTCACACAGAGACCATGGTTGCAGCAGCTGAATGTAGCGCGGACTCTGTCCAGGAGGAGTGCTCAGCACATTGGGTAGACACCAGGATCCTGGTCATTAGGCAGATTAAACATACTGAAACAAGGAGGGACAACTTGGAATTGTCCAAAAAGGAACTCTTATTTGAGTTTTTATTTTTATTTTTTACAGTGAACAAGATGAGACTTTGGAACGGATGATGCCTGAAACAATGCGGACGACTTAGAATTTCGTTCCTTTGGATGAGGCTTATAGATATAGTCAGTACTGTGTTTGATTTGTGTGCAGAAAGTTTACAACGGCAGGCAGTGGATTCTCAGTCATTCCTCTCAAGTAACAAAAAACGTATCATATTTCACTGGCTATTTGTAGTAGCCAAATGTGAATGGAATTATTATTATTCTAGAATCATTCAGTTGACTGAATGTGACTGTGGTTGTGCTGTATGTGACTATGTGGTTGTACTGAATGTGACTATGTGATTGTACTGAATGTGGTTGTACTGTACGTGATTGTAAGTGTTTGACATGGGTCTAATTGAGCCCCCCCCCCCACACTTAACACTAGTTTTTATCCATAGAAATCCTCACTTGCTGATGAAGACCTATAGTGGTTGAAATCAATGTAAAATACAGTATGAACACTGCTGCCTTAAAACTCTTTTATTAAGATGTGGATCATTATTGCTCATTTAAATGAGTCTGTGCAGTGTCAAAATAATACACCTGATACATAAGGGGGGAAAAAATGCTAAAAATACCACAAGACATGAAATAATGGCATTATGGGAAAATAATACATACTGTATTTCACATAGAGTATTTGACAAACTCTTTATTTACGTTACAAAACTGACAACTACTGTGACGATGTGTTAGCACAGCATGTGTCATCATTCCCCTGCAGTGTGTGGATTTACACAGCAACATAGCAGACAGCTTAAATAGTTTATTTTTTATTTAACCTTTATTTCACTAGACAAGTCAGTTAAGAACAAATTCTTATTTACAATGATGGCCAAACCCGGACGACGCTGGGCCAATTATGCGGCACCCTATGGGACTCCCAATCACTTGGGAGTGGGAAGGATACCAAATCCAATATCACACACTTCTTCCTTAGTATTCTGAGAACTGTCAGATAGCTGTGAGAGCTATGAGTGGATCGTGGACCCATGCATAAATGATAACTTTGCTGTAACTCAGTGGGGCAAGTAGAACGTCCGGGTTAGTGTATGTGCATTATCTGGACAGTTGATTGTCTTTGTCTCAAAGCCTTTCCATTTCTGGGGTATTGAAGAAGCTTCTGATCTCAACCTTGTTGACAGGTAAGAAACACTTGGTTAGTGTATGTGTCTTATCCAATGGGTTGTCAGGTGAACGTTGAAGATGCTTCTTGGAGGTGATCTAATGATGTCATTGAATCGATGTCATTGAGTTGCTCACTGGACAAGACAATTATTCACTGAAAATTAAATCTGTCTTTCATTTCACTTATGTTGATACTTGATTGGCTATTTGCTGTCTTTTGAAAATACAAAAATAAATATAACTGTTTTATGAAGCACTTGTAGACATTCATTGTTTTCAAAATCATATTTTCAGCAAAACAGATACATACGTTTACAATATGACATCAAATCAAATAAAAATAAAGTAAGTGATATGTAAATGATTGGCAAAAGGCTCCAACCACCCAAGTCATAGACTGTTTACTCTGCTACCACACGGCAAGCGATACGAGAGCACCAATTCTGGGACAAAAGGCTCCTTAACAGCTTCTACCCCCAAGTCATTAGACTGCTGAACAGCTTCTACCTCCAAGTCATTAGACTGCTGAACAGCTTCTACCTCCAAGTCATTAGACTGCTGAACAGCTTCTACCCCCAAGTCATTAGACTGCTGAACAGCTTCTACCCCCCAAGTCATTAGACTGCTTAACAGCTTCTACCCCAAAGCCATTAGACTGCTGAACAGCTTCTACCCCCAAGCCATTAGACTGCTGAACAGCTTCTACCCCCAAGTCATTAGACTGCTGAACAGCTTCTACCTCCAAGTCATTAGACTGCTGAACAGCTTCTACCCCCAAGTCATTAGACTGCTGAACAGCTTCTACCCCAAAGCCATTAGACTGCTGAACAGCTTCTACCCCCAAGTCAGACTGCTGAACAGCTTCTACCTCCAAGTCATTAGACTGAAGAACAGCTTCTACCCTCAAGCCATCAGACTGCTGAACAGCTTCTATCCCAAAGCCATTAGACTGCTGAACAGCTTCTACCCCCAAGCCACCAGACTGCTGAACAGGTTCTACCCCCAAGCCATTAGACTGCTGAACAGTTTCTACCCCCAAGCCACCAGACTGCTGAACAGCTTCTACCCCCAAGCCATTAGACTGCTGAACAGCTTCTACCCCAAAGCCATAAGACTGCTGAACAGCTTCTACCCCCAAGTCATTAGACTGCTGAACAGCTTCTACCCCCAAGTCATTAGACTGCTGAACAGCTTCTACCCCCAAGTCATTAGACTGCTGAACAGCTTCTACCCCCAAGTCATTAGACTGCTGAACAGCTTCCACCCCCAAGTCATTAGACTGCTGAACAGCTTCTACCCCCAAGTCATCAGACTGCTGAACAGCTTCTACCCCCAAGTCATTAGACTGCTGAACAGCTTCTACCCCCAAGTCATTAGACTGCTGAACAGCTTCTACCCCCAAGCCATTAGACTGCTGAACAGCTTCTACCCCCAAGTCATTAGACTGCTGAACAGCTTCTACCCCCAAGTCATTAGACTGCTGAACAGCTTCTACCCCCAAGTCATTAGACTGCTGAACAGCTTCCACCCCCAAGTCATTAGACTGCTGAACAGCTTCTACCCCCAAGTCATCAGACTGCTGAACAGCTTCTACCCCCAAGTCATTAGACTGCTGAACAGCTTCTACCCCCAAGTCATTAGACTGCTGAACAGCTTCTACCCCCAAGCCATTAGACTGCTGAACAGCTTCTACCTCCAAGTCATTAGACTGCTGAACAGCTTCTACCCCCAAGTCATTAGACTGCTGAACAGCTTCTACCCCCAAGTCATCAGACTGCTGAACGTTAATTAAATGGCCACCTGCACTATTTGCATTGACCCCCTTAGTTATTGATGTATTTTTCTAATTGTTTTCCACTGACTCTCTTGAATTGGCTCGATGCACATTCACTACACTCTACCCACACATTCACTGACCGACTTTCACACTAGCTGCTGCTACTGTGTTTATTATCTATCCTGATTGACTAGTCACTTTTACCCTTACCTACATGTACAGTGCCTTGCGAAAGTATTCGGCCCCCTTGAACTTTGCGACCTTTTGCCACATTTCAGGCTTCAAACATTAAGATATAAAACTGTATTTTTTTGTGAAGAATCAACAACAAGTGGGACACAATCATTAAGTGGAACGACATTTATTGGATATTTCAAACTTTTTTAACAAATCAAAAACTGAAAAATTGGGCGTGCAAAATTATTCAGCCTCCTTAAGTTAATACTTTGTAGCGCCACCTTTTGCTGCGATTACAGCTGTAAGTCGCTTGGGGTATGTCTCTATCAGTTTTGCACATCGAGAGACTGAAATGTTTTCCCATTCCTCCTTGCAAAACAGCTCGAGCTCAGTGAGGTTGGATGGAGAGCATTTGTGAACAGCATTTTTCAGTTCTTTCCACAGATTCTCGATTGGATTCAGGTCTGGACTTTGACTTGGCCATTCTAACACCTGGATATGTTTATTTTTGAACCATTCCATTGTAGATTTTGCTTTATGTTTTGGATCATTGTCTTGTTGGAAGACAAATCCCCGTCCCAGTCTCAGGTCTTTTGCAGACTCTGTCAGGTTTTCTTCCAGAATGGTCCTGTATTTGGCTCCATCCATCTTCCCATCAATTTTAACCATCTTCCCTGTCCCTGCTGAAGAAAAGCAGGCCCAAACCATGATGCTGCCACCACCATGTTTGATAGTGGGGATGGTGTGTTCAGCTGTGTTGCTTTTACGCCAAACATAACGTTTTGCATTGTTGCCAAAAAGTTCAATTTTGGTTTCATCTGACCAGAGCACCTTCTTCCACATGTTTGGTGTCTCCCAGGTGGCTTGTGGCAAACTTTAACCAACACTTTTTATGGATATCTTTAAGAAATGGCTTTCTTCTTGCCACTCTTCCATAAAGGCCAGATTTGTGCAATATGCGACTGATTGTTGTCCTATGGACAGAGTCTCCCACCTCAGCTGTAGATCTCTGCAGTTCATCCAGAGTGATCATGGGCCTCTTGGCTGCATCTCTGATCAGTCTTCTCCTTGTATGAGCTGAAAGTTTAGAGGGACGGCCAGGTCTTGGTAGATTTGCAGTGGTCTGATACTCCTTCTATTTCAATATTATCGCTTGCACAGTGCTCCTTGGGATGTTTAAAGCTTGGGAAATCTTTTTGTATCCAAATCCGGCTTTAAACTTCTTCACAACAGTATCTCGGACCTGCCTGGTGTGTTCCTTGTTCTTCATGATGCTCTCTGCGCTTTTAACGGACCTCTGAGACTATCACAGTGCAGGTGCATTTATACGGAGACTTGATTACACACAAGTGGATTGTATTTATCATCATTAGTCATTTAGGTCAACATTGGATCATTCAGAGATCCTCACTGAATTTCTGGAGAGAGTTCGCTGCACTGAAATTAAAGGGGCTGAATAATTTTGCAAGCCCAATTTTTCAGTCTTTGATTTGTTAAAAAAGTTAGAAATATCCAATAAATGTCGTTCCACTTCATGATTGTGTCCCACTTGTTGTTGATTCACCACAAAAAAATACAGTTTTATATCTTTATGTTTGAAGCCTGAAATGTGGCAAAAGGTCGCAAAGTTCAAGGGGGCCGAATACTTTCGCAAGGCACTGTACATACTGTATTACCTCAACTACCTCGCACCCATGCACATTGACTCGGTACTGGTACTCCTTGTATATAGCCTTGTTATTGTTATTGTGTTACTATTTAGAAAATATTTTCTTACTTTTTAACTCTGCATTGTTGGGAATGGGCTCGTAATAAAGCATCTCACAGTTGTTTTCGGCGTATGTGACCAATACGATTAGATTCTCATCTGAACAAATGAATGCTCTCGTTGTTATAATGAGGAATTTATTTAAATAATTTGGTTTTCCTTGAAGATTTGAATGTGCTGAGAAAGCCTTTCGTGATGGATCTAGACAATCTGGTGAAAAGGGAGGGTTTGCGACTCTTCTCTTCAAGTGGGAAGGACGATGCGATATCATAAATTCCCTCTGGAGAAAAGGAGCCATGAGATATTGTCATCGTCTCTGCAACGAAAGACCATCCAGCATGCCATCAATTTACATTTTTACTCATTTATCAGACACTCTTATCCAGAGAGACTTACAAGGAGCAATTAGGATGAAGTGCCTTGCTCAAGAGCACATTGACAGATTTTGCCTCGTGAACTCAGGGATTCTGAACCAGCAACCTATTGGTTACTGGCCCAACCTCTTAACCCACTAGGCTACCACCCAGCCCACAGTACAGTATGTCATAGGTAACAACTCAGAGGAGTACAATGTCTTTCCAAATGAATTAGTGGAATGGTAAAGGGATAATGTCTCAGTCTTGACTGAGCAGCAGCCTAAACAGCAGCAGGGCTTACCTGTAAAGTACACAGTAGGGGAAATGTTCTGAGGCTGGTACTCCAGAGACTCTTGAGGACAGAGGTTCTTACTAACATTCTTGGAACCCTGGTTGGTGGGAAAAGGCACATTAAAACAAACTGAAATGTTTTCGATATCTTAAAGTACAGCATATCAACTGCAAAGAACCAGTGCAATGCCATGACACAAAGAATCATATAAAAGGTCAACAGCAGTGTTATTCATGAAAGTGTACTATACCTTTGTATTGACCTGCTCTCCAGTACTGCTGATGGTATCCCTTTCCAAATCAAACACGCCTTCTACAATGTCACTGGTGGCCACGCTGGTAGCGGACTCAAAATAACATTTAGCAGTGGCTTTGGTGATCATTTGAAGAATGACCATGCAAGTAGAAGTCTTTGGATCGTTCTGGACTGAAACATCAAAGTTTATGTTTTCATACTCATCTGACCACTGTCTCAGGAAGCACTTCACTGTCTCTTCAGCAAATATCTGGAGAAGCTGAGAGGAGAGCTCCTTGGATATGGCACATTGTTCCTTTCCCCATTTCAGCCTTGAAAGAATGGAGTCTGAAGCACTTTTGGCTGCTTCCAATGTTAAGACCTGTGGAGTGCTGTGGCTGTCCTGAATGGCTATCACTTTATCCACCAATTCATGGCTGAAAATGTGGATGGTCCAAGTGGAAATTATTTTTCTCAATTTCCTAACAGCAGATCGGAGGTCGTCAAGATGAGAAGCACCCTGTCCATTTTCCTGTGTGTTCTCAACACTTTCCACCATAATGTCCACTACCACCCCAGCAGCTTGCCTGACTTTGTCCACAAAGGTTACAGGAAGTAAGTCCTCTGTGTGAAAGAAGTCCTCAATGATTGTGTTTCTAACAATGGGAAAGTCAATCTGAGCAGGAAACTCAGTGGGGATGGGAGTCCCGGGTAAAGCAAAGTGCCATTTCGACTGCCTTAATTTTGAAGTAGGTGTTAGAGAGATGGAGGAGCATGAAGAAGAGGTATTTCTTGTATTTTGGCTGTCAGCACTCCTACAACGGATCGTGTCAATATCCTCCAGCATGGATCCTGAGAGCTTAGTGGTTTTAGGTAGTAATTTGTGCGGAATGTCCACACAGGCATCGTTTCCACCAGGTGTAACACTGCTCTGGTTGACCTCAAGATGGCCGAGACTTGCTCTTTGTGAAGCAGGACTGCTTTGATATGTAAAGATTTGGATTGAACCAAGTGTTGTGTCTGATCTTTGAAGATCTTTTCTGAGAAACTCCGTAATCTTACTTTGCAGACTGTAGTAGATGTTACGAGCAACAGACCAGATCCTTTTCTCAGAAACCTGTCCAGTGGTGAGCAGGGAGGTTCCAGATACCATGTCAGATGATTGGGTGGTCTGGGTGAGCTCCTGCTGGTCTTTCACCATGGTTTGTATAATATCAGTAGATGTGGTGGATGTAGATACAGACTGGAGGTACTTATCTGTTGTACCTTCCTCCACAATGTTAAATGATCTAGAGAGGACCTCACTCACTCCTTTCTCAGCTTTAGTTTGGAACTCATGACTAGAGAGTTTTTGGAGGCTCTTTGTAGAAAGACTGTGGGAAGATGCAATGCCTTTGGAGGCAGCCGTGCTGCAATCTAGACTTACTGGAGAGGTTCGCTCAGGAGAACCTTGGAGACGTTCAAACATGTCTTCACATGGTGTTGGGGACCTTGACAAGGAGATGTCCTTCAGCTGAGACAGAACACCACCTACCAACATGTTGACCTCAAGGGACATATCAGATATTTTCTTTCCTACTGTGGAGAAGCAAGGTGCATTTGATGCCTGATCCTCGCATGAGGTCAAGATTGTTGAAATGACCTCTTTGGTACTATTGGTCAGTAGAGCCTCGTCTGTTTCAGTCCAGAGAAGTTTTGAACTCTCGCTGACACCCCTGTGTAGAGCCACTTCAAGGTTCAAACTGTGCAAGTGAGGCACACTCTTACTAGCTTGCCTCAAGTCCTGGCTTGCCAAACAAATGTGCTCCTTAGTCCCAAGATGTCCAGAGTCCTCTGTGGGTATATGACTAGACGTTCTGCTCAGCATGTCTGACCTCCGCTGATGAATGATGAAGTCCTTTAATGTCTTCTGAATATTGTTATATAAACTAGTGGTAGCAGACCAGATCCTGCTCTGTAGCTTTTGTGCATTTTCCTGGAGGTCAGGTTCTCTCTCCTCTACTTCTGCAGGTTGCGCCAAGCTCTGCAGGTCTTCCACAAATGTTTCAATGATGCCAAAGGCAGCAGAATCCGCACAAATATCCTTTGACCATGTGTACTGGTTTTGAATGGAACAAGACCTGGATGCTACAGAATAAGCAGGCTGTGCACTAGTTAAGCTACTGGTGGACTTTTTAACTAGGAACTCACTCACTGCTTGAGTGGCATTTCTCTTAAATTCCTCACTTGAGAGTTTTCTAATACAATCTAACAGACTGGTCAAAGAAGCTGTGGCCTTACTTCTGCTGTCCTCAATTTGACAGGGGAACTCACATACTATTGGTGATGAGGCCCTGGAATGGGCAATATCCCCAAGCTGAGCCAGAACACCCTCTACAAATTTCTCTCTCTCAATAGAGAAGCCTGATCCTTTTTCTCCAACAGTGTACAGGGCGTCCTCCTTTGACATCTCAGTGTTGTACAAGACCAGAAGCTCTGAGATGACTTCTTGGGTGCAAGTTGTCAGAAGGAGCATGCTTTCTTCTGACTCAGTTTTTGCCCAAAGAAGTTTTGAGCTCTCACTTAGGCCTCTTTGTAAAGTAACTTCACCAGTGGACTCTGGCAACTGAGGCTCACTCTTACTGGGCCTATATTTCATGTTTAAGCAAGGAAGTGGAACTGTCTCCTTAAACTCAGCATTTGTGATGTTGTCATCAGATGTGACAATGCTCTTTAAGGCACATCGCTGAAGCTTGCTGAAATAATCTTTCAAGTTGTTTTGGATGCTGTGGTAAATGTGAACAGCAGCAGACCAGGCACTCTTCTGTTGGGGACTCTCTTCAGATTCAGCCAAGGACTTCATATCTGACACGAAAGTCTTAACAACTACTGACGCTGCTGAGCCCACTGGGTGAATTGACTCTGTCTTTACAATGCCAGACAATGTTTGACCTGATACAGCACCTGTTAACTCAGACTGAATGACTGAACTAGGAAAGCTCAAACTACTGACTTTTTTGTCAAGAACTCCACTCACTGCTTGTATTGCTGATGTTTGAAACTCCCGGCTAGAGAGTTTTTGGATGCTCTTAGATGTGAGCGTGCAGGAGGAACCAGATTCACTAATATTGTAGCTGCTCTCGTATTTCCTTATCAGGGCATCAAGATCCTCAATAAAGCCAACATGCGATGCCAAAAACGTGATCTTGTCCTTCAGATCTTCCAGCAAATTCTGTTCGTTCTCGTCAACAAAAGCCACCATTGTGTCAGAGATGGTGGTCATGACTTGCCCTGTTAGACTCTTGCTCTCTTGGTCAACTTTTTCAAGTTTAACAGCCAGCTCTCTCACCATGCTCTCAGTCACCTTGGTCTGTGAGTCTCCCCTTACCGGTGTCACTAGAGAGGTGTGACTTGCGGAGGCACTCTTAACGACCACTGATAAGGCCGACTTGACATCTTTAGCCAACTCTGCCATTACAGCAGGGGTTAGCATCATAGAGCCTGCACTTCCAGATGGAGAATTGGACATGCATGCAAGTTTGGAGAGAGAACCTTGCAGGCTGTCCTGCACACAGGTGACAAGGGTGTCCTCTGAGACACCCAAGAGGACTTGTAGCGTCTCAGAGTTGGTTGTTTTCTTCTGCACATCAGACAGAGAGGTTAGAGTCCTTGGGGAAAAAAACGCAGAAATCATCAAAGTCAAACAAATAATATGTAAGGCTGTGATGCACATTCAGTGTGTCAAATACATCTGCACCATTGAAAACAATGAGGAAAACGCTGCTGTTTCTCTGAGAAAAAACCTTAGTGTGATGTCAGCCTAACTGCTTAATTTCTAAAGCCCAATAAAATGTATTTTGTATAAGTCATTTGTATTGAAACTGGCCTGTAGATATCCATCTATCCTGGCAATATCTATCCTCTACAAAAATCCAAATTGCTATAAACTTCAAATACTGTAACTTCTAATAACTTCAAGGACAATCATAAATACAAGGCAGTTTGAAGAAATGTTAAAGGGAAATTTCTAAATGTTTCAACTTCATATTCATCATCTCCAGCACCACCCCAACATCAGCATATGTGAAAAACAGGCATTTCTATGTTTTGTAGTAAAAAAGAAAGAGGAAGATAAGTGTTTTCTATGACATCATCAACCAATTAGTAGGAAATGCCTACTCATAATTGGTTAAAATCACACGATGCACACTGATGATGTCATTAGAATCTAGAGCTGAGCATTTAATCAACATTTTTGTTATTTTTCGGTTTTTAAACAACTAATTGACCGACGTCGGCTCAATTATTTGAATTCCATATAGTTAATTTTTTTCTTCTTCTGTGAGCTCGATGCTCAGTTTCTGTAGAGATAAATCAGATCAAGCACGAACTATGCAATGTAGTAGGGAGTTGTAGTTTCCAACAGGCCAATATTCTACATAGTTTAGCACAGAAAATATGGCAATTAATTCCCACAATCCATTGCACGCCCACTTGCTTGTCCACTCTGTGTGGAGCAGATACGGAAACCTCATTGACTGAGACGGAGAGACGAGAGAATGCATGAGAGAGATAAAAAGCAGTTGCGTTGCGAGGATTCTCTACCTGGAAATACATGATCTAAGTGATTGACAGTTGGTGTTCAGCGGTCATAAAAGTAGGTCTTATTTACTTAGAAGAACTACTAAAATAGTGATTTTGTCAGACAGGATAAGCAGCAGCTCCATAGAGATGAGTTGATGACTTGGAATGAAATAATAAAGTCATCAAATAAATATTTTATATGAGAAAGTAAATGATGGTTGATAAGTCATTAACAGTAATGGACAGTCACTACCATCATGGGACTTTTATTCATTGTTTTATTATGTGTTTGAGTTTATTTTATTTATTTATTTTTACAGGGACAGTGCACATTAATCAACGTTTCAGTAAAAGTGCCGGTTTTAGCCAGCCGGCTAATTTTCAACCGCAGTCCCTGGGCAGGTTATTAAAAACAATTACAATATAGACAATAGCAGCATAGAACAAGCAAGACATAGCAACATAGGACAAGCAAGACGTAGCATACAGACAGAGCAACATAGGACAAGCAAGACGTAGCATACAGACAGAGCAACATAGGACAAGCAAGACGTAGCATACAGACATAGCAACATAGGACAAGCAAGACGTAGCATACAGACAGAGCAACATAGGACAAGCAAGACGTAGCATACAGACATAGCAACATAGGACAAGCAAGACGTAGCATACAGACAGAGCAACATAGGACAAGCAAGACGTAGCATACAGACAGAGCAACATAGGACAAGCAAGACGTAGCATACAGACAGAGCAACATAGGACAAGCAAGACGTAGCATACAGACATAGCAACATAGGACAAGCAAGACGTAGCATACAGACAGAGCAACATAGGACAAGCAAGACGTAGCATACAGACAGAGCAACATAGGACAAGCAAGACGTAGCATACAGACAGAGCAACATAGGACAAGCAAGACGTAGCATACAGACAGAGCAACATAGGACAAGCAAGACGTAGCATACAGACAGAGCAACATAGGACAAGCAAGACGTAGCATACAGACAGAGCAACATAGGACAAGCAAGACGTAGCATACAGACAGAGCAACATAGAACAAAAAGCGTCAAGACAAAATTCATAAAAGCAACAAAGTTTCCACACCTCACAAGCTACAGACAACAGACAACATGGAAAGCGGCAACACACAGCTAGGGACCATGTTCACAAATCTGATTGACCTTTAGCCATGTCTTCAAGCATTTTGTGAAAGTGTGATATGTGGTGCAGTTATGTGTGTCTGATGGCAGTGTATTCAAGACATGGGAAGCTCTCACAGAGAATGCAGATTTACTAAAGGTGCTTTTCCTTAGGGGAACTATACAGTCACCTCTCATGGCAGACCTTGTGGATCTGCTGCCATATGTCTGGGTTTTCTGTTTAACAAAAATATTGAGTGGAGGGGGAGCCAGGCCATTAAGGATCTTGAATACAAGACATGCGTCGGTGTATTGCATAAGATTTTCCCAACTCAAGAGCTCATGCTTTCTAAGGATGTGACAATGATGATGGCTATTGGGCTTCCTATCAAGCACTTTGAGAGCCTGTTTGTAGACAGACTGAATAGGTTTTAATGTTGTACAGCAAGCTTGGGCCCAACTAGTCAAGCAGTATGTTAAGTGGGGGAGTATCATAGATTTGAAGTACAGTTTTGCTACCTCTGTAGTCAAACAATTTCGTATAAATCGAAAATTAGCTAGGTTGAATTTGGTTATTTGAATTACCTTTTTTACATGCTTTTTAAAAGAGAGGTTGGAATCAAGTATGATGCCAAGGTACTTAAAATCAGATACCACCTGGAGCTTCTCCCCTGACACATAGACATCTGGCTCAGTAGCATCTGTTGTTACAGCATTCAACACACATAATCCATAGTGCATTCACTGTCTAAAAAAAGTATTGAAATCCAAAACCGTGATTATTTTTAAATATTTGAATGGAAACCAAACAAACCTCAAAAAGCACTAATTTCTCAGCACTATTGGAAACAGTTACGTCCCTCTATATTTTTTTTACTACAAAGCATGGAAATGTGTAATTTTCACATATGGTGATGCTGGAGATGAATATGAAGTTGTTAAATTTCCCTTTAAGAACATACCTCATGGCCCCCTTAGGCAGGTAGCTTCCACTGCCCAGACTGCCCTTAGTCAGGTAAATCTCCTTGAACTTAAGATGTGATTCCTGCTCTTCTTCCTCTTCCTGCTCCATACAGTTGGAGGAAGGGTAGGGAGTCGGGATGCGAAAGCTATTGTAAGACTTTCGACTGCCTGGCCTCTTAGGTACACCAGCCTCAGTAAATCTCACGCGGGACTTGGTGTTAGTCTTATCGTCTAACAGACTGGTGAGTGACGCTGTGAGAGATCTCTGTGACAATGGAGAGGAGGCAGCATCTTGGATGCCCAGTAGTTCGTAAAGACCTGGGATGATGATCTGCATCAGCTTGTCCGATAAAAACTGGACAATCCTCAGACACAAGCCGGCAAGCTGTTGTTTTGTCAGCTGTATTCCAGAAACAGAAGAAGTGTTTTAAAATGTTGCATAGTGCGTCTTTCAAAAGCTTATGAACAAGGTTAAACATTAGGCAGAGTTTTCATGGTAATCTGATTAAATTGTCAGTAACATGATCTTACCGGGTCAAACATGCCCTCACGAATCCCCCTCCATTGCCTGAAAACAATATTGTTATAAATGTTGTCATATCAGGATGCGTGGCAGAATTGTTTTTATTTAATTATTTGCCTGATCGTGAAGTTATACTTGCTTTGTGTCAGTTGTTTTGGCAAAATTGCAATGTGACAACTTTTCTAGCAATGACATTTTTTTTCCGATTGATCAGTTTCTAATTTGATCCTATTTCCTTGAAGGTGTGATAGTACCAAAGAAAACAGAACATACTTCTCAGTTAGGTTTTGAAGGAAGTCCATAAGTGTCAGATGTTCCACATTGTTGAGCTTTCCCTCTTCTGTGGTTTCCATCACTGAGGTTGCTCTGCTCCTGGTACAATTGCTCTGCTCCTGGTAGAAATGTAATTATCTTGCAAATAATCAAACTTAATAAACAACAAATATCATACTGAAATAATTATTAACTATTAAAGAGTGGAGGAGCATTGGCAACGTTGGGCCAATTAAACAACTGCAACACAACAGAGATGGTTGTGGTATGTCAACATTGCCAATGATAGCATCACTATAACATTTTATTGGATTAATGTTGTAATATGAAATGACAAGGTCAACTTACCATCTCATTGACAGCTTCAGAGGTCAGGTGGTCATCCACCACACAGACAGGCAGGTCTAGAGACTGGGACAAGGCTCTATGGTCATAAGCAGGAGAGAATGGAAACATTATCAGAGCAGTCCCAATGGCAGAATCTAACCACTGTTTTCATGTCATAGACTCACTTAGTAGTTAATACATGGCCACAAATAATGAGCGGTTCAAATAGATCGGCTGGGGACTTGACCCTACAAATGACTCCATGAATGACGCCTGACCTGCCCCATAACAAGTTCTTTCTTATTAGTCTCTCTCTCTTAATCTCCACACGAATATCTAACTGGACTGAGTGTAAGTGGCTTTACCTGACTGTCTCAGTGTCAGAAACATCATAGTCTTGTTGTTCTATGTCCTCCAGGGACATCTCAGCTACAGCAGACGGGTTAAAGCCCGGGATGATCTCTCAAACTGAAAATAATGACTGTTTATGTGAACTGAACCATTTACAGTGGCTTGCAAAAGTATTCACCCCCCTTGGCATTTTCCCTATTTTGTTGCCTTATAACCTGGAATTAAAATAGATTTTTGCACTGTCAACTGTGGGACCTTAGGTATGTGCCTTTCCAAATCATGTCCAATCAATTGAATTTACCACAGGTGGACTCCAATCATGTTGTAGAAATACCTCAAGGATGATCAAGGGAAACAGGATGCACCGGAGCTCAATTTCGAGTCTCATAGCAAAGGGTTTGAATACTTATGTAAATAAGGCATTTCTGTTTTTTTCGGTTTTAAATTGCAAAAATGTCTAAACTGTTTTTGCTTTGTCATTATGGGATATTGTGTGTAGATTGATGAGGAAAATGTTGTATGTAATCCATTTTAGAATAAGGCTGTAATGTAAAAAATGAAATGTGTAAAAAGTCAAGGGGTCTGAATACTTTCCAAATGCACTGAAGCAGTCTATAAGATATATCTTATTACAGTTTAGGCCTACCTTGTTATTTTATTCCATCTGGCAATATCATATTAATGGATTAAATCTATTTAGTTTGTTTTGTTGCTAGTATTTTTATTAATTGTTTGAAAACACAAGTATTATCTACTTTCTGAAGGACAGCCAAGTTGATAGGCAACATAGAACCTACAGACAATTATGACATCATTGGAACACATGCACGTGTCACAAACACCTTTAGCCCAAAAAAGCAGTGTAGCAGTGCTGCCCAAGCTGGGGGCGATACACTTTTATTAGGCTTTTATTCAGATTCACAAACAATGCTCTACTTGAAGTCAATGAGTAAACATGTAGCAACATGGCTGAGCTTTAACGTGTAAGTAGAAGTTGACACTAACCATATGTATATTCCTAAAATGCTTGCCCTAAATACCAGTCTAGAACCCAGGTATGTCTCCTGCTATTTATAGTATCTTTCAAGTACATCTTATTACAGTTTAGGCCTATCTTATTATTTTCTTCCATCTAGCAATATCATTTTAAGGGCAAATACACACACGTGTTGTAGGCCAATGAACTCCATAGTTTTAGTTATAGTCGTAGTTTTTCCAGGACAGCTACACCACCCGATGTTACAGGAAGGCCATAAAGATCATCAAGGACAACAACCACCTGAGCCACTGCCTGTTCACCCCGCTATCATCCAGAAGGCGAGGTCAGTACAGGTGCATCAAAGCAGGGACCGAGTGACTGAAAAACAGCTTCTATCTCAAGGCCATTAGACTGTTAAACAGCCACCACTAACATTGAGTGGCTGCTGCCAACACACTGACTCAACTCCAGCCACTTTAATAATGGGAATTGATGGGAAATGATGTAAAATATATCACTAGCCACTTTAAACAATGCTACCTAATATAATGTTTACATACCCTACATTATTCATCTCATATGTATACGTATATACTGTACTCTATATCATCTACTGCATCCTTATGTAATACATGTATCACTAGCCATTTTAACTATGCCACTTTGTTTACATACTCATCTCATATGTATATACTGTACTCGATACCATCTACTGTATCTTGCCTATGCTGCTCTGTACCATCACTCATTCATATATCTTTATGTACATATTCTTTATCCCCTTACACTGTGTATAAGACAGTAGTTTTGGAATTGTTAGTTAGATTACTTGTTGGTTATTACTGCATTGTCGGAACTAGAAGCACAAGCATTTCGCTACACTCGCATTAACATCTGCTAACCAAGTGTATGTGACAAATAAAATTTGATTTGATTTGATTAGATTTTAATCAGAGTTTATAATAAGGAAGGGGAATTCTGTAACAGTTTATGACATCAAAGGTATGGCAGCTATGGAGCATCATTTTCAAAACAATGTCCAAAGCGGGAAATCATTGGATGTGATTAATTCGGTTCTATGCAATTTCATCTTTGAGGACTGACATGGAAGCAACCATTACACAACCCTGAACTCAATAACCCCACCCCAGTTTCAGAAGAGATATCAAACCATATCTTGTCATTCTGTATTACATCCACTGTGCCTGGACAGTGATGGATGGCTATATGGAGCATCCTTGTCCATCATGTTCAGTGTGTTAGTGCTCTCACCACAGCGAGGCAGCAGAGTACCAGTTGAGGTAGGTGCAGGCAGAGCGTAGTAATTAAAGGCAGTGGTAGCCTATCCATCCCCATATCAACACCTGCAGCATCTCATGACACGCGCTCACACTCCCCCATTTACCACAACTTCCAAACTAACTGGACTTAAAACAATGTGTAACTTCGTGGCCATTCCAAGTCAGGATCACACCTAATACCAAATAGCTAAAGAGGATAAACCACAAATAAATTCATGTTTCCTAAAACAATGTGTAACTTCGTGGCCATTCCAAGTCAGGATCACACCTAATACCAAATAGCTAAAGAGGATAAACCACAAATAAATTCATGTTTTGTAGGGGGGAGTTGACGATTATGTGGTGGTTGTTTCACTATCGATGATGAAATTGCATTAAATCAAAAGAGTCAGACCCAATGATTTACTGTTCGTAAGGACAGAGTGACTAGTAATATTGAACATTATGTCGAAATGTAGCTAGGGGAGTTCAAGATCCAAGATCACATTTTCTTTCTATGGATTAGCCCATCTGTCAAGTGTTGGTTGTCCAGTAAAAAACTCAAACTTCGAATTAAGATTATCAATCCGATTCTGTGATCAATGTGAATCTGTGAACAGTCTTGTGAATCTTTACTAGAGTCCCCATTAGCTAACGCTATAACGTTAGCTAATCTTCCTGTGGTCCAACACCAATTGATAAGACATTACAAACAATTACAAATGAAGACTTTACAAACATTTAACAAGTAGACAATACAGACAGTTAAAATACCTGACATTCAACATTCAGTTGATGCTTTGTAGGTGATGCAATAGCTGTAAACTATAGAGCTCGTGGCCAAGGTGAGTTAAGTGGCTAGAGTGGTTTCCTGTATGCCCATGCTGCACATATCCCACCCCAATGCACTAGTTAGCCTAGTAAACAAGCCTATACCCCGCGGGTAAATTGCCACTATTCACTGTTACAGTGGTCAGAGATCACAGCCAGAAGCCTACCACTACCAACGGGCTACAACTGTTCAGTATTGTTGTCTAATTTATGGACATCGTCTATGTGACTTTTTTTTAATTATCAAGTAGGCCCAACACAGCTTCAGAAGATGTAGGTACATTTGACCAATATTCATGTATCCATTTTTCAGTTAGCATGGTCATGTTTCCTTTCACGTGAGAAATATTAACCAAAGCATCATTTTCCCTTGCTTATCTCCTTCAAAATACTGCAAGCTACAGAGCTATATAAATAATGACTGTATTGGCATGATTCCATACCTTATTATTGACTTCAATTGGAGGTGCAATTCACTCCTTTTGACGAGTAGGTTTGGTCCTCATTTCCAGAGCAAATGTGCAACAGTTCTACACACACATATTTAACTGTCTGTTTTCATTACATCATCAGCTACCTTTGTTACATCACAAAGCCAGCTGGCTAAATCTGGCACATTTACAGAAATACAGTAGATTGTCCCTGTCAAATACATTTGATAAAAAATAAATGTCCAAAACAAACAGTGGTGGAAAAAGTCCTCAATCAGTCAGTTGTAAACAGTATGACTCAAGTAAATGTGAAAGTTTCCCAGTAAAATACTACTTGGGAAGTATTTGGTTTGAAATATTCTCAAGTATCAAAAGTAAAAATTATTTTAAAAATTAAGCAAAGCAGACAACACAATTGTATTGCTTTTTTTGAATGTAAGAATAGCCAGGGGCACACTCCAACACTTAGACATAATTTATAAACTAAGCATTTGTGTTTATTGAGTCTGCCAGATCAGAGGTAGGGGATGTTCTCTTGATAAGTGTGTGAATTGGACCATTTTCCTGTCATACAAAGCATTCAAAATGTACTTTTGGGTATCAGGGAAAGTGGATGGAGTCAAAAGTACATTTCTGTCCTTTATGAATGTACTGAAGTTGTCAAAAATATAAATAGTTAAAGTACAGATACCCCCAAAAATATTTAAAGAATTTTTACTTAAGTACTTTGCACCACTGAAAACAAACCTTTTCTAATGTCTCTATATCACTGGCTTGCAGGGTTTTCACCATTGACCCTTCATGTAATGGTATCGAAGTTCAAGATCCATCTTGGCTTAATGTAGGTAACAAGTATTGAAGGTGTATAACTTAAACTTTTGTTAGTCAACGTTCACGTTCGTAATGATAGTTTATTACACTTGTCTGAGCAGTCAAACTGGTATGAAAAATATCCCATTCATAATAGAAAAGACAATGTTCAGAATACCTGGAGTGACAATGGATGGAAAGGGTTTACAGCATTACAAAAGTTTGATTAAAAACTGAATATTTATTCACCCACAATTTATTCTTGGCACACTCTTTCAACTTGAAAATTAAGTTATGTTCAAGGATATTTAGATTTTTGTGGCTTAAAAATAGAGTACAAACTCAGTCTGTGCATCACTTTAATATTAATAACCAATGTCAAGGCATCACGATACAGAGAAAGACATACAAATGCTACAGTCTACTAACATCAAATAAATGCTGATGACAGACATATTTATGCAAAAAACAGGGGGTAAATTAATTTAGATACAGTCACAAGCTCCAATCTGAATGGCAGCAGGGAGAATATGATGTGGACACCAAGGAACTTAATCCTCAATCCGCTCCACTACAGCCCTGTTGATGTGAATGGGGGAGTGTTCTGCCCTCCTTTTCCTGTAGTCCACGATCATCTCCTTTGTTTTGCTCATGTTGAGGGAGAGGTTGTTGTTCTGGCACCACACTGCCAGGTCTCTGACCTCCTCCCTATAGGCTGTCTCATCATTGTCGGTGATCAGGCCCACCCCTGTTGTGTCGTCAGCAAACTGAATGATGGTGTTGGAGTCGTGCTGGCCATGCAGGAGGGGACTATCCCCTGAGGGGCCCCCATGTTGAGGATCAGTGTGGCAGATGTGGTGTTGCCAAAATATAAACAAGAATAATGTTCATAAGTATGATCCCCAATCAGAGACAACGATAGATAGCTGCCTCTGATTGGGAACCATACCACTCCAAACAAAGAAATACAGTGCCTTGCGAAAGTATTCGGCCCCCTTGAACTTTGCGACCTTTTGCCACATTTCAAGCTTCTAACATAAAGATATAAAACTATTTTTTTGTGAAGAATCAACAACAAGTGGGACACAATCATGAAGTGGAACGACATTTATTGGATATTTCAAACTTTTTTAACAAATCAAAAACTGAAAAATTGGGCGTGCAAAATTATTCAGCCCCTTTACTTTCAGTGCAGCAAACTCTCTCCAGAAGTTCAGTGAGGATCTCTGAATGATCCAATGTTGACCTAAATGACTAATGATGATAAATACAATCCACCTGTGTGTGATCAAGTCTCCGTATAAATGCACCTGCACTGTGATAGTCTCAGAGGTCCGTTAAAAGCGCAGAGAGCATCATGAAGAACAAGGAACACACCAGGCAGGTCCGAGATACTGTTGTGAAGAAGTTTAAAGCCTGGATTTGGATACAAAAAGATTTCCCAAGCTTTAAACATCCCAAGGAGCACTGTGCAAGCGATAATATTGAAATGGAAGGAGTATCAGACCACTGCAAATCTACCAAGACCTGGCCGTCCCTCTAAACTTTCAGCTCATACAAGGAGAAGACTGATCAGAGATGCAGCCAAGAGGCCCATGATCACTCTGGATGAACTGCAGAGATCTACAGCTGAGGTGGGAGACTCTGTCCATAGGACAACAATCAGTCGTATATTGCACAAATCTGGCCTTTATGGAAGAGTGGCAAGAAGAAAGCCATTTCTTAAAGATATCCATAAAACACCAAACGTGGAAGAAGGTGCTCTGGTCAGATGAAACCAAAATTGAACTTTTTGGCAACAATGCAAAACGTTATGTTTGGCGTAAAAGCAACACACCATCCCCACTGTCAAACATGGTGGTGGCAGCATCATGGTTTGGGCCTGCTTTTCTTCAGCAGGGACAGGGAAGATGGTTAAAATTGATGGGAAGATGGATGGAGCCAAATACAGGACCATTCTGGAAGAAAACCTGATGGAGTCTGCAAAAGACCTGAGACTGGGACGGAGATTTGTCTTCCAACAAGACAATGATCCAAAACATAAAGCAAAATCTACAATGGAATGGTTAAAAAATAAACATATCCAGGTGTTAGAATGGCCAAGTCAAAGTCCAGACCTGAATCCAATCGAGAATCTGTGGAAAGAACTGAAAACTGCTGTTCACAAATGCTCTCCATCCAACCTCATTGATCTCGAGCTGTTTTGCAAGGAGGAATGGGAAAAAATTTCAGTCTCTCGATGTGCAAAACTGATAGACATACCCCAAGCGACTTACAGCTGTAATCGCAGCAAAAGGTGGCGCTACAAAGTATTAACTTAAGGGGGCTGAATAATTTTGCACGCCCAATTTTTCAGTTTTTGATTTGTTAAAAAAGTTTGAAATATCCAATAAATGTCGTTCCACTTCATGATTGTGTCCCACTTGTTGTTGATTCTTCACAAAAAAATACAGTTTTATATCTTTATGTTTGAAGCCTGAAATGTGGCAAAAGGTAGCAAAGTTCAAGGGGGCCGAATACTTTCGCAAGGCACTGTATATAGCATGGTGATATATAGTATGGTTATATAGTATGGTTAAATAGTATGGTTGTATAGTATGATTATATATATATATTATGGTGATATAGAGTGTGGTAAGATATAGTATGGTTATATAGTATGATTATACAGTATGGTTATATAGTATGATTATATAGTATGGTTATATAGTATGATTAGGTGATTTAGTTAATTCAAACAGATGCCATTAATACAGGTAACGAGTGGAGGACAGAGGAGCCTCTTAAAGAAGAAGTTACAGGTCTGTGAGAGCCAAAAATCTTGCTTGTTTGTAGGTGACCAAATACTTATTTTCCACCATAATTTGCAAATAAATTCATTCAAAATCCTACAATGTGATTTTTCTGGATTCTTTTTCTCATTTTGTCTGTCATAGTTGAAGTGTACCTATGATGAAAATTACAGGCCTCTCTCATCTTTTTAAGTGGGAGAACTTGCACAATTGGTGGCTGACTAAATACTTTTTTGCCCCACTGTATAGTGTGGTGGTATATAGTATGGTGATATATAGTAAGTTGAGGTCACCCTGCTTGAGACTTAAAGTAATATTGCCCTTGCTCAACCAAGACCATGGTTATGGTAGAGTGGTTGGTTAGTAAGAACACTGCTTCGTGAGTGTGAAGTGTTGTAGTACAGAGGTCCCTGGGTACATGTCCAGAGCCAGACAGGGACAGAACTCACTCTGTTCCACAAAGTTCTGTGGAAGATTTGCTAACAGAGGAGAGTGGTTATGTATCTAAGTACAAATGTAACCATCAGAATAATGTTTATCTGTGTTCCTTGCTCCTTACTTACACATCCCATTATTGACATAGTCAAAGCCAGACCTTCTGTCTGTCTCTCCTTCTTGCTGGTTGACTAGAGTGGAAATCTATAGTATTGTATGGTTGACCTGGGATAGAGCTGAAATGTGGCCCGATGTAGTGTAGCCTTTGTACCAAACACCCTTACAGTCATAAACCTTTTCCCCATGTAATCGCCTCGACCTCAGTCTGGTGTTCGCTAACAGTATCTGAAGAGTCTGTATACCCAGTGGTATATAGTACAGTAGAGCACAGCAGAGTACAGCAGACTACAGTAGAGCACAGCAGAGTACAGCAGACAGAGTACAGCAGGCTGTATAGTAGGAGAAGAAGAGGCCCTTTGGGTTCATTGAAATACATATTCATAATATTTCTGTTAACAATTTAATCTGCACCCAGATTAGTCTTCAATTTAATTTTCACCCAGATTAGTGTTCAATTTAATCTGCACCCAGATTAGTGTTCAATGTGATAGAACAAAACTCAGTACAGCACATGAATTAGAAAATGTTGTTACAAGTTTGAGCCACGAGATGGTGGTAGATTATACATTTAAATAGCATGGACCTTTGATTTGTCTCTGGATAGAAATTGCCCTTGGGCACAGATCTAGGATCAGCATACTCTCACCAAATCCTAACCTTTACCATTAGCAGTAAAAACACAAACCAGACCTGAGATCAGTGCAAAGGAGCCACTTCATCTTACCCCTGTAATTATATGACTCCTAACTTATATATACTGAGTGTACCAAACATTAGAAACACCTTCCTAATATTGAGTTGCACCCCGCCTTTTGCCATCAGAACAGCCTCAATTCGTTGGGGCATGGACTCTACAAGGTGTTTGAAAGCGTTCCCCAGGGATGCTGGCCCATGTTGACTCCAATGCTTCCAACAGTTGTGCCAAGTTGGCTGGATGTTCTTTGGGTGGTGGACCACACAGGAAACTGTTGAGTGTGAAAAACCCCAGCAGCATTGCAGTTCTTGACACAAACCGGTGCACCTGGCACCTACTACCCCGTTCAAAGGCACTTAAATATTTTGTCTTGCCCATTCACCCTCTGAATGGCACACATACACAATCCATGTCTCAATTGTGTCAAGGCTTAAAAATCCTTCTTTAACCTGTCCGCTCCCCTTCATCTACACTGAAGTGGATTTAACAAGTGACATCATTAAGGGATCATAGCTTTCACCTGGATTCACCTGGTCAGTCTTTGTCATGGAAAGAACCGGTGTTCATAATGTTTTGTTTACTCGGTGTATAAACACAACATAGGTATTTATGTAAAACAAGTGAATTTACTGAATGTCCATGGTCTTATACTTCAGCGGGAGCCGGTGGTGCGTGTGTTCAGTGCCGTGACGGGGGAGACCCTCTCAGTCTTGGGCACTGTGTTTCTCCTGAGTACGTCTGTGGCCAGGCTCATGACCCTGGTGTCCCAGCAGTGTGGGCTTCCCGTCAGCTCCTTCAGACTGAGCTCTCCCACCAGCCTGCAACTCTACGACTGCAACTGGCTGCACGACTACGCCATTGACCTGGGTATGGCCTTCCTTGTGCAGTAGATCAATGGTCCTCTGGCTCAACACCTTATGGATGTAACATAGAGACAAATGGACTGTATGGAACACATTCTTGGTTCATGGAAACCAGGAGGACAACCTGCATGTGTCTCTGTCTCCCAGGGGCTACTCTACGGTTGGACACCTGGGATGGGTGGGCGGAGTTCCTCAGAGGCTGCTTCCTGGGACACAGACTGACCGTCCAACGACACCTGTCTAGGGAGAGACCTGTGATGAGGTCAGAATACACATCTACACACTGAACTGTATGATAGACTTACTATCAACAGTGATGGTACTGAACCTTTATATAGCTTACAATGATAGTACTGACCCTGTATATAGCTTACAATGATAGTACTGACCCTGTATATAGCTTACAATGATAGTACTGACCCTGTATATAGCTTACAATAATGGTACTGACCCTGTATTTAGCTTACAATGATAGTACTGACCCTGTATATAGCTTATAATGATAGTACTGACCCTGTATATAGCTTATATTCTCGTGTTTTTTTCCTTCATATGTTTTTTCTCTTACCCTGATATTTAATACTGCATTGTGGGAAAGAGCTTGCAAGTAAGCATTTTACTGTACTGTTTTATAACCCACTGTATCTTGTGAACTTGACAAAAAAAACTTGAAACGTGTTATAAATACATTGATTCTGTATTATTCCAGGTTCCAGCTCCGGGTGGCACTCTACATCGCTGCTTCTCTGGGCCACCTGGACCTGGCCGGCTGGCTGCTGGAGAGGGGGGTGCGTGTCATTGAGCCGGTGGGGGTTCACCCTTACCGTGAGTGGTGCCACCAGACGGCCCACCCCGACGTCGCCAAGTGTCCCGCTGTCGCCTCCATCGAGCTCGGCCAGCTCACCATCCTCAAACTCTGTATCGCCAGCAGCGTTCTGACCCTTGCTTGTCAGGATCCCCAGGGTCGTGACCCCCTGAGGATCGCCCTTCAGTACGGCCACAGGGAGTGTATGAGTCACCTGGCCACCAAGCTGTGCTCTGTGGTGGTCCTCCCAGGTATGGCCCTGCCCATGCGGACATACCTCCAGATAAAGGGCTGGGTGAGGCTGGGGCAGAGGAGGGCAGCATCCAGGCACTGCATGGGCCTCAACAGGGCTCCGTTCAGGACCAGGGTGGGCGACACGGTCCTGGTGGACGGCTTCACCCTCCCCAAGATGTCTTCCAAGCCCAGGAGGAGTGAGGCCAAGGCGGGTATCAGGGTGATGTCCACAGCCTCTCAAAGTTTGACCCCCATCAACTGCCCATCTCATGTAACCTGCCAGCTCCGCGCCCTGGCATCCCAGGATAAACCTCTTCAACTACCGAAGCAACACCCTGTGGCCACGAGTGATGAAAGAGAGAAGAAGAGGGGATGTGGAGGGAAGGGATGTGAGGAGGATGAGAGTGGGGATCAGAACAGCAACCAATGGAGGAGCAGAGTCCCGCTCCTGCCCATTTCCAGAGACACCAATCTCAGACCTGTGTTTGCCTCGCCAAACTCCGCCCAGATACTCACCACCTCACTGGAGGCCTTTTCTCTCCACTGCGACCGCACACCCAGAGAAAACGCCATATACTGTTTGGCCTTGGCCAGGTTAGTCCAAGTTTAAATGGCAGCTACGGTGAATATGAATATTTCTCTGGAGGTTTCTTATGAAAGGTGTGAATACTGTCAGAAGAAGCCTCCTATATTCAGTGGTGGTGGGGGGGGGACACATGTAAAAGCTGTTTACACACTTTTTATTTTATTTTGTTCAAGCATTTACCCACCTTTTGTGGAAGATGCATTGAAAGTAGAGGGAGCGTTACTTCTTTAATCCTGAACGGCAATCAGCATTTACCAGTCAATGGTTTTACCAATACATCACTGCCTATGATATACCCTTATCCTCCCTGAATAGATTTCAGTACAAACAAATCATGAGCCAACCATCATGCTTAGAAGGTACATAATCAAATCAACTCAAACTTTATTTGTCACATGCGCTGAATACAACAAGTGTAGATCTTTCCGTGAAATACTTTACTTACAGGCCCTTAACAAACAGTGCAGTTCAAGAAGAGTTGAAGAGAATATTTACCCAATAAACTAAAGTAACAAATAATAAAACATTTGAACTTGTCCGGTGGCCATTTGATTAATTGTTCAGCAGTCTTATGACTTTGGGTTAGAAGCTGTTATAGGTTTACCCTAACAAGTCCTGAAACAAATCATGAGCCAACTATCATGCTTAGAAGGTATATAGTGTCAGTCTTATTGGTTCACCCTAACAAGTTGTTTCAGTATGGGGAGAGGATAGGATGTAAGGGCGCTTCATTAATGTATTGAGGCCATTACATATACAGTATTTCACAATGCTAGGACACAGATTTGGTCTCCTAACCTTGTTCTGGTTGATTGACTCTCTAACAGTGCCTTCACACAGAGACCATGGTTGCAGCAGCTGAATGTAGCGCGGACTCTGTCCAGGAGGAGTGCTCAGCACATTGGGTAGACACCAGGATCCTGGTCATTAGGCAGATTAAACATACTGAAACAAGGAGGGACAACCTGGAATTGTCCAAAAAGGAACTCTTATTTGAGTTTTTATTTTTATTTTTTACAGTGAACAAGATGAGACTTTGGAACGGATGATGCCTGAAACAATGCGGACGACTTAGAATTTCGTTCCTTTGGATGAGGCTTATAGATATAGTCAGTACTGTGTTTGATTTGTGTGCAAAAAGTTTACAACGGCAGGCAGTGGATTCTCAGTCATTCCTCTCAAGTAACAAAAAACGTATCATATTTCACTGGCTATTTGTAGTAGCCAAATGTGAATGGAATTATTATTATTCTAGAATCATTCAGTTGACTGAATGTGACTGTGGTTGTGCTGTATGTGACTATGTGGTTGTACTGAATGTGACTATGTGATTGTACTGAATGTGGTTGTACTGTACGTGATTGTAAGTGTTTGACATGGGTCTAATTGAGGCCCCCCCCCCCCACACTTAACACTAGTTTTTGTCCATAGAAATCCTCACTTGCTGATGAAGACCTATAGTGGTTGAAATCAATGTAAAATACAGTATGAACACTGTTGCCTTAAAACTCTTTTATTAAGATGTGGATCATTTTTGCTCATTTAAATGAGTCTGTGCAGTGTCAAAATAATACACCTGATACATAAGGGGGGAAAAAATGCTAAAAATACCACAAGACATGAAATAATGGCATTATGTGAAAATAATACATACTGTATTTCACATAGAGTATTTGACAAACTCTTTATTTACGTTACAAAACTGACAACTACTGTGACGATGTGTTAGCACAGCATGTGTCATCATTCCCCTGCAGTGTGTGGATTTACACAGCAACATAGCAGACAGCTTAAATAGTTTATTTTTATTTAACCTTTATTTCACTAGACAAGTCTGTTAAGAACAAATTCTTATTTACAATGATGGCCAAACCCGGACGACGCTGGGAGAATTATGCGGCACCCTATGGGACTCCCAATCACTTGGGAGTGGGAAGGATACCAAATCCAATATCACACACTTCTTCCTTAGTATTCTGAGAACTGTCAGATAGCTGTGAGAGCTATGAGTGGATCGTGGACCCATGCATAAATGATAACTTTGCTGTAACTCAGTGGGGCAAGTAGAACATCCGGGTTAGTGTATGTGCATTATCTGGACAGTTGATTGTCTTTGTCTCAAAGCCTTTCCATTTCTGGGGTATTGAAGAAGCTTCTGATCTCAACCTTCTTGACAGGTAAGAAACACTTGGTTAGTGTATGTGTCTTATCCAATGGGTTGTCAGGTGAACGTTGAAGATGCTTCTTGGAGGTGATCTAATGATGTCATTGAATCGATGTCATTGAGTTGCTCACTGGACAAGACAATTATTCACTGAAAATTAAATCTGTCTTTCATTTCACTTATGTTGATACTTGATTGGCTATTTGCTGTCTTTTGAAAATACAAAAATAAATATAACTGTTTTATGAAGCACTTGTAGACATTCATTGTTTTCAAAATCATATTTTCAGCAAAACAGATACATACGTTTACAATATGACATCAAATCAAATAAAAATAAAATAAGTGGTATGTAAATGATTGGCAAAAGGCTCCAACCACCCAAGTCATAGACTGTTCACTCTGCTACCACACGGCAAGCGATACGAGAGCACCAAGTCTGGGACAAAAGGCTCCTTAACAGCTTCTACACCCAAGCCATTAGACTGCTGAACAGCTTCTACCCCCAAGTCATTAGACTGCTGAACAGCTTCCACCCCCAAGTCATTAGACTGCTGAACAGCTTCTACCCCAAAGTCATTAGACTGCTGAACAGCTTCTACCCCAAAGTCATTAGACTGCTGAACAGCTTCTACCCCCAAGTCATTAGACTGCTGAACAGCTTCTACCCCCAAGTCATTAGACTGCTGAACAGCTTCTACCCCCAAGTCATTAGACTGCTGAACAGCTTCTACCCCCAAGTCATTAGACTGCTGAACAGCTTCTACCCCCAAGTCATTAGACTGCTGAACAGCTTCTACCCCCAAGCCACCAGACTGCTGAACAGCTTCTACCCCCAAGCCACCAGACTGCTGAACAGCTTCTACCCCCAAGCCATAAGACTGCTGAACAGCTTCTACCTCCAAGCCATTAGACTGCTGAACAGCTTCTACCCCCAAGCCATTAGACTGCTGAACAGCTTTTATCCCCAAGTCATTAGACTGCTGAACAGCTTCTACCCCCAAGCCATAAGACTGCTGAACAGCTTCTACCCCCAAGCCATAAGACTGCTGAACAGCTTCTACCCCCAAGTCATAGACTGTTCACTCTGCTACCACACGGCAAGCGATACGAGAGCACCAAGTCTGGGACAAAAGGCTCCTTAACAGCTTCCACCCCCAAGCCATTAGACTGCTGAACAGCTTCTACCCCCAAGTCATTAGACTGCTGAACAGCTTCTACCCCCAAGTCATTAGACTGCTGAACAGCTTCTACCCCCAAGTCATTAGACTGCTGAACAGCTTCTACCCCCAAGTCATTAGACTGCTGAACAGCTTCTACCCCCAAGTCATTAGACTGCTGAACAGCTTCTACCCCCAAGCCATTAGACTGCTGAACAGCTTCTACCCCCAAGTCATTAGACTGCTGAACAGCTTCTACCCCCAAGTCATCAGACTGCTGAACAGCTTCTACCCCCAAGTCATTAGACTGCTGAACGTTAATTAAATGGCCACCTGCACTATTTGCATTGACCCCCTTAGTTATTGATGTATTTTTCTAATTGTTTTCCACTGACTCTCTTGAATTGGCTCGATGCACACTCACTACACTCTACCCACACATTCACTGTGACACTGACCGACTTTCACACTAGCTGCTGCTACTGTGTTTATTATCTATCCTGATTGACTAGTCACTTTTACCCTTACCTACATGTACATACTGTATTACCTCAACTACCTCGCACCCATGCACATTGACTCGGTACTGGTACTCCTTGTATATAGCCTTGTTATTGTTATTGTGTTACTATTTAGAAAATATTTTCTTACTTTTTAACTCTGCATTGTTGGGAATGGGCTTGTAATAAAGCATCTCACAGTTGTTTTCGGCGTATGTGACCAATACGATTAGATTTTCATCTGAACAAATGAATGCTCTCGTTGTTATAATGAGGAATTTATTTAAATAATTTGGTTTTCCTTGAAGATTTGAATGTGCTGAGAAAGCCTTTCGTGATGGATCTAGACAATCTGGTGAAAAGGGAGGGTTTGCGACTCTTCTCTTCAAGTGGGAAGGACGATGCGATATCATAAATTCCCTCTGGAGAAAAGGAGCCATGAGATGTTGCCATCGTCTCTGCAACGAAAGACCATCCAGCATGCCATCAATTTACATTTTTACTCATGTATCAGACACTCTTATCCAGAGAGACTTACAAGGAGCAATTAGGATGAAGTGCCTTGCTCAAGAGCACATTGACAGATTTTGCCTCGTGAACTCAGGGATTCTGAACCAGCAACCTATCGGTTACTGGCCCAACCTCTTAACCCACTAGGCTACCACCCAGCCCACAGTACAGTATGTCATAGGTAACAACTCAGAGGAGTACAACGTCTTTCCAAATGAATTAGTGGAATGGGAAAGGGATAATGTCTCAGTCTTGACTGAGCAGCAGCCTAAACAGCAGCAGGGCTTACCTGTAAAGTACACAGTAGGGGAAATGTTCTGAGGCTGGTACTCCAGAGACTCTTGAGGACAGAGGTTCTTACTAACTTTCTTGGAACCCTGGTTGGTGGGAAAAGGCACATTAAAACAAACAGAAAATTTCGATATCTTAAAGTACAGCATATCAATTGCAAAGAAGCAGTGCAATGCCATGACACGAAGAATCATATATCTCATAAAAGGTCAACAGCAGTGTTATTTATGAAAGATGTATGTGTACTATACCTTTGTATTGAAGGTGAGGACCTGCTCTCCAGTACTGCTGATGGTATCCCTTTCCAAATCAAACACGCCTTCTACAATGTCACTGGTGGCCACGCTGGTAGCGGACTCAAAATAACATTTAGCAGTGGCTTTGGTGATCATTTGAAGAATGACCATGCAAGTAGAAGTCTTTGGATCGTTCTGGACTGAAACATCAAAGTTTATGTTTTCATACTCATCTGACCACTGTCTCAGGAAGCACTTCACTGTCTCTTCAGCAAATATCTGGAGAAGCTGAGAGGAGACTCCTTGGATATGGCACATTGTTCCTTTCCCCATTTCAGCCTTGAAAGAATGGAGTCTGAAGCACTTTTGGCTGCTTCCAATGTTAAGACCTGTGGAGTGCTGTGGCTGTCCTGAAGGGCTATCACTTTATCCACCAATTCATGGCTGAAAATGTGGATGGTCCAAGTGGAAATTATTTTTCTCAATTTCCTAACAGCAGATCGGAGGTCGTCACGATGTGAAGCACCCTGTCCATTTTCCTGTGTGTTCTCAACACTTTCCACCATAATGTCCAATACCACCCCAGCAGCTTGCCTGACTTTGTCCACAAAGGTTACAGGAAGTAAGTCCTCTGTGTGAAAGAAGTCCTCAATGATTGTGTTTCTAACAATGGGAAAGTCAATCTGAGCAGGAAACTCAGTGGGGATGGGAGTCCCGGGTAAAGCAAAGTGCCATTTCGACTGCCTTAATTTTGAAGTAGGTGTTAGAGAGATGGAGGAGCGTGAAGAAGAGGTATTTCTTGTATTTTGGCTGTCAGCACTCCTACAACGGATCGTGTCAATATCCTCCAGCATGGATCCTGAGAGCTTAGTGGTTTTAGGTAGTAATTTGTGCGGAATGTCCACACAGGCATCGTTTCCACCAGGTGTAACACTGCTCTGGTTGACCTCAAGATGGCCGAGACTTGCTCTTTGTGATGCAGGACTGCTTTGATACGTAAAGATTTGGATTGAACCAAGTGTTGTGTCTGATCTTTGAAGATCTTTTCTGAGAAACTCCGTAATCTTACTTTGCAGACTGTTGTAGATGTTACGAGCAACAGACCAGATTCTTTTCTCAGAAACCTGTCCAGTGGTGAGCAGGGAGGTTCCAGATACCATGTCAGATGATTGGGTGGTCTGGGTGAGCTCCTGCTGGTCTTTCACCATGGTTTGTATAATATCAGTAGATGTGGTGGATGTAGATACAGACTGGAGGTACTTATCTGTTGTACCTTCCTCCACAATGTTAAATGATCTAGAGAGGACCTCACTCACTCCTTTCTCAGCTTTGGTTTGGAACTCATGACTAGAACGTTTTTGGAGGCTCTTTGTTGAAAGACTGTGGGAAGATGCAATGCCTTTGGAGGCAGCCGTGCTGCAATCTAGACTTACTGGAGAGGTTCGCTCAGGAGAACCTTGGAGACGTTCAAACATGTCTTCACATGGTGTTGGGGACCTTGACAAGGAGATGTTCTTCAGCTGAGACAGAACACCACCTACCAACATGTTGACCTCAAGGGACATATCAGATATTTTCTTTCCTACTGTGGAGAAGCAAGGTGCATTTGATGCCTGATCCTCGCATGAGGTCAAGATTGTTGAAATGACCTCTTTGGTACTATTGGTCAGTAGAGCCTCGTCTGTTTCAGTCCAGAGAAGTTTTGAACTCTCGCTGCCACCCCTGTGTAGAGCCACTTCAAGGTTCAAACTGTGCAAGTGAGGCACACTCTTACTAGCTTGCCTCAAGTCCTGGCTTGCCAAACAAATGTGCTCCTTAGTCCCAAGATGTCCAGAGTCCTCTGTGGGTATATGACTAGACATTCTGCTCAGCATGTCTGACCTCCGCTGATGAATGATGAAGTCCTTTAATGTCTTCTGAATATTGTTATATAAACTAGTGGTAGCAGACCAGATCCTGCTCTGTAGCTTTTGTGCATTTTCCTGGAGGTCAGGTTCTCTCTCCTCTACTTCTGCAGGTTGCGCCAAGCTCTGCAGGTCTTCCACAAATGTTTCAATGATGCCAAAGGCAGCAGAATCCGCACAAATATCCTTTGACCATGTGTACTGGTTTTGAATGGAACAAGACCTGGATGCTACAGAATAAGCAGGCTGTGCACTAGTTAAGCTACTGGTGGACTTTTTAACTAGGAACTCACTCACTGCTTGAGTGGCATTTCTCTTAAATTCATCACTTGAGAGTTTTCTAATACAATCTAACAGACTGGTCAAAGAAGCTGTGGCCTTACTTCTGCTGTCCTCAATTTGACAGGGGAACTCACATACTATTGGTGATGAGGCCCTGGAATGGGCAATATCCCCAAGCTGAGCCAGAACACCCTCTACAAATGTCTCTCTCTCAATAGAGAAGCCTGATCCTTTTTCTCCAACAGTGTACAGGGCGTCCTCCTTTGATATTTCAGTCTTGTACAAGACCAGAAGCTCTGAGATGACTTCTTTGATGCAAGTTGTCAGAAGGAGCTTGCTTTCTTCTGACTCAGTTTTTGCCCAAATAAGTTTTGAGCTCTCACTTAGGCCTCTTTGTAAAGTAACTGCACCAGTGGACTCTGGCAACTGAGGCTCACTCTTACTGGGCCAATATTTCATGTTTAAGCAAGGAAGTGGAACTGTCTCCTTAAACTCAGCATTTGTGATGTTGTCATCAGATGTGACAATGCTCTTTAAGGCACATCGCTGAAGCTTGCCGAAATAATCTTTCAAGTTGTTTTGGATGCTGTGGTAAATGTGAACAGCAGCAGACCAGGCACTCTTCTGTTGGGGACTCTCTTCAGATTCAACCAAGGACTTCATATCTGACACGAAAGTCTTAACAACTACTGACGCTGTTGAGCCCACTGGGTGAATTGACTCTGTCTTTACAATGCCAGACAATGTTTGACCTGATACAGCACCTGTTAACTCAGACTGAATGACTGAACTAGGAAAGCTCAAACTACTGACTTTTTTGTCAAGAACTCCACTCACTGCTTGTATTGCTGATGTTTGAAACTCCCGGCTGGAGAGTTTTTGGATGCTCTTAGATGTGAGCGTGCAGGAGGAACCAGATTCACCAATATTGTAGCTGGTCTCGTATTTCCTTATCAGGGCATCAAGATCCTCAATGAAGCCAACATGCGATGCCAAAAACGTGATCTTGTCCTTCAGATCTTCCAGCAAATTCTGTTCGTTCTCGTCAACAAAAGCCACCATTGTGTCAGAGATCATGGTCATGACTTGCCCTGTTAGACTTTTGCTCTCTTGGTCAACTTTTTCAAGTTTAGCAGCCAGCTCTCTCACCATGCTCTCAGTCACCTTGGTCTGTGAGTCTCCCCTTACCGGTGTCACTACAGAGGTTTGGCTAGCGGAGGCACTCTTAACGACCACTGATAAGGCCGACTTGACATCTTTAGCCAACTCTGCCATTACAGCAGGGGTTAGCATCATAGAGCCTGCACTTCCAGATGGAGAATTGGACATGCATGCAAGTTTGGATAGAGAACCTTGCAGGCTGTCCTGCACACAGGTGACAAGGGTGTCCTCTGAGACACCTAAGAGGACTTGTAGCGTCTCAGAGTTGGTTGTTTTCTTCTGCACATCAGACAGAGAGGTTAGAGTCCTTGGGGAAAAAAACGCAGAAATCATCAAAGTCAAACAAATAATATGTAAGGCTGTGATGCACATTCAGTGTGTCAAATACATCTGCACCATTGAAAACAATGAGGAAAACGCTGCTGTTTCTCTGAGAAAAAACCTTAGTGTGATGTCAGCCTAACTGCTTAATTTCTAAAGCCCAATAAAATGTATTTTGTATAAGTCATTTGTATTGAAACTGGCCTGTAGATATCTATCTATCCTGGCAATATCTATCCTCTACAAAAATCCAAATTGCTATAAACTTCAAATACTGTAACTTCTAATAACTTCAAGGACAATCATAAATACAAGGCAGTTTGAAGAAATGTTAAAGGGAAATTTCTAAATGTTTCAACTTCATATTCATCATCTCCAGCACCACCCCAACATCAGCATATGTGAAAAACGGGCATTTCTATGTTTTGTAGTAAAAAAGAAAGAGGAAGATAAGTGTTTTCTATGACATCATCAACCAATTAGCAGGCAATGCCTACTCATAATTGGTTAAAAATCACACGATGCACACTGATGATGTCATTAGAATCTAGAGCTGAGCATTTAACCAACATTTTTGTTATTTTTCGGTTTTTAAACAACTAATTGACCGGCGTCGGCTCAATTATTTGAATTCCATATAGTTAATTTTTTTCTTCTTCTGTGAGCTCGATGCTCAGTTTCTGTAGAGATAAATCAGATCAAGCACGAACTATGCAATGTAGTAGGGAGTTGTAGTTTCCAACAGGCCAATATTCTACATAGTTTAGCACAGAAAATACGGCAATTAATTCCCATAATCCATTGCACGCCCATTTGCTTGTCCACTCTGTGTGGAGCAGATACGGAAACCTCATTGACTGAGACGGAGAGACGAGAGAATGCATGAGAGAGATAAAAAGCAGTTGCGTTGCGAGGATCCTCTACCTGGAAATACATGATCTAAGTGATTGACAGTTGGTGTTCAGCGGTCATAAAAGTAGGTCTTATTTACTTAGAAGAACTACTAAAATAGTGATTTTGTCAGACAGGATAAGCAGCAGCTCCATAGAGATGAGTTGATGACTTGGAATGAAATAATAAAGTCATCAAATAAATATTTTATATGAGAAAGTAAATGATGGTTGATAAGTCATAAACAGTAATGGACAGTCACTACCATCATGGGACTTGTATTCATTGTTTTATTATGTGTTGTTACAGCATTCAACACACATAATCCATAGTGCATTCAATGTCTAAAAAAAGTATTGAAATCCAAAACCGTGATTATTTTTTAAATATTTGAATGGAAACCAAACCAACCTCAAAAAGCACTAATTTCTCAGCACTATTGGAAACAGTTACGTCCCTCTATATTTTTTTTACTACAAAGCATGGAAATGTGTAATTTTCACATATGGTGATGCTGGAGATGAATATGAAGTTGTTAAATTTCCCTTTAAGAACATACCTCATGGCCCCCTTGGGCAGGTAGCTTCCACTGCCCAGACTGCCCTTAGTCAGGTAAATCTCCTTGAACTTAAGTTGTGATTCCTGTTCTTCTTCCTCTTCCTGCTCCATACAGTTGGAGGAAGGGTAGGGAGTCGGGATGCGAAAGCTATTGTAAGACTTTCGACTGCCTGGCCTCTTAGGTACACCAGCCTCAGTAAATCTCACGCGGGACTTGGTGTTAGTCTTATCGTCTAACAGACTGGTGAGTGACGCTGTGAGAGATCTCTGTGACAATGGAGAGGAGGCAGCATCTTGGATGCCCAGTAGTTCGTAAAGACCTGGGATGATGATCTGCATCAGCTTGTCCGATAAAAACTGGACAATCCTCAGACACAAGCCGGCAAGCTGTTGTTTTGTCAGCTGTATTCCAGAAACAGAAGAAGTGTTTTAAAATGTTGCATAGTGCGTCTTTTTAAAGCTTATGAACAAGGTTAAACATTAGGCAGAGTTTTCATGGTAATCTAATTAAATTGTCAGTAACATGATCTTACCGGGTCAAACATGCCCTCACGAATCCCCCTCCATTGCCTGAAAACAATATTGTTATAAATGTTGTCATATCAGGATGCGTGGCAGAATTGTTTTTATTTAATTATTTGCCTGATCGTGAAGTTATACTTGCTTTGTGTCAGTTGTTTTGGCAAAATTGCAATGTGACAACTTTTCTAGCACTGAACATTTTTTTCCGATTGATCAGTTTCTAATTTGATCCTATTTCCTTGAAGGTGTGATAGTACCAAAGAAAACAGAACATACTTCTCAGTTAGGTTTTGAAGGAAGTCCATAAGTGTCAGATGTTCCACATTGTTGAGCTTTCCCTCTTCTGTGGTTTCCATCACTGAGGTTGCTCTGCTCCTGGTACAATTGCTCTGCTCCTGGTAGAAATGTAATTATATTGCAAATAATCAAACTTAATATACAACAAATATCATACTGAAATAATTATTAACTGTTAAAGAGTGGAGGAGCATTGGCAACGTTGGGCCAATTAAACAACTGCAACACAACAGAGATGGTTGTGGTACGTCAACATTGCCAATGATAGCATCACTATAACATTTTACTGGATTAATGTTGTAATATGAAATGACAAGGTCAACTTACCACCTCATTGACAGCTTCAGAGGTCAGGTGGTCATCCATCACACAGACAGGCAGGTCTAGAGACTGGGACAAGGCTCTATGGTCATAACCAGGAGAGAATGGAAACATCAGAGCAGTCCCAATGGCAGAATCTAACCACTGTCTTCATGTCAAAGACTCACTCACTCATTTGCTTTGTCAAACCTACCCCTTAGAATGACTTCGATATTAACACTGAATATATTTTGTTATTAAGAGATCTCTCAATAATTAATCACAATAGCATATTGGTAGTAGTCAGTGACATATTAAAGCTAAGCAGGGCTGGGTGTAGTTAAAACCCTTGATGGGGTTCGATCCCGGGCTGAGGTGCTGCCTATAGTTTTTTTCTGAAAGTGTATATAATATTGAAAATCTGACATGGTTTCAAAGGTACAAATTCAACCTATTTTATACAAGGTTTGGCTATTCTGAATTTAGTTTACAATGATGACATCATCCTGTGGTTGAAATTTCACCCTCAAAACAACAGTTAGGCCTATACCCCATTATATCCACTACACCCCTCCCCTCCCCCCCCCACACACACACACTTTATATTTTACCAATATATATGCAGCCCACCAGCCCTAAAGCATGAACATGTTTTTTTGCTAGAAAAAGTGGATTAAGAGAAGCAAAATGATCCTTTACGCTAGTTTCATCTAAATGGAAGGGCAACATGACATTGACAAACTTTGACATATCTGCTTTCACCGGGATTTAAAAACCCAGGCTTTCCTAAAATGTTTACCTCAGCCAGTCTAGAACCCAGGTGTGTCTGCAAAACACATGTACTCCTCCATAAGGTTCATGGGTTCCCTATTGTTTTAACCCAGTACAAGAGGGGCAACTGGATTCAGGATTAAACACAAGCAGTCTTTAAGGTATATCTTATTACAGTTTAGGCCTACCTTATTATTTTCTTCCATCTGGCAATATCATTTTAAGGAATGAAATCTGTTTTGTTGCTAGTATTATTAGTAACTGTAGGAAAATACAGCTGTAGAGTACAAGAATCAGCTACTTTCTGAAGGGCAGCCAAGCTCATAAGCAATTTAGAACCTACAGACAATTATGACAAAGTTGGAACGCATAAATGCGTCACAAACGCCTTGTGGTCACATGTTATTTTAGGGCGTGGCTCCGCATTCGTGACCGGTTCTCTTATTTCTATTTCCCGGTATCCGTTAGTGCTGGAATTTGCGATTAATACTTTTCTCATGCCGAAACCGGATTAAATACATACCGGTAGTTAAATGACAAAAATGATTATATTCGCAATGTCATTAAGCAACAACAACAACAAAAACATAAATAGCTACTACAATTTCTAAACATGATTTTGTCATCAGTTCAGTACCATTTGTTTGATTTTGTGGACCCACGACTAGACTTTATCCATGTTAGCTAGTTGCTAGCGATGCTAGTCAGCATAGGCTGCTACGTGATAAACAGTTCGCGTTAGCGAATTAGCTACCTAGCTAGCCAGCCTAACAAGCTGTCAAATCCAATGGAAACCGATGCAACCCTGCTGCCAAATAAGGGCTATCTCGATGACCCGTGGTAACAGTGAGGTCCCCATGAGTTTCAAGGCTTTAATAAGTGCTATCGTGCAGAAAAAGCGAATAAAATACTGGTTGATGAGCTAGCTAAATTAGCTAGCAAGACGGATATGACCGTTAACAGCGTGCATGCACAAATGCATGACGACACTTTGAATATAAGTGAAGCAGGCATGCAGAACGAGATCGCCCCACCAAGCCAGATAGTAGAGGGGTACAACAACGCCGGGACACAGAGGCATAGCTCATACAATTATATTTTGTCCGGGTCAATGACTATCCTTGTTGAATAATAAAAACCTGCGTCAAATATATGGCATCGCATGCTAGTGCAAAGATAGCTTGCATGAGTTTTAAAAAATCAGGTGACCACTAGATGTCCTCGTATATCCACATTTAGATCAAATATACTTGGTTTTTCATCAGCACTGTGAATGACAAGCCCACTGAATCTAGTTTAATAATCTTTATACTCAGCAGGTAGAGGCCTAGGTACTTCAAATCAGTGCTTAATTTGAGCCGGATCATGCCAGAACAGGATCCGGCACCTTTCCGTTCTGGACTGCTTTGTTCCGGAACCTATTTGGCCGAATCCGGTACCTCTCGTGCCATGAAAAATAATGTTCACTTTTTGCTATGTAACAATTATAATAAAAGCGATCAAAGTTCATTCGAGTTGCCTCTTCGTCAATTATCCTACCCACTCATCTCTCCAGAGTTGCACTTCATCATTTGTTTCCTTATAGAATCATAGCTGCATGAAGGGTTCTGGAGGAATTTTCTAAAGTTACGGAATTACTGCTGTCTATTCAGAAATAAATTAAATCATTCAGAATAGCCTAATACGTCATGAGAAACCCTATTATTTAGCTACAGAGGACCAATAGCTTCTTTTTTAAATAGCCTAGCTGCGGATTGTAGCCCAATAACAAAGAATAGCCTACAGTCGGGAACGCGAGGCAAATCTGTCAGTGAAAAAACAGCACGCAGACAAAACAGGCCTTTTGCAATATTTCAAATACAATCGAGGGAAAACACAGGTTGAAAAGCAATGACTCTTGCTGAAAAGACTATGCTGTAGACTACCAAAATATTTGATCAACTCCCAAACATTGTTTTACAAAACAGAGCGAGGGAGAGATAGGCTTTTGACACGAGCGCATCGACAATCTCCAGCGAGTGAGCTGCGCATCATTGGGTGAGTCAGTGAAACTGGAAAGCATTTTTAGGACTAATTTCCTCCTCATATTGTAGCCTACTATATGTTTCTCCACAAACCTAGGCCTATAGGCTATTGATGGATTCAAGACAAGGTCGTTTTTATTGATCTCAGATACTAAGTTTGTCAGTGTCAAAGTAGCCTGCCATTTCGATCATTTGTGCGGATTAAAAAAAGATAATGCCAAAGTCTCCAGTCAGGTAAAATTATGTAGAATTGCAGGAAATGCGGTTTTAAAAAGGCCAACACTTTCCCGGACCCTAGGCTACTAAAAGTGTTCCCCATGTGTTCACCTACTGTAAATGGCTCTACTCTACTCAAATGTGATGATATGCGTGAGTTCTCATATCTCATGAGTGCTGGTACCACAGAACCCCCCTCTAGCACCCATCCATCCTTCGGGACAGCTGGGTCCTGACAGACGTTGGCATCACCCCTAGCAGTGCCATCTGCTGCCTGCTGAAGGTACCAGCCGAACACCTAGCTGTTTCTACCCGTGCTTGAAAATGCATATCAAAGTGAGCTGGCTATTGCTTGAAACAGCTTCATACTATCATTAACATAAAGTGTTTCAGATATAGTGTGGTGATATATAGTATGGTTATATAGTATGGTTAAATAGTATGGTTATATAGTATGATTATATATATTATGGTGATATAGAGTGTGGTAATATATAGTATGGTGATATAGTATGATTATATAGTATGGTTATATAGTATGATTATATAGTATGGTGATATAGTATGGTTATATAGTATGATTATATAGTATGGTTATATAGTATGATTAGGTGATTTAGTTAATTCAAACAGGTGCCATTAATACAGGTAACGAGTGGAGGACAGAGGAGCCTCTTAAAGAAGAAGTTACAGGTCTGTGAGAGCCAGAAATGTTGCTTGTTTGTAGGTGACCAAATACTTATTTTCCACCATAATTTGCAAATAAATTCATTAAAAATCCTACAATGTGATTTTTCTGGATTTTTTTTGTCATTTTGTCTGTTACAGGCCTCTCTCATCTTTTTAAGTGGGAGAACTTGCACAATTGGTGGCTGACTAAATACTTTTTTGCCCCACTGTATAGTGTGGTGGTATATAGTATGGTGATATATATAGTATGTTGAGGTCACCCTGCTTGAGACTTAAAGTAATATTGCCCTTGCTCAACCAAGACCATGGTTATGGTAGAGTGATTGGTTAGTAAGAACACTGCTTCGTGAGTGTGAAGTGTTGTTGTACAGAGGTCCCTGGGTACATGTCCAGAGCCAGACAGGGACAGAACTCACTCTGTTCCACAAAGTTCTGTGGAAGATTTGCTAACAGAGGAGAGTGGTTATGTATCTAAGTACAAATTTAACCATCAGAATAATGTTTATTTGTGTTCCTTACTCCTTACTTACACATCCCATCATTGACATAGTCAAAGCCAGACCTTCTGTCTGTCTCTCCTTCTTGCTGGTTGACTAGAGTGGAACTCTATAGTATTGTATGGTTGACCTGGGATAGAGCTGAAATGTGGCCCGATGTAGTGTTGCCTTTGTACCTAACACCCTTACAGTCATAAACCTTTTCCCCATGTAATCGCCTCGACCTCAGTCTGGTGTTCGCTAACAGTATCTGAAGAGTCTGTATACCCAGTGGTGTATAGTACAGTAGAGCACAGCAGACTACAGCAGACTACAGTAGAGTACAGTAGAGCACAGCAGACTACAGTAGAGCACAGCAGAGTACAGCAGACAATACAGCAGAGTACAGTAGAGCACAGCGGAGTACAGCAGACAGAGTACAGCAGAGTACAGTAGAGCACAGCAGAGTACAGCAGACAGAGCACAGTAGAGTACAGTAGAGCACAGCAGGCCATGTAGTAGGAGAAGAAGAGGCCCTTTGGGTTCATTGAAATACATATTCATAATATTTCTGTTAACAATTTAATCTGCACCCAGATTAGTCTTCAATTTAATCTGCACCCAGATTAGTTTCCATTGTGATAGAACAAAACTCAGTACAGCACATGAATTAGAAAATGTTGTTACAAGTTTCAGCCACGAGATGGTGGTAGATTATAAGTTTAAATAGCATGGACCTTTGATTTGTCTCTGGATAGAAATTGCCCTTGGGCACAGATCTAGGATCAGTTTACTCTCACCAAATCCTAACCTTTACCATTAGCAGTAAAAACACAAACCAGACCTAAGATCAGTGCAAAGGAGCCACTTCATCTTACCCCTGTAATTATATGACTCCTAACTTATATATACTGAGTGTACCAAACATTAGAAACACCTTCCTAATATTGAGTTGCACCCCGCCTTTTGCCATCAGAACAGCCTCAATTCGTTGGGGCATGGACTCTACAAGGTGTTTGAAAGCGTTCCCCAGGGATGCTGGCCCATGTTGACTCCAATGCTTCCAACAGTTGTGCCAAGTTGGCTGGATGTTCTTTGGGTGGTGGACCATTCATGATACACACAGGAAACTGTTGAGTGTGAAAAACCCCAGCAGCATTGCAGTTCTTGACACAAACCGGTGCACCTGGCACCTACTACCCCGTTCAAAGACACTTAAATATTTTGTCTTGCCCATTCACCCTCTGAATGGCACACATACACAATCTATGCCTCAATTGTCTCAAGGCTTAAAAATCCTTCTTTAACCTGTCCGCTCCCCTACATCTACACTGAAGTGGATTTAACAAGTGACATCATTAAGGGATCATAGCTTTCACCTGGATTCACCTGGTCAGTCTTTGTCATGGAAAGAACAGGTGTTCATAATGTTTTGTTTACTCGGTGTATAAACACAACATAGGTATTTATGTAAAACAAGTGAATTTACTGTATGTCCATGGTCTTATACTTCAGCGGGAGCCGGTGGTGCGTGTGTTCAGTGCCGTGAAGGGGGAGACCCTCTCAGTCTTGGGCACTGTGTTTCTCCTGAGTACGTCTGTGGCCAGGCTCATGACCCTGGTGTCCCAGCAGTGTGGGCTTCCCGTCAGCTCCTTCAGACTGAGCTCTCCCACCGGCCTGCAAATCTACGACTGCAACCGGCTGCACGACTACGCCATTGACCTGGGTATGGCCTTCCTTGTGCAGTAGATCAATGGTCCTCTGGCTCAACACCTTATGGATGTAACATAGAGACAAATGGACTGTATGGAACACATTCTTGGTTCATGGCAACCAGGAGGACAACCTGCATGTGTCTCTGTCTCCCAGGGGCTACTCTACGGTTAGACACCTGGGATGGGTGGGCGGAGTTCCTCAGAGGCTGCGTCCTGCGACACAGACTGACCGTCCAACGACACCTGTCTAGGGAGAGACCTGTGAGGAGGTCAGAATAAACATCTACACACTGAACTGTATGATAGACTTACTATCAACAGTGATGGTACTGAACCTTTATATAGCTTACAATAATGGTACTGACCCTGTATATAGCTTACAAAGATAGTACTGACCTTGTATATAGCTTACAATAATGGTACTGACCCTGTATATAGCTTACAATAATGGTACTGACCCTGTATAAAGCTTACAATGATAGTACTGACCCTGTATATAGCTTACAATAATGGTACTGACCCTGTATATAGCTTACAATAATGGTACTGACCCTGTATATAGCTTATATTCTCGTGTTTTTTTCCTTCATACGTTTTTTCTCTTACCCTGATATTTAATACTGCATTGTGGGAAAGAGCTTGCAAGTAAGCATTTTACTGTACTGTTTTATAACCCACTGTATCTTGTGAACTTGACAAAAAAAACTTGAAACGTGTTATAAATACATTGATTCTGTATTATTCCAGGTTCCAGCTCCGGGTGGCACTCTACATCGCTGCTTCTCTGGGCCACCTGGACCTGGCCGGCTGGCTGCTGGAGAGGGGGGTGCGTGTCATTGAGCCGGTGGGGGTTCACCCTTACCGTGAGTGGTGCCACCAGACGGCCCACCCCGACATCGCCAAGTGTCCCGCTGTCGCCTCCATCGAGCGCGGCCAGCTCACCATCCTCAAACTCTTTATCGCCAGCAGCGTTCTGACCCTTGCCTGTCGGGATCCCCAGGGTCGTGACCCCCTGAGGATCGCCCTTCAGTACGGCCACAGGGAGTGTGTGAGTCACCTGGCCACCAAGCTGTGCTCTGTGGTGGTCCTCCCAGGTATGGCCCTGCCCATGCGGACATACCTCCAGATAAAGGGCTGGGTGAGGCTGGGGCAGAGGAGGGCAGCATCCAGGCACTGCATGGGCCTCAACAGGGCTCCGTTCAGGACCAGGGTGGGCGACACGGTCCTGGTGGACGGCTTCACCCTCCCCAAGATGTCTTCCAAGCCCAGGAGGAGTGAGGCCAAGGCGGGTATCAGGGTGATGTCCACAGCCTCTCGACGTTTGACCCCCATCAACTGCCCATCTCATGTATCCTGCCCGTTCCGCGCCCTGGCATCCCAGGATAAACCTCTTCAACTACCGAAGCTACACCCTGTGGCCACGAGGGATGAAAGAGAGAAGAAGAGGGGATGTGGAGGGAAGGGATGTGAGGAGGATGAGAGTGGGGATCAGAACAGCAACCAATGGAGGAGCAGAGTCCCGCTCCCGCCCATTTCCAGAGACACCAATCTCAGACCTGTGTTTGCCTCGCCAAACTCCGCCCAGATACTCACCACCTCACTGGAGGCCTTTTCTCTCCACTGCGACCGCACACCCAGAGAAAACGCCATATACTGTTTGGCCTTGGCCAGGTTAGTCCAAGTTTAAATGACAGCTACGGTGAATATGAATATTTCTCTGGAGGTTTCTTATGAAAGGTGTGAATACTGTCAGAAGAAGCCTCCTATAATCAGTGGTGGTGGGGGGGGGAACACATGTAAAAGCTGTTTACACACTTTTTATTTTATTTCGTTCAAGCATTTACCCACCTTTTGTGGAAGATGCATTGAAAGTAGAGGGAGCGTTACTTCTTTAATCCTGAACGGCAATCAGCATTTACCAGTCAATGGTTTTACCACTACATCACTGCCTATGATATACCCTTATCCTCCCTGAATAGATTTCAGTACAAACAAATCATGAGCCAACCATCATGCTTAGAAGGTACATAGTCAAATCAAATCAACTCAAACTTTAATTTGTCACATGCGCTGAATACAACAAGTGTAGATCTTTCCGTGAAATACTTTACTTACAGGCCCTTAACAAACAGTGCAGTTCAAGAAGAGTTAAGAGAATATTTACCCAATAAACTAAAGTAACAAATAATAAAACAGTTGAACTTGTCCGGTGGCCATTTGATTAATTGTTCAGCAGTCTTATGACTTGGGGTTAGAAGCTGTTATAGGTTTACCCTAACAAGTCCTGAAACAAATCATGAGCCAACTATCATGCTTAGAAGGTATATAGTGTCAGTCTTCTTGGTTCACCCTAACAAGTTGTTTCAGTATGGGGAGAGGATAGAATGTAAGGGCGCTTCATTAATGTATTGAGGCCATTACATATACAGTATTTCACAATTCTAGGACACAGATTTGGTCTCCTAACCTTGTTCTGGTTGATTGAATCTCTAACAGTGCCTTCACACAGATACCATGGTTGCAGCAGCTGAATGTAGCGCGGACTCTGTCCAGGAGGAGTGCTCAGCACATTGGGTAGACACCAGGATCCTGGTCATTAGGCAGATTAAACATACTGAAACAAGGAGGGACAACCTGGAATTGTCCAAAAAGGAACTCTTATTTGAGTTTTTATTTTTATTTTTTACAGTGAACAAGATGAGACTTTGGAACGGATGATGCCTGAAACAATGCGGACGACTTAGAATTTTGTTCCTTTGGATGAGGCTTATAGATATAGTCAGTACTGTGTTTGATTTGTGTGCAGAAAGTTTACAACGGCAGGCAGTGGATTCTCAGTCATTCCTATTCTCAAGTAACAAAAAACGTATCATATTTCACTGGCTATTTGTAGTAGCCAAATGTGAATGGAATTATTATTATTCTAGAATCATTCAGTTGACTGAATGTGACTATGTGGTTGTACTGTATGTGATTGTACTGAATGTGACTATGTGATTGTACTGAATGTGACTATGTGGTTGTGCTGTATGTGATTGTACTGAATGTGACTATGTGATTGTACTGAATGTGACTATGTGGTTGTGCTGTATGTGATTGTACTGTACGTAATTGTAAGTGTTTGACATGGGTCTAATTGAGGCTCCAACCCCCTGCCTTAAAACTCTTTCATTAAGATGTGGATCATTATTGCTCATATGAGTCTGTGCTGTGTCAAAATAACAAATTCTTATTTACAATGATGGCCAAACCCGGACGACGCTGGGCCAATTATGCAGCACCCTATGGGACTCCCAATCACTTGGGAGTGGGAAGGATGCCAAATCCAATATCACACACTTCTTCCTTAGTATTCTGAGAACTGTCAGATAGCTGTGAGAGCTATGAGTGGATCGTGGACCCATGCATAAATGATAACTTTACTGTAACTCAGTGGGGCAAGTAGAACATCCGGGTTAGTGTATGTGCATTATCTGGACAGTTGATTGTCTTTGTCTCAAAGCCTTTCCATTTCTGGGGTATTGAAGAAGCTTCTGATCTCAACCTTCTTGACAGGTAAGCAACACTTGGTTAGTGTATGTGTCTTATCCAATGGGTTGTCAGGTGAACGTTGAAGATGCTTCTTGGAGGTGATCTAATGATGTCATTGAATCGCTGTCATTGAGTTGCTCACTGGACAAGACAATTATTCACTGAAAATTAAATCTGTCTTTCATTTCACTTATGTTGATACTTGATTGGCTATTTGCTGTCTTTTGAAAATACAAAAATAAATATAACTGTTTTATGAAGCACTTGTAGACATTCATTGTTTTCAAAATCATATTTTCAGCAAAACAGATACATACGTTTACAATATGACATCAAATCAAAATAAAATAAAGTAAGTGATATGTAAATGATTGGCAAAAGGCTCCAACCACCCAAGTCATAGACTGTTCACTCTGCTACCACACGGCAAGCGATACGAGAGCACCAAGTCTGGGACAAAAGGCTCCTTAACAGCTTCCACCCCCAAGTCATTAGACTGCTGAACAGCTTCTACCCTCAAGTCATTAGACTGCTGAACAGCTTCCACCCCCAAGCCATTAGACTGCTGAACAGCTTCTACCCCCAAGCCATAAGACTGCTGAACAGCTTCTACCCCCAAGTCATTAGACTGCTGAACAGCTTCCACCCCCAAGTCATTAGACTGCTGAACAGCTTCTAACCCCAAGTCATTAGACTGCTGAACAGCTTCTACCCCCAAGCCATTAGACTGCTGAACAGCTTCTACCCCCAAGTCATTAGACTGCTGAACAGCTTCCACCCCCAAGTCATTAGACTGCTGAACAGCTTCTACCCCCAAGTCATTAGACTGCTGAACAGCTTCTACCCCCAAGTCATTAGACTGCTGAACAGCTTCTACCCCCAAGTCATTAGACTGCTGAACAGCTTCCACCCCCAAGCCATAAGACTGCTGAACAGCTTCCACCCCCAAGCCATAAGACTGCTGAACAGCTTCTACCCCCAAGCCATAAGACTGCTGAACAGCTTCTACCCCCAAGTCATTAGACTGCTGAACAGCTTCTATCCCCAAGTCATTAGACTGCTGAACAGCTTCTACCCCCAAGCCATAAGACTGCTGAACAGCTTCTACCCCCAAGCCATAAGACTGCTGAACAGCTTCTACCCCCAAGTCATAGACTGTTCACTCTGCTACCACACGGCAAGCGATACGAGAGCACCAAGTCTGGGACAAAAGGCTCCTTAACAGCTTCCACCCCCAAGCCATTAGACTGCTGAACAGCTTCTACCCCCAAGTCATTAGACTGCTGAACAGCTTCTACCCCCAAGTCATTAGACTGCTGAACAGCTTCTACCCCCAAGTCATTAGACTGCTGAACAGCTTCTACCCCCAAGTCATTAGACTGCTGAACAGCTTCTACCCCCAAGTCATTAGACTGCTGAACAGCTTCTACCCCCAAGTCATTAGACTGCTGAACAGCTTCCACCCCCAAGTCATTAGACTGCTGAACAGCTTCTACCCCCAAGTCATCAGACTGCTGAACAGCTTCTACCCCCAAGTCATTAGACTGCTGAACAGCTTCTACCCCCAAGTCATTAGACTGCTGAACAGCTTCTACCCCCAAGCCATTAGACTGCTGAACAGCTTCTACCCCCAAGTCATTAGACTGCTGAACAGCTTCTACCCCCAAGTCATTAGACTGCTGAACAGCTTCTACCCCCAAGTCATTAGACTGCTGAACAGCTTCCACCCCCAAGTCATTAGACTGCTGAACAGCTTCTACCCCCAAGTCATCAGACTGCTGAACAGCTTCTACCCCCAAGTCATTAGACTGCTGAACAGCTTCTACCCCCAAGTCATTAGACTGCTGAACAGCTTCTACCCCCAAGCCATTAGACTGCTGAACAGCTTCTACCTCCAAGTCATTAGACTGCTGAACAGCTTCTACCCCCAAGTCATTAGACTGCTGAACAGCTTCTACCCCCAAGTCATCAGACTGCTGAACGTTAATTAAATGGCCACCTGCACTATTTGCATTGACCCCCTTAGTTATTGATGTATTTTTCTAATTGTTTTCCACTGACTCTCTTGAATTGGCTCGATGCACATTCACTACACTCTACCCACACATTCACTGACCGACTTTCACACTAGCTGCTGCTACTGTGTTTATTATCTATCCTGATTGACTAGTCACTTTTACCCTTACCTACATGTACAGTGCCTTGCGAAAGTATTCGGCCCCCTTGAACTTTGCGACCTTTTGCCACATTTCAGGCTTCAAACATTAAGATATAAAACTGTATTTTTTTGTGAAGAATCAACAACAAGTGGGACACAATCATTAAGTGGAACGACATTTATTGGATATTTCAAACTTTTTTAACAAATCAAAAACTGAAAAATTGGGCGTGCAAAATTATTCAGCCTCCTTAAGTTAATACTTTGTAGCGCCACCTTTTGCTGCGATTACAGCTGTAAGTCGCTTGGGGTATGTCTCTATCAGTTTTGCACATCGAGAGACTGAAATGTTTTCCCATTCCTCCTTGCAAAACAGCTCGAGCTCAGTGAGGTTGGATGGAGAGCATTTGTGAACAGCATTTTTCAGTTCTTTCCACAGATTCTCGATTGGATTCAGGTCTGGACTTTGACTTGGCCATTCTAACACCTGGATATGTTTATTTTTGAACCATTCCATTGTAGATTTTGCTTTATGTTTTGGATCATTGTCTTGTTGGAAGACAAATCCCCGTCCCAGTCTCAGGTCTTTTGCAGACTCTGTCAGGTTTTCTTCCAGAATGGTCCTGTATTTGGCTCCATCCATCTTCCCATCAATTTTAACCATCTTCCCTGTCCCTGCTGAAGAAAAGCAGGCCCAAACCATGATGCTGCCACCACCATGTTTGATAGTGGGGATGGTGTGTTCAGCTGTGTTGCTTTTACGCCAAACATAACGTTTTGCATTGTTGCCAAAAAGTTCAATTTTGGTTTCATCTGACCAGAGCACCTTCTTCCACATGTTTGGTGTCTCCCAGGTGGCTTGTGGCAAACTTTAACCAACACTTTTTATGGATATCTTTAAGAAATGGCTTTCTTCTTGCCACTCTTCCATAAAGGCCAGATTTGTGCAATATGCGACTGATTGTTGTCCTATGGACAGAGTCTCCCACCTCAGCTGTAGATCTCTGCAGTTCATCCAGAGTGATCATGGGCCTCTTGGCTGCATCTCTGATCAGTCTTCTCCTTGTATGAGCTGAAAGTTTAGAGGGACGGCCAGGTCTTGGTAGATTTGCAGTGGTCTGATACTCCTTCTATTTCAATATTATCGCTTGCACAGTGCTCCTTGGGATGTTTAAAGCTTGGGAAATCTTTTTGTATCCAAATCCGGCTTTAAACTTCTTCACAACAGTATCTCGGACCTGCCTGGTGTGTTCCTTGTTCTTCATGATGCTCTCTGCGCTTTTAACGGACCTCTGAGACTATCACAGTGCAGGTGCATTTATACGGAGACTTGATTACACACAAGTGGATTGTATTTATCATCATTAGTCATTTAGGTCAACATTGGATCATTCAGAGATCCTCACTGAATTTCTGGAGAGAGTTCGCTGCACTGAAATTAAAGGGGCTGAATAATTTTGCAAGCCCAATTTTTCAGTCTTTGATTTGTTAAAAAAGTTAGAAATATCCAATAAATGTCGTTCCACTTCATGATTGTGTCCCACTTGTTGTTGATTCACCACAAAAAAATACAGTTTTATATCTTTATGTTTGAAGCCTGAAATGTGGCAAAAGGTCGCAAAGTTCAAGGGGGCCGAATACTTTCGCAAGGCACTGTACATACTGTATTACCTCAACTACCTCGCACCCATGCACATTGACTCGGTACTGGTACTCCTTGTATATAGCCTTGTTATTGTTATTGTGTTACTATTTAGAAAATATTTTCTTACTTTTTAACTCTGCATTGTTGGGAATGGGCTCGTAATAAAGCATCTCACAGTTGTTTTCGGCGTATGTGACCAATACGATTAGATTCTCATCTGAACAAATGAATGCTCTCGTTGTTATAATGAGGAATTTATTTAAATAATTTGGTTTTCCTTGAAGATTTGAATGTGCTGAGAAAGCCTTTCGTGATGGATCTAGACAATCTGGTGAAAAGGGAGGGTTTGCGACTCTTCTCTTCAAGTGGGAAGGACGATGCGATATCATAAATTCCCTCTGGAGAAAAGGAGCCATGAGATATTGTCATCGTCTCTGCAACGAAAGACCATCCAGCATGCCATCAATTTAAATTTTTACTCATTTATCAGACACTCTTATCCAGAGAGACTTACAAGGAGCAATTAGGATGAAGTGCCTTGCTCAAGAGCACATTGACAGATTTTGCCTCGTGAACTCAGGGATTCTGAACCAGCAACCTATTGGTTACTGGCCCAACCTCTTAACCCACTAGGCTACCACCCAGCCCACAGTACAGTATGTCATAGGTAACAACTCAGAGGAGTACAATGTCTTTCCAAATGAATTAGTGGAATGGTAAAGGGATAATGTCTCAGTCTTGACTGAGCAGCAGCCTAAACAGCAGCAGGGCTTACCTGTAAAGTACACAGTAGGGGAAATGTTCTGAGGCTGGTACTCCAGAGACTCTTGAGGACAGAGGTTCTTACTAACATTCTTGGAACCCTGGTTGGTGGGAAAAGGCACATTAAAACAAACTGAAATGTTTTCGATATCTTAAAGTACAGCATATCAACTGCAAAGAACCAGTGCAATGCCATGACACAAAGAATCATATAAAAGGTCAACAGCAGTGTTATTCATGAAAGTGTACTATACCTTTGTATTGACCTGCTCTCCAGTACTGCTGATGGTATCCCTTTCCAAATCAAACACGCCTTCTACAATGTCACTGGTGGCCACGCTGGTAGCGGACTCAAAATAACATTTAGCAGTGGCTTTGGTGATCATTTGAAGAATGACCATGCAAGTAGAAGTCTTTGGATCGTTCTGGACTGAAACATCAAAGTTTATGTTTTCATACTCATCTGACCACTGTCTCAGGAAGCACTTCACTGTCTCTTCAGCAAATATCTGGAGAAGCTGAGAGGAGAGCTCCTTGGATATGGCACATTGTTCCTTTCCCCATTTCAGCCTTGAAAGAATGGAGTCTGAAGCACTTTTGGCTGCTTCCAATGTTAAGACCTGTGGAGTGCTGTGGCTGTCCTGAATGGCTATCACTTTATCCACCAATTCATGGCTGAAAATGTGGATGGTCCAAGTGGAAATTATTTTTCTCAATTTCCTAACAGCAGATCGGAGGTCGTCAAGATGAGAAGCACCCTGTCCATTTTCCTGTGTGTTCTCAACACTTTCCACCATAATGTCCACTACCACCCCAGCAGCTTGCCTGACTTTGTCCACAAAGGTTACAGGAAGTAAGTCCTCTGTGTGAAAGAAGTCCTCAATGATTGTGTTTCTAACAATGGGAAAGTCAATCTGAGCAGGAAACTCAGTGGGGATGGGAGTCCCGGGTAAAGCAAAGTGCCATTTCGACTGCCTTAATTTTGAAGTAGGTGTTAGAGAGATGGAGGAGCGTGAAGAAGAGGTATTTCTTGTATTTTGGCTGTCAGCACTCCTACAACGGATCGTGTCAATATCCTCCAGCATGGATCCTGAGAGCTTAGTGGTTTTAGGTAGTAATTTGTGCGGAATGTCCACACAGGCATCGTTTCCACCAGGTGTAACACTGCTCTGGTTGACCTCAAGATGGCCGAGACTTGCTCTTTGTGAAGCAGGACTGCTTTGATATGTAAAGATTTGGATTGAACCAAGTGTTGTGTCTGATCTTTGAAGATCTTTTCTGAGAAACTCCGTAATCTTACTTTGCAGACTGTAGTAGATGTTACGAGCAACAGACCAGATCCTTTTCTCAGAAACCTGTCCAGTGGTGAGCAGGGAGGTTCCAGATACCATGTCAGATGATTGGGTGGTCTGGGTGAGCTCCTGCTGGTCTTTCACCATGGTTTGTATAATATCAGTAGATGTGGTGGATGTAGATACAGACTGGAGGTACTTATCTGTTGTACCTTCCTCCACAATGTTAAATGATCTAGAGAGGACCTCACTCACTCCTTTCTCAGCTTTAGTTTGGAACTCATGACTAGAGAGTTTTTGGAGGCTCTTTGTAGAAAGACTGTGGGAAGATGCAATGCCTTTGGAGGCAGCCGTGCTGCAATCTAGACTTACTGGAGAGGTTCGCTCAGGAGAACCTTGGAGACGTTCAAACATGTCTTCACATGGTGTTGGGGACCTTGACAAGGAGATGTCCTTCAGCTGAGACAGAACACCACCTACCAACATGTTGACCTCAAGGGACATATCAGATATTTTCTTTCCTACTGTGGAGAAGCAAGGTGCATTTGATGCCTGATCCTCGCATGAGGTCAAGATTGTTGAAATGACCTCTTTGGTACTATTGGTCAGTAGAGCCTCGTCTGTTTCAGTCCAGAGAAGTTTTGAACTCTCGCTGACACCCCTGTGTAGAGCCACTTCAAGGTTCAAACTGTGCAAGTGAGGCACACTCTTACTAGCTTGCCTCAAGTCCTGGCTTGCCAAACAAATGTGCTCCTTAGTCCCAAGATGTCCAGAGTCCTCTGTGGGTATATGACTAGACGTTCTGCTCAGCATGTCTGACCTCCGCTGATGAATGATGAAGTCCTTTAATGTCTTCTGAATATTGTTATATAAACTAGTGGTAGCAGACCAGATCCTGCTCTGTAGCTTTTGTGCATTTTCCTGGAGGTCAGGTTCTCTCTCCTCTACTTCTGCAGGTTGCGCCAAGCTCTGCAGGTCTTCCACAAATGTTTCAATGATGCCAAAGGCAGCAGAATCCGCACAAATATCCTTTGACCATGTGTACTGGTTTTGAATGGAACAAGACCTGGATGCTACAGAATAAGCAGGCTGTGCACTAGTTAAGCTACTGGTGGACTTTTTAACTAGGAACTCACTCACTGCTTGAGTGGCATTTCTCTTAAATTCCTCACTTGAGAGTTTTCTAATACAATCTAACAGACTGGTCAAAGAAGCTGTGGCCTTACTTCTGCTGTCCTCAATTTGACAGGGGAACTCACATACTATTGGTGATGAGGCCCTGGAATGGGCAATATCCCCAAGCTGAGCCAGAACACCCTCTACAAATTTCTCTCTCTCAATAGAGAAGCCTGATCCTTTTTCTCCAACAGTGTACAGGGCGTCCTCCTTTGACATCTCAGTGTTGTACAAGACCAGAAGCTCTGAGATGACTTCTTGGGTGCAAGTTGTCAGAAGGAGCATGCTTTCTTCTGACTCAGTTTTTGCCCAAAGAAGTTTTGAGCTCTCACTTAGGCCTCTTTGTAAAGTAACTTCACCAGTGGACTCTGGCAACTGAGGCTCACTCTTACTGGGCCTATATTTCATGTTTAAGCAAGGAAGTTGAACTGTCTCCTTAAACTCAGCATTTGTGATGTTGTCATCAGATGTGACAATGCTCTTTAAGGCACATCGCTGAAGCTTGCTGAAATAATCTTTCAAGTTGTTTTGGATGCTGTGGTAAATGTGAACAGCAGCAGACCAGGCACTCTTCTGTTGGGGACTCTCTTCAGATTCAGCCAAGGACTTCATATCTGACACAAAAGTCTTAACAACTACTGATGCTGCTGAGCCCACTGGGTGAATTGACTCTGTCTTTACAATGCCAGACAATGTTTGACCTGACACAGCACCTGTTAACTCAGACTGAATGACTGAACTAGGAAAGCTCAAACTACTGACTTTTTTGTCAAGAACTCCACTCACTGCTTGTATTGCTGATGTTTGAAACTCCCGGCTAGAGAGTTTTTGGATGCTCTTAGATGTGAGCGTGCAGGAGGAACCAGATTCACTAATATTGTAGCTGCTCTCGTATTTCCTTATCAGGGCATCAAGATCCTCAATAAAGCCAACATGCGATGCCAAAAACGTGATCTTGTCCTTCAGATCTTCCAGCAAATTCTGTTCGTTCTCGTCAACAAAAGCCACCATTGTGTCAGAGATGGTGGTCATGACTTGCCCTGTTAGACTCTTGCTCTCTTGGTCAACTTTTTCAAGTTTAACAGCCAGCTCTCTCACCATGCTCTCAGTCACCTTGGTCTGTGAGTCTCCCCTTACCGGTGTCACTAGAGAGGTGTGACTTGCGGAGGCACTCTTAACGACCACTGATAAGGCCGACTTGACATCTTTAGCCAACTCTGCCATTACAGCAGGGGTTAGCATCATAGAGCCTGCACTTCCAGATGGAGAATTGGACATGCATGCAAGTTTGGAGAGAGAACCTTGCAGGCTGTCCTGCACACAGGTGACAATGGTGTCCTCTGAGACACCTAAGAGGACTTGTAGCGTCTCAGAGTTGGTTGTTTTCTTCTGCACATCAGACAGAGAGGTTAGAGTCCTTGGGGAAAAAAACGCAGAAATCATCAAAGTCAAACAAATAATATGTAAGGCTGTGATGCACATTCAGTGTGTCAAATACATCTGCACCATTGAAAACAATGAGGAAAACGCTGCTGTTTCTCTGAGAAAAAACCTTAGTGTGATGTCAGCCTAACTGCTTAATTTCTAAAGCCCAATAAAATGTATTTTGTATAAGTCATTTGTATTGAAACTGGCCTGTAGATATCCATCTATCCTGGCAATATCTATCCTCTACAAAAATCCAAATTGCTATAAACTTCAAATACTGTAACTTCTAATAACTTCAAGGACAATCATAAATACAAGGCAGTTTGAAGAAATGTTAAAGGGAAATTTCTAAATGTTTCAACTTCATATTCATCATCTCCAGCACCACCCCAACATCAGCATATGTGAAAAACAGGCATTTCTATGTTTTGTAGTAAAAAAGAAAGAGGAAGATAAGTGTTTTCTATGACATCATCAACCAATTAGTAGGAAATGCCTACTCATAATTGGTTAAAATCACACGATGCACACTGATGATGTCATTAGAATCTAGAGCTGAGCATTTAACCAACATTTTTGTTATTTTTCGGTTTTTAAACAACTAATTGACCGACGTCGGCTCAATTATTTGAATTCCATATAGTTAATTTTTTTATTCTTCTGTGAGCTCGATGCTCAGTTTCTGTAGAGATAAATCAGATCAAGCACGAACTATGCAATGTAGTAGGGAGTTGTAGTTTCCAACAGGCCAATATTCTACATAGTTTAGCACAGAAAATATGGCAATTAATTCCCACAATCCATTGCACGCCCACTTGCTTGTCCACTCTGTGTGGAGCAGATACGGAAACCTCATTGACTGAGACGGAGAGACGAGAGAATGCATGAGAGAGATAAAAAGCAGTTGCGTTGCGAGGATTCTCTACCTGGAAATACATGATCTAAGTGATTGACAGTTGGTGTTCAGCGGTCATAAAAGTAGGTCTTATTTACTTAGAAGAACTACTAAAATAGTGATTTTGTCAGACAGGATAAGCAGCAGCTCTATAGAGATGAGTTGATGACTTGGAATGAAATAATAAAGTCATCAAATAAATATTTTATATGAGAAAGTAAATGATGGTTGATAAGTCATAAACAGTAATGGACAGTCACTACCATCATGGGACTTTTATTCATTGTTTTATTATGTGTTTGAGTTTATTTTATTTATTTATTTTTACAGGGACAGTGCACATTAATCAACATTTCAGTAAAAGTGCCGGTTTTAGCCAGCCGGCTAATTTTCAACCGCAGTCCCTGGGCAGGTTATTAAAAACAATTACAATATAGACAATAGCAGCATAGAACAAGCAAGACATAGCAACATAGGACAAGCAAGACGTAGCATACAGACAGAGCAACATAGGACAAGCAAGACGTAGCATACAGACATAGCAACATAGGACAAGCAAGACGTAGCATACAGACAGAGCAACATAGGACAAGCAAGACGTAGCATACAGACATAGCAACATAGGACAAGCAAGACGTAGCATACAGACAGAGCAACATAGGACAAGCAAGACGTAGCATACAGACAGAGCAACATAGGACAAGCAAGACGTAGCATACAGACAGAGCAACATAGGACAAGCAAGACGTAGCATACAGACAGAGCAACATAGGACAAGCAAGACGTAGCATACAGACAGAGCAACATAGGACAAGCAAGACGTAGCATACAGACAGAGCAACATAGGACAAGCAAGACGTAGCATACAGACAGAGCAACATAGGACAAGCAAGACGTAGCATACAGACAGAGCAACATAGGACAAGCAAGACGTAGCATACAGACAGAGCAACATAGGACAAGCAAGACGTAGCATACAGACAGAGCAACATAGGACAAGCAAGACGTAGCATACAGACAGAGCAACATAGGACAAGCAAGACGTAGCATACAGACAGAGCAACATAGGACAAGCAAGACGTAGCATACAGACAGAGCAACATAGGACAAGCAAGACGTAGCATACAGACAGAGCAACATAGGACAAGCAAGACGTAGCATACAGACAGAGCAACATAGGACAAGCAAGACGTAGCATACAGACAGAGCAACATAGGACAAGCAAGACGTAGCATACAGACAGAGCAACATAGGACAAGCAAGACGTAGCATACAGACAGAGCAACATAGGACAAGCAAGACGTAGCATACAGACAGAGCAACATAGGACAAGCAAGACGTAGCATACAGACAGAGCAACATAGGACAAGCAAGACGTAGCATACAGACAGAGCAACATAGGACAAGCAAGACGTAGCATACAGACAGAGCAACATAGGACAAGCAAGACGTAGCATACAGACAGAGCAACATAGGACAAGCAAGACGTAGCATACAGACAGAGCAACATAGGACAAGCAAGACGTAGCATACAGACAGAGCAACATAGGACAAGCAAGACGTAGCATACAGACAGAGCAACATAGGACAAGCAAGACGTAGCATACAGACAGAGCAACATAGGACAAGCAAGACGTAGCATACAGACAGAGCAACATAGGACAAGCAAGACGTAGCATACAGACAGAGCAACATAGGACAAGCAAGACGTAGCATACAGACAGAGCAACATAGGACAAGCAAGACGTAGCATACAGACATAGCAACATAGGACAAGCAAGACGTAGCATACAGGCAGAGCAACATAGGACAAGCAAGACGTAGCATACAGACAGAGCAACATAGGACAAGCAAGACGTAGCATACAGACAGAGCAACATAGGACAAGCAAGACGTAGCATACAGACAGAGCAACATAGGACAAGCAAGACGTAGCATACAGACAGAGCAACATAGGACAAGCAAGACGTAGCATACAGACAGAGCAACATAGGACAAGCAAGACGTAGCATACAGACAGAGCAACATAAAACAAAAAGCGTCAAGACAAAATTCATAAAAGCAACAAAGTTTCCACACCTCACAAGCTACAGACAACAGACAACATGGAAAGCGGCAACACACAGCTAGGGACCATGTTCACAAATCTGATTGACCTTTAGCCATGTCTTCAAGCATTTTGTGAAAGTGTGATATGTGGTGCAGTTATGTGTGTCTGATGGCAGTGTATTCCAGACATGGGAAGCTCTCACAGAGAATGCAGATTTACTAAAGGTGCTTTTCCTTAGGGGAACTATACAGTCACCTCTCATGGCAGACCTTGTGGATCTGCTGCCATATGTCTGGGTTTTCTGTTTAACAAAAATATTGAGTGGAGGGGGAGCCAGGCCATTAAGGATCTTGAATACAAGACATGCGTCGGTGTATTGCACAAGATTTTCCCAACTCAAGAGCTCATGCTTTCTAAGGATGTGACAATGATGATGGCTATTGGGCTTCCTATCAAGCACTTTGAGAGCCTGTTTGTAGACAGACTGAATAGGTTTTAATGTTGTACAGCAAGCTTGGGCCCAACTAGTCAAGCAGTATGTTAAGTGGGGGAGTATCATAGATTTGAAGTACAGTTTTGCTACCTCTGTAGTCAAACAATTTCGTATAAATCGAAAATTAGCTAGGTTGAATTTGGTTATTTGAATTACCTTTTTTACATGCTTTTTAAAAGAGAGGTTGGAATCAAGTATGATGCCAAGGTACTTAAAATCGGATACCACCTGGAGCTTCTCCCCTGACACATAGACATCTGGCTCAGTAGCATCTGTTGTTACAGCATTCAACACACATAATCCATAGTGCATTCAATGTCTAAAAAAAGTATTGAAATCCAAAACCGTGATTATTTTTTAAATATTTGAATCGAAACCAAACCAACCTCAAAAAGCACTAATTTCTCAGCACTATTGGAAACAGTTACGTCCCTCTATATTTTTTTTACTACAATGCATGGAAATGTGTAATTTTCACATATGGTGATGCTGGAGATGAATATGAAGTTGTTAAATTTCCCTTTAAGAACATACCTCATGGCCCCCTTGGGCAGGTAGCTTCCACTGCCCAGACTGCCCTTAGTCAGGTCCTTGAACTTAAGTTGTGATTCCTGCTCTTCTTCATCTCCCTGCTCCATACAGTTGGAGGAAGGGTAGGGAGTCGGGATGCGAAAGCTATTGTAAGACTTTCGACTGCCTGGCCTCTTAGGTACACCAGCCTCAGTAAATCTCACGCGGGACTTGGTGTTAACCTTATCGTCTAACAGACTGGTGAGTGACGCTGTGAGAGATCTCTGTGACAATGGAGAGGAGGCAGCATCTTGGATGCCCAGTAGTTCGTAAAGACCTGGGATGATGATCTGCATCAGCTTGTCCGATAAAAACTGGACAATCCTCAGACACAAGCCGGCAAGCTGTTGTTTTGTCAGCTGTATTCCAGACAGAAGAAGTGTTTTAAAATGTTGCATAGTGCGTCTTTCAAAAGCTTATGAACAAGGTTAAACATTAGGCAGAGTTTTCATGGTAATCTGATTAAATTGTCAGTAACATGATCTTACCGGGTCAAACATGCCCTCACGAATCCCCTTCCATTGCCTGAAAACAATATTGTTATAAATGTTGTCATATCAGGATGCGTGGCAGAATAGTTTTTATTTAATTATTTGCCTGATCGTGAAGTTATACTTGCTTTGTGTCAGTTGTTTTGGCAAAATTGCAATGTGACAACTTTTCTAGCACTGAACATTTTTTTCCGATTGATCAGTTTCTAATTTGATCCTTTTTCCTTGAAGGTGTGATAGTACCAAAGAAAACAGAACATACTTCTCAGTTAGGTTTTGAAGGAAGTCCATAAGTGTCAGATGTTCCACATTGTTGAGCTTCCCCTCTTCTGTGGTTTCCATCACTGAGGTTGCTCTGCTCCTGGTAGAATTGCTCTGCTCCTGGTAGAAATGTAATTATATTGCAAATAATCAAACTTAATATACAACAAATATCATACTGAAATAATTATTAACTGTTAAAGAGTGGAGGAGCATTGGCAACGTTGGGCCAATTAAACAACTGCAACACAACAGAGATGGTTGTGGTACGTCAACATTGCCAATGATAGCATCACTATAACATTTTATTGGATTAATGTTGTAATATGAAATGACATGGTCAACTTACCATCTCATTGACAGCTTCAGAGGTCAGGTGGTCATCCACCACACAGACAGGCAGGTCTAGAGACTGGGACAAGGCTCTATGGTCATAACCAGGAGAGAATGGAAACATCAGAGCAGTCCAAATGGCAGAATCTAACCACTGTCTTCATGTCAAAGACTCACTCACTCATTTGCTTTGTCAAACCTACCCCTTAGAATGACTTCGATATTAACACTGAATAAATTTTGTTATTAAGAGATCTCTCAATAATAATTCTCACAATAGCATATTGGTAGTAGTCAGTGACATATTAAAGCTAAGCAGGGCTGGGTGTAGTTAAAACCCTGCATGGGGTTCGATCCCGGGCTGAGGTGCTGCCTATAGTTTTTTTCTGAAAGTGTATATAATGTTGAAAATCTGACATGGTTTCAAAGGTACAAATTCAACCTATTTTATAACAAGGTTTGGCTATGCTGAATTTAGTTTACAATGATGACATCATCCTGTGGTTGAAATTTCACCCTCAAAACAACAGTTAGGCCTATACCCCATTATATCCACTACACCCCTCCCCTCCACACACACACACTTTATATTTTACCAATATATATGCAGCCCACCAGCCCTAAAGCATGAACATGTTTTTTTGCTAGAAAATGTGGATTAAGAGAAGCAAAATGATCATTTTCGCTAGTTTCATCTAAATGGAAGGGCAACATGACATTGACAAACTTTGACATATCTGCTTTCACCAGGATTTAAAAACCCAGGCTTTCCTAAAATGTTTACCTCAGCCAGTCTAGAACCCAGGTGTGTCTACAAAACACATGTACTCCTCCATAAGGTTCATGGCTTGCCTATTGTTTTATCCCAGTACATGAGGGGCAACTGGATTCAGGATTAAACACAAGCAGTCTTTAAGGTATATCTTATTACAGTTTAGGCCTACCTTATTATTTTCTTCCATCTGGCAATATCATTTTAAGGAATGAAATCTGTTTTGTTGCTAGTATTATTAGTAACTGTAGGAAAATACAGCTGTAGAGTACAAGAATCAGCTACTTTCTGAAGGGAAGCCAAGCTCATAAGCAATTTAGAACCTACAGACAATTATGACAAAGTTGGAACGCATGAATGTGTCACAAACGCCTTGTGGTCACATGTTATTTTAGGGCGTGGCTCCGCATTCGTGACCGGTTCTCATATTTATTTTTCCCGGTATCCGTTAGTAGTGCTGGAATTTGCGATTAATACTTTTCTCATTCCGAAACCGGATTATATACAGACCGGTAGTTAAATGACAAAAAATATGATATTCGCAATGTCATTAAGCAACAAAAAAAATATCTACTACAATTTCGAAACATGATTTTGTCATCAGTTCAGTACCATTTGTTTGATTTTGTGGACCCACGACTAGACTTTATCCATGTTAGCTAGTTGCTAGCGATGCTAGTCAGCATAGGCTGCTACGTGATAAACAGTTCGCATTAGCGAATTAGCTACCTAGCTAGCCAGCCTAACAAGCTGTCAAATCCAATGGAAACCGATGCAACCCTGCTGCCAAATAAGGGCTAGCTCGGTGACCCGTGGTAACAGTGGGGTCCCCATGAGTTTCAAGGCTTTAATAAGTGCTATCGTGCAGAAAAAGCGAATAAAATACTGGTTGATGAGCTAGCTAAATTAGCTAGCAAGACGGGTATGACCGTTAACAGCGTGCATGCACAAATGCATGACGACACATTGTATCTCAGTGAAGCAGGCATGCAGAACGAGATCGCCCCACCAAGCCAGATAGTAGAGGGGTACAACAACGCCGGGACACAGAGGCATAGCTCATACAATTATATTTTGTTCCAGTCAATGACAATACATGTTGAAAAATAAATACCTGTGTCAAATATATGGCATCGCATGCTAGTGCAAAGATAGCTTGCATGGATTTTTAAAAAATCCGGTGACCACTAGATGTCCTCGTATATCCACATTTAGATCAACTGTACTTGATTTTTCATCAGTACTGTGAATGACAAGCCCACTGAATCTAGTTTAATAATCTTTATACTCAGCAGGTAGAGGCCTAGGTACTTCAAATCAGTGCTTAATTTGAGCAGGATCATGCCAGAACAGGATCCGGCACCGTTCCGTTCTGGACTGTTTTGTTCCGGAACCTATTTGGCCAAATCCGGTACCTCTCGTGCCATGAAAAATCATTTTTGCTATTTAACAATTATAATAAAAGCGATCAATGTTCATTCGAGTTGCCTCTGTAACAGGGTTAAATTGGTGATTCCCCTTGCCACTTTATTGTTAAGCCAATGGGTTTTTGGTTTGAGTTTGTCTTGCCTTCACCTACTCAACATGGCATCTTATTGGCTGGTTTGAAAAGCTGCTTACGAGGGGGGATGTTCCAGTTAAAATCGTCCCAGTGAACAAGCACCAAACCAGCGGTAAGTTGTTGGTTGCAAAGCACTGTACATCAAAAGTGATTTTTATACTTTCAGGTGATGATTTAAATGTTCAATTTATATCAAATTGTTTGTAAATGTTATTCGAACATCACACATAAGATGCAGCGGTTTTTGGAGAATATTTGTTGTGCATTTTGTTGTAGAGAATTCCCGCCAGTACTAGCTAGCAATTTACTGTGTCAAGTTACGGAAATACTGCTGTCTGTTGAGAAATAAATGAAATCATTCAGAATAGCCTAATACGTCATGAGAAACCCTATAATTTAGCTACAGAGGACCAATGGCCCTTTTTTTAAATAGCCTAGCTGCGGATTGTAGCCCAATAACAAAGAATAGCCTACAGTCGGGAACGCGAGGCAAATCTGTCAGTGAAAAAACAGCAGGCAGACAAAACAGGCCTTTTGCAATATTTCAAATACAATCGAGGGAAAACACAGGTTGAAAAGCAATGACTCTTGCTGAAAAGATAAGACTATGCTGTAGACTACCAAAATATTTGATCAACTCCCAAACATTGTTTTACAAAACGGAGAGAGGGAGAGATAGGCTTTTGACACGAGCGCATCGACAATCTCCAGCGAGTGAGCTGCGCATCATTGGGTGAGTCAGTGAAACTGGAAAGCATTTTTAGGACTAATTTCCTCCTCATATTGTAGCCTACTATATGTTTCTCCACAAACCTAGGCCTATAGGCTATTGATGGATTCAAGACAAGGTCGTTTTTATTGATCTCAGATACTAAGTTTGTCAGTGTCAAAGTAGCCTGCCATTTCGATCATTTGTGCGGATTAAAAAAAGATAATGCCAAAGTCTCCAGTCATGTAAAAGGATGTAGAATTGCACGAAATGCGGTTTTAAAAAGGCCAACACTTTCCCGGACCCTAGGCTACTAAAAATGTTCCCCATGTGTGCGTGCACCTTTTATAAGTGGCTCTACCCAAATGTGATGATATCAAATCAAATGTATTTATATAGCCCTTCGTACATCAGCTGATATCTCAAAGTGCTGTACAAAAACCCATTCTAAAACCCCAAACAGCAAGCAATGCAGGTGATGATATGTGTTCAATGCTCTATTATAAAAGGTGATATTTTTTCTCATGAGTTCTGGTACCACAGAACCCCCCCTCTAGCACCCACTCTTTGTTCTGGCACCTCCCAATTTACAAATTAAGCTCTGCTTCAAATATTTATTTTACAAGGCAAGTCAGTTAAGAACAAATTCTTATTTTCAATAAAGGCCTAGGAACAGTGGGTTAACTGCCCTATAGCAATAAGGCACCTCGGGCTTCCCGAGTAGCGCAGTGGTCTAAGGCAGTGGTCTAGCTGTGCCACTAGAGATCCTGGTTCAAGTCCAGGCTCTGTCGCAGCAGGCCGTGACTGGGAGACCCATGGGGTGGCGTACAATTGGCCCAGCATCATCCGGTTTAGTGGAGGGTTTGGCCGGCAGGGGTGTTCTTGTCCCATCACACACTAGTGACTCCTGTGGTGGGCCAAGCGCTGTGCACGCTGACACGGTCGACACGGCTGGTTAAGCAAGTGTCATGAAGCAGTGTGGCTTGGCTTGGCTGGTTTGTGTTTCGGAGGACGCACGGCTCTTGGCTCTCGCCTCTCCCAAGTCCATATGGGAGTTGTAGCAATGGGACAAGACTGTAACTACCAATTGGATACCACTAAATTGAAAAAAAAAAGAAGTCACATGATGAGTTTGTGGTATATGGCCAATATACCTCCGCGTTGCGGAGAACATGGTATATTGGCCATATATTGACCACACCGCCTTATTTCTTAATTGTACACAATTGGACACTTTTACAATTACAATTACAATTACAATTACCCTCCATTACGGCTCCATCAGTGTTGAGCCCTCTCACTCTGATCGTATGGGACACTCAATTACGGCTCCTTGTGTTTCCAATCTTCTTCCTCTGGCAGGATTACTTCCACGTGCAACTGTCAGACGACAAGCAGGTGAGGCACTTCCTGGAGCTGAGCTATGCTGGTGCCATCCTTCGGGACAGCTGGGTCCTGACAGACGTTGGCATCACCCCTAGCAGTGCCATCTGCTGCCTGCTGAAGGTACCAGCCGAACACCTAGCTGTTTCTACCCGTGCTTGAAAATGCATATCAAAGTGAGCTGGCTATTGCTTGAAACAGCTTCATACTATCATTAACATGAAGTGTTTCAGATATAGTGTGGTGATATATAGTATGGTTAAATAGTATGGTTAAATAGTATGGTTAAATAGTATGGTTAAATAGTATGGCTATATAGTATGATTATATAGTATCATTATATATATTATGGTGATAGAGTGTGGTAATATATAGTATGGTTATATAGTATGATTATATAGTATGGTTATATGGGGCGGCAGGGTAGCCTAGTGGTTAGAGCGGTGGACTAGTAACCGGAAGGTTGCAAGTTCAAATCCCTGAACAGACAAGGTACAAATCTGTCGTTCTGCCCCTGAACAGGCAGTTAACCCACTGTCATTGAAAATAAGAATTTGTTCTTAACTGACTTGCCTAAAGGTAAAATAAAATAGTTGTAGGTGACCAAATACTTATTTTCCACCATAATTTGCAAATAAATTCATTAAAAATCCTACAATGTGATTTTTCTGGATTTTTTTTTCTCATTTTGTCTGTCATAGTTGAAGTGTACCTATGATGAAAATTACAGGCCTCTCTCATCTTTTTAAGTGTAAGTGGGAGAACTTGCACAATTGGTGGCTGACTAAATACTTTTTTGCCCCACTGTATAGTGTGGTGGTATATAGTAAATTCACCCTGCTTGAGACTTAAAGTAATATTGCCCTTGCTCAACCAAGACCATGGTTATGGTAGAGTATTTGGTTAGTAAGGACACTGCTTTATACCGAGACCATGGTTATGGTAGAGTGATTGGTTAGTAAGAACACTGCTTCGTGAGTGTGAAGTGTTGTTGTACAGAGGTCCCTGGGTACATGTCCAGAGCCAGACAGGGACAGAACTCACTCTGTTCCACAAAGTTCTGTGGAAGATTTGCTAACAGAGGAGAGTGGTTATGTATCTAAGTACAAATGTAACCATCAGAATAATGTTTATTTGTGTTCCTTACTCCTTACTTACACATCCCATCATTGACATAGTCAAAGCCAGACCTTCTGTCTGTCTCTCCTTCTTGCTGGTTGACTAGAGTGGAAATCTATAGTATTGTATGGTTGACCTGGGATAGAGCTGAAATGTGGCCCGATGTAGTGTTGCCTTTGTACCAAACACCCTTACAGTCATAAACCTTTTCCCCATGTAATCGCCTCGACCTCAGTCTGGTGTTCGCTAACAGTATCTGAAGAGTCTGTATACCCAGTGGTGTATAGTACAGCAGAGTACAGCAGAGTACAGCAGAGTACAGTAGAGCACAGCAGACTACAGAGTACAGCAGAGTACAGCAGACTACAGAGTACAGCAGGCCGTATAGTAGGTGAAGAAGAGGCCCTTTGGGTTCATTGAAATACATATTCATAATATTTCTGTTAACAATGTAATCTGCACCCAGATTAGTCTTCAATTTAATTTTCACCCAGATTAGTCTTCAATTTAATTTTCACCCAGATTAGTGTTCAATTTAATTTTCACCCAGATTAGTGTTCAATGTGATAGAACAAAACTCAGTACAGCACATGAATTAGAAAATGTTGTTACAAGTTTGAGCCACGAGATGGTGGTAGATTATAAATTTAAATAGCATGGACCTTTGATTTGTCTCTGGATAGAAATTGCCCTTGGGCACAGATCTAGGATCAGTTTACTCTCACCAAATCCTAACCTTTACCATTAGCAGTAAAAACACAAACCAGACCTAAGATCAGTGCAAAGGAGCCACTTCATCTTACCCCTGTAATTATATGACTCCTAACTTATATATACTGAGTGTACCAAACATTAGAAACACCTTCCTAATATTGAGTTGCTGGGGCATGGACTCTACAAGGTGTTTGAAAGCGTTCCCCAGGGATGCTGGCCCATGTTGACTCCAATGCTTCCAACAGTTGTGCCAAGTTGGCTGGATGTTCTTTGGGTGGTGGACCATTCATGATACACACAGGAAACTGTTGAGTGTGAAAAACCCCAGCAGCATTGCAGTTCTTGACACAAACCGGTGCACCTGGCACCTACTACCCCGTTCAAAGGCACTTAAATATTTTGTCTTGCCCATTCACCCTCTGAATGGCACACATACACAATCTATGCCTCAATTGTCTCAAGGCTTAAAAATCCTTCTTTAACCTGTCCGCTCCCCTTCATCTACACTAAAGTGGATTTAACAAGTGACATCATTAAGGGTTCATAGCTTTCACCTGGATTCACCTGGTCAGTCTTTGTCATGGAAAGAACAGGTGTTCATAATGTTTTGTTTACTCGGTGTATAAACACAACATAGGTATTTATGTAAAACAAGTGAATTTACTGTATGTCCATGGTCTTATACTTCAGCGGGAGCCGGTGGTGCGTGTGTTCAGTGCCGTGACGGGGGAGACCCTCTCAGTCTTGGGCACTGTGTTTCTCCTGAGTACGTCTGTGGCCAGGCTCATGACCCTGGTGTCCCAGCAGTGTGTGCTTCCCGTCAGCTCCTTCAGACTGAGCTCTCCCGCCGGCCTGCAACTCTACGACTGCAACCGGCTGCACGACTACGCCATTGACCTGGGTATGGCCTTCCTTGTGCAGTAGATCAATGGTCCTCTGGCTCAACACCTTATGGATGTAACACAGAGACAAATGGACTGTATGGAACACATTCTTGGTTCATGGAAACCAGGAGGACAACCTGCATGTGTCTCTGTCTCCCAGGGGCTACTCTACGGTTAGACACCTGGGATGGGTGGGCGGAGTTCCTCAGAGGCTGCTTCCTGGGACACAGACTGACCGTCCAACGACACCTGTCTAGGGAGAGACCTGTGATGTCAGAATACACATCTACACACTGAACTGTATGATAGACTTACTATCAACAGTGATCGTACTGAACCTTTATATAGCTTACAATTATGGTACTGACCCTGTATATAGCTTACAATGATGGTACTGACCCTTTATATAGCTTACAATGATGGTACTGACCCTGTATATAGCTTACAATGATAGTACTGACCCTGTATATAGCTTACAATGATGGTACTGACCCTGTATATAGCTTACAATGATGGTACTGACCCTGTATATAGCTTACAATGATAGTACTGACCCTGTATATAGCTTACAATGATAGTACTGACCCTGTATATAGCTTACAATGATAGTACTGACCCTGTATATAGCTTACAATGATAGTACTGACCCTGTATATAGCTTACAATGATAGTACTGACCCTGTATATAGCTTATATTCTCGTGTTTTTTTCCTTCATATTATTTTTCTCTTACCCTGATATTTAATACTGCATTGTGGGAAAGAGCTTGCAAGTAAGCATTTTACTGTACTGTTTTATAACCCACTGTATCTTGTGAACTTGACAAAAAAAACTTGAAACGTGTTATAAATACATTGATTCTGTATTATTCCAGGTTCCAGCTCCGGGTGGCACTCTACATCGCTGCTTCTCTGGGCCACCTGGACCTGGCCGGCTGGCTGCTGGAGAGGGGGGTGCGTGTCATTAAGCCGGTGGGGGTTCACCCTTACCGTGAGTGGTGCCACCAGACGGCCCACCCCGACGTCGCCAAGGTTCCCGCTGTCGCCTCCATCAAGCGCGGCCAGCTCACCATCCTCAAACTCTTTATCGCCAGCAGCGTTCTGACCCTTGACCCTGGGGATCCCGACAGGCATGACCCCCTGAGGATCGCCCTCCAGTACGGCCACAGAGTGTGTGCGTCACCTGGCCACCAAGCTGTGCTCTGTGGTGGTCCTCCCAGGTATGGCCCTGCCCATGCGGACATACCTCCAGATAAAGGGCTGGGTGAGGCTGGGGCAGAGGAGGGCAGCATCCAGGCACTGCATGGGCCTCAACAGGGCTCCGTTCAGGACCAGGGTGGGCGACACGGTCCTGGTGGACGGCTTCACCCTCCCCAAGATGTCCTCCAAGCCCAGGAGGAGTGAGGCCAAGGCGGGTATCAGGGTGATGTCCACAGCCTCTCGACGTTTGACCCTCATCAACTGCCCATCTCATGTATCCTGCCTGCTCCGCGCCCTGGCATCCCAGGATAAACCTCTTCAACTACCGAAGCTACACCCTGTGGCCACGAGGGATGAAAGAGAGAAGAAGAGGGGATGTGGAGGGAAGGGATGTGAGGAGGATGAGAGTGGGGATCAGAACAGCAACCAATGGAGGAGCAGAGTCCCGCTCCCGCCCATTTCCAGAGACACCAATCTCAGACCTGTGTTTGCCTCGCCAAACTCCGCCCAGATACTCACCACCTCACTGGAGGCCTTTTCTCTCCCCTGCGACCGCACACCCAGAGAAAACGCCATATACTGTTTGGCCTTGGCCAGGTTAGTCCAAGTTTAAATGACAGCTACGGTGAATATGAATATTTCTCTGGAGGTTTCTTATGAAAGGTGTGAATACTGTCAGAAGAAGCCTCCTATAATCAGTGGTGGTGGGGGGGGGACACATGTAAAAGCTGTTTACACACTTTTTATTTTATTTTGTTCAAGCATTTACCCACCTTTTGTGGAAGATGCATTGAAAGTAGAGGGAGCGTTACTTCTTTAATCCTGAACGGCAATCAGCATTTACCAGTCAATGGTTTTACCACTACATCACTGCCTATGATATACCCTTATCCTCCCTGAATAGATTTCAGTACAAACAAATCATGAGCCAACCATCATGCTTAGAAGGTATATAGTCAAATCAACTCAAACTTTAATTTGTCACATGCGCTGAATACAACAAGTGTAGATCTTTCCGTGAAATACTTTACTTACAGGCCCTTAACAAACAGTGCAGTTCAAGAAGAGTTGAAGAGAATATTTACCCAATAAACTAAAGTAACAAATAATAAAACAGTTGAACTTGTCCGGTGGCCATTTGATTAATTGTTCAGCAGTGTTATGACTTGGGGTTAGAAGCTGTTATTGGTTTACCCTAACAAGTCCTGAAACAAATCATGAGCCAACTATCATGCTTAGAAGGTATATAGTGTCAGTCTTATTGGTTCACCCTAACAAGTTGTTTCAGTATGGGGAGAGGATAGGATGTAAGGGCGCTTCATTAATGTATTGAGGCCATTACATATACAGTATTTCACAATGCTAGGACACAGATTTGGTCTCCTAACCTTGTTCTGGTTGATTGACTCTCTAACAGTGCCTTCACACAGAGACCATGGTTGTAGCAGCTGAATGTAGCGCGGACTCTGTCCAAGAGGAGTGCTCAGCACATTGGGTAGACACCAGGATCCTGGTCATTAGACTGCTGAACAGCTTCCACCCCCAAGCCATTAGACTGCTGAACAGCTTCTACACCCAAGTCATTAGACTGCTGAACAGCTTCTACCCCCAAGCCATTAGACTGCTGAACAGCTTCTACCCCCAAGCCATTAGACTGCTGAACAGCTTCTACACCCAAGTCATTAGACTGCTGAACTTCTTCTACCCCCAAGTCATTAGACTGCTGAACAGCTTCTACACCCAAGTCATTAGACTGCTGAACAGCTTCTACCCCCAAGTCATTAGACTGCTGAACAGCTTCTACCCCCAAGTCATTAGACTGCTGAACAGCTTCTACACCCAAGTCATTAGACTGCTGAACTTCTTCTACCCCCAAGCCATAAGACTGCTGAACAGCTTCTACCCCCAAGTCATTAGACTGCTGAACAGCTTCTACACCCAAGTCATTAGACTGCTGAACTTCTTCTACCCCCAAGCCATAAGACTGCTGAACAGCTTCTACCCCCAAGTCATTAGACTGCTGAACAGCTTCTACCCCCAAGTCATTAGACTGCTGAACAGCTTCTACCCCCAAGTCATTAGACTGCTGAACAGCTTCTACCCCCAAGTCATTAGACTGCTGAACAGCTTCTACCCCCAAGTCATTAGACTGCTGAACAGCTTCTACCCCCAAGTCATTAGACTGCTGAACAGCTTCTACCCCCAAGTCATTAGACTGCTGAACAGCTTCTACCCCCAAGTCATTAGACTGCTGAACAGCTTCTACCCCCAAGTCATTAGACTGCTGAACAGCTTCTACCCCCAAGTCATTAGACTGCTGAACAGCTTTTACCCCCAAGTCATTAGACTGCTGAACAGCTTCTACCCCCAAGCCATCAGACTGCTGAACGTTAATTAAATGGCCACCTGCACTATTTGCATTGACCCCCTTGGTTATTGATGTATTTTTCTAATTGTTTTCCACTGACTCTCTTGAATTGGCTCGATGCACATTCACTACACTCTACCCACACATTCACTGACCGACTTTCACACTAGCTGCTGCTACTGTGTTTATTATCTATCCTGATTGCCTAGTCACTTTTACCCTTACCTACATGTACATACTGTATTACCTCGACTACCTCGCACCCATGCACATTGACTCGGTACTGGTACTCCTTGTATATAGCCTTGTTATTGTTATTGTGTTACTATTTAGAAAATATTTTCTTACTTTTTAACTCTGCATTGTTGGGAATGGGCTCGTAATAAAGCATCTCACAGTTGTTTTCGGTGTATGTGACCAATACGATTAGATTTTCATCTGAACAAATGAATGCTCTCGTTGTTATGAGGAATTTAATTAAATGATTTGGTTTTCCTTGAAGATTTGAATGGGCTGAGAAAGCCTTTCGTGATGGATCTAGACAATCTGGTGAAAAGGGAGGGTTTGCGACTCTTCTCTTCAAGTGGGAAGGACGATGCGATATCATAAATTCCCTCTGGAGAAAAGGAGCCATGAGATGTTGTCATCGTCTCTGCAACGAAAGACCATCCAGCATGCCATCAATTTAAACTTTTACTCATTTATCAGACACTCTTATCCAGAGAGACTTACAAGGAGCAATTAGGATTAAGTGCCTTGCTCAAGAGCACATTGACAGATTTTGCCTCGTGAACTCAGGGATTCTGAACCAGCAACCTATCGGTTACTGGCCCAACCTCTTAACCCACTAGGCTACCACCCAGCCCACAGTACAGTATGTCATAGGTAACAACTCAGAGGAGTACAATGTCTTTCCAAATGAATTAGTGGAATGGTAAAGGGATAATGTCTCAGTCTTGACTGAGCAGCAGCCTAAACAGCAGCAGGGCTTACCTGTAAAGTACACAGTAGGGGAAATGTTCTGAGGCTGGTACTCCAGAGACTCTTGAGGACAGAGGTTCTTACTAACTTTCTTGGAACCCTGGTTGGTGGGAAAAGGCACATGTAAACAAACGGAAAATATCGATATCTTAAAGTACAGCATATCAATTGCAAAGAAGCAGTGCAATGCCATGACACAAAGAATCATATATCTCATAAAAGGTCAACAGCAGTGTTATTCATGAAAGATGTATGTGTACTATACCTTTGTATTGAAGGTGAGGACCTGCTCTCCAGTACTGCTGATGGTATCCCTTTCCAAATCAAACACGCCTTCTACAATGTCACTGGTGGCTGTAGCTCCCTTCAGTAACCACGAGCACAACCGTTCCTTGATTTTAACTGGCGGCTTTATTCTGTAGTTTTAGTCAGAATTATCACCTTCCGTGAGAACTATAAAGTAAATAAAAAATACAGTTAAGCACACTCTTACAACCTTATCTTACGAGTGACTTATTAGCTTGGTATAACTCTGAAGTGCTTACATACATAACACTTTAACCGGCGTTATAAAGGGTTCAGATTAAACACATGAATAAAGGAAAAAATACCTCATTGGCTGCTTATTACAGAAGGGAGGAAAAACAAACTTCACACTTATTATTCCTGGTGTGAATTCACACTTCATCCTAACATACACTCTTCAACCTTTATGAAATGAAAACTTAGCTAGGGGATTGCCTTCCCTCCAAAAGTGTGTTGCTACAATAAGGATCCCCGTTACAACAGTATTAGCTACGTAGTTCCGCTTGTATTATAATTTTCCCCCGCACAGCGGACACGTAAACAATTCAAACGAAAGACAACGACATAACCTGTAAGTCTAACTGTCAGTTACACTCCCACCAATCACCGGTGATTTCTGTGAAAGGGGTCTGCAGGTTTCTTGATCGGCTTCCAGGAGGGTGACTGTCTTATAGATGGGCCTCTCCAGATAGGTGGGTTTTGGTGATGCGTTTACCTCTCATCTAGGGTTGAGTCGCTGATCAGTAACTTGAATCTTCTCACCCAGCCATCCTGTCCCGGGTACACTTCTGTAACCTTTGCCAATTTCCACTGGTTGCGTAGTGCAGTATCATCTTGCAAGATGACAATGTCATTAATCCTTGCGTTTCTTCTGTCTTTACTCCATTTCTGTCTGTGTTGGAGGTTTAGGAGGTACTCTTTCTTCCACCTTGTCCAGAATTCATTGGCTAAGAATTGTACTCTGCGCCATCTCTTGCGGAGATAAAGATCTTCCTTGATGAACTGTCCAGGTGGCGGTAAGATAACTGTGGACTTCATTGTTAAGATGTGATTTGGCGTGAGAGGTTCTGGACCTAATGGATCATTCAGATATTCCGTAGTTAGGGGCCTACTATTTATTTCATAGAGAAAGGTATGCAGAGAAGCGGTGTCGAGTCGTCCGTCTGACTGATCAAGAGTGGATGTTAAGACACTTCGTATCGTGGGGATTTGCCTTTCCCAAACACCACCCATGTGACTTGAAGACGGGGTGTTCATGATAAACTCGCATCCAAGTTCCTTCAGTCGTGTTTGATCCATTTCTTTCAGGGCGTCCACAAACTCGCGTCTTGCGCCAATGAAGTTGCTGCCTTGATCACATCTGATTTGACAAACATTACCACGTATGGCAATGAATGAACGCAGGGAATTGATTAAAGCGTTGGTGGTTAAGTCGTCAAGCATTTCAATGTGAACTGCTCGGGAGCCCATGCAAGTGAGTAGGAGCCCATAACGCTTTAACTCTCTTCTTCCGTCCTTGGCATAGAAGGGTCCAAAGCAGTCCATCCCGCAGTATGTGAAGGGAGGCGCGGTCTCCATGCGTTCCTTCGGAAGATCTGCCATCCTTTGCCCTTCTGTACATCTTCTGAATTTCCTGCATTTCACACATTTGTAGATGTGAGAGGAAACTGCATTGCTGCATCCTAGGATCCATATACCGTTGGATCGCAGCTCATTGATTGTCATTCCACATCCTTGGTGTCGTACTCTTTCATGATAGTGCTTGACGAGCAGCACTGACAAGTGGCTATCTCTTGGCAGGATTGCGGGATGCTTCACATGGGAATGAAGAGTTGCATGAGCCAAGCGACCTCCCACCCTGAGGATACCTTGCTCATCCAGAAATGGACTCAATTTATGCAACTTGCTTGCTTTATCTTTGTTCTTGATGTCTTTCTGGTGCCTAAGGTTGTGTATCTCATGGGAGAAGGCTGCTTCTTGAACCATCTTTATAATGGTGAGCTCTGCCTCTCTCCTTTCTTCTATGCTTGTAGCTTTACTGGACCTCAATTTTAAGCCTATGGCTTCCTTGACACGTCGTTTGAGCCTGGCAATAGCTTTTACCACTCTTGCCCAGTCTGAGAACTTATGAAGGTGATCTAGTAATGATCTTTCTTCCTTTGCTTGGGTATCATGGACCAGAGATTTCAGCTCTGGATCATTGTCTAAGAACTCTTCCCCCTTGACTTGTCCTTTGGGAAGTTCTTCATGCCAAAGAAAGTCTGGACCTGTGAACCAGTTGGAAGCCATGAGCTGTTCTGATGTGAGACCTCTGGAAGCATGATCCGCAGGATTCTCTTCAGAGGTCACATATCTCCATTGTTCGGGATCTGTGCTTTGCTTAATGCGTTGAATACGGTTAGCTACAAAGACGTGGAATCTTCTGGCTTCATTGTTGATGTAGCCAAGAACTACCTTTGAGTCTGTCCAGAAGTATTCCTGTAGACCTTGTATCTCTAGCTCCTTTTTGAGCATGTCACTTGTTCGAACAGCTACCACCGCTGCTGAAAGTTCCAGTCGTGGTATGGTCGTAACCTAAACTCTCGACTTCCCCATAACTAGGGAGCAATGAACTTCTCCTGCGGTGCTGATTGTTCTGAGGTATGAGCACTCTCCATAACCTGAGGGACTAGCGTCGGAGAAGTGATGGAGCTCATAACTCTGCACCTCCTTGAAACTTGATGGCAAGTAGCTTTGTTGGATCCTTACTTCAGACAAGTTTTGTAGACCTTGGAGCCAGAATTCCCACTGGGAACGTAGGTCATCTGGAAGGGGGTCATCCCAGTCGATTTTGTCACGACACATCCGCTGCAAGATCTGCTTCCCCGCCAGGACAAAGGGTGCCACAAACCCAAGCGGATCATATACAGAGGCTACTGTAGACAACACTCCTCTTTTTGTGAGTGGGCGTTCCTTGACAACTACTCTAAACTGGAACTCGTCTGATGCGACACACCATAGTACACCAAGCGCTCTCTCTATGTGTGGTTCACCCAGTGCCATATCCAGGTCTTTGGCACCCTTGGCACGTTCTTCCTTGGGAATTGTGGCTATAACTTCCTTGCTGTTAGAGATAAACTTGTGCAACCGAAGTTTGCCGATACTGCAAAGCTCTCTTGCTTCTTTCACCAGCTGGGCCGCTTCAGCTTCAGACGATACGCTCGTCAACCCATCATCAACATAAAAGTTCCTTTCTATGAACTGGATAGACTTCTCGCTGAAGCTTCCTCGTCCTTCGGCAGCAAGATGTTTGAGACCATAGTTGGCGCAACCAAGAGATGAAGCTGCGCCGAACAAGTGGACCTTCATACGATACACTGAGGGTTGAGACTCTAGATCTCCGTTCTCCCACCAAAGGAACCGTAGATAATCTTGGTCTTCTGCTTTCACATGAAACTGGTGGAACATGCGCTCTACGTCACACATGATTGCAACTGGACCCATACGAAAACGACAAAGGACGCCCAGCAATGTGTTTGTCAACTCTGGACCGGTAAGGAGATGATTATTCAAGGACGTCTCTCGAATCTTAGCTGAGCAGTCAAAGACTATCTTCCCAGGCTTTTGTGGGTGATAAACCCCATGGTGCGGGATGTACCATGCTGGGTGCTTGTTAATTTCCTCTTTAGAGACCTTCTCAGCATATCCACAAGCTATAGTCTCTTCCATGAATGCTGTTTAGTCCTTGTAGTACTGCTTGTCTCTCCTTAGCCTCCTTTCCAGGCACCTGAGTCGGTGAACTGCACATGTTTTATTGTTCGGCAGATTGGGTCTTTCTTCCTTAAACGGCAGCGGCATCTCATAATGTCCATTGTCCTTACGTCTGATGCCCTCTTTCATTTTCTTCAGGAACCAGATATCCTCTTGAGATATGAGGTCCTCTTCTGCAGCTCTCTCGTTGAAGTCAGATTCAAGCGTCTTGATAATGTCCAGTGTTGTGATTACTTCTCTTACACGTGTTCTACAAACATAGTGTACTTGATTTGTGAGGTTGGAAGAAGATTGAAGGCTTGGCATCACCTGTCTAACGATAACCCGATGACTCACTCCAATAGGGTCGCCATAGTCGATACATGGATTTCCATAGCCGACTATGCTCCAGCCAAGATCTGTTCTCTGAGCAAAAGGCTGATTTCCCTTACCAGACACAATTTCTCTTGGAAGGAGAGCCTGGGAGCAGTTGTAGCCAATTAAGAGACCGGCATCACAGCTCTGTTGAGGAGCAATCTCCTCTGCAATGTGTTCAAGATGAGACCATGCTCAAACCAGACAGCTTCTGGCAGGGCACAATGGTATTCATTGAAGCCAGAGTTTCAGTTGGACTGGCTCCTTCCTTGTATTGAGAGCCTTTGTTGTCTCTTCAAGGATAAAAGTGGTGTCGCTCTGGGTGTCAAGAAGTGCATACACAAGAACTTCACGATCTGGCTCACTTGTGGTTGACACCCATACTGTAATGATTGTGGAGGTGTGAGTGTTGTTAATGTCCCTTACGACTCTGTTAGATATGGCCTCACTTGACGCTCTTGTCCCCTTATCTTGTGGGATCTTCCTATCCCTTAACCTTTCCTTAGTACGATCTTCGTGCAGGCAGGATGGATGCCTCCTCTGACACGTGTCGCAGGTGTTCCTGTTATCGCAATCTTTTGAGCGATGCCCAGGCCTTAAACAGCCAAAGCACAATTTATTCTCTTGAACAAACTTCTGTCGCTCTGCGGTGGGCTTGTCCATGAACTTCCAGCATTTGTGGAGACTGTGACCTGACTTCTCACAGAAGACACAACTAGTAACAGTATCTTTCTCATCAGAGTTAGTTGCTAATACCCTTGCTCCGGGGCTTTGAATCCTTGGCGTATTAGGTTTTCCATCTTCGCTTGGTTTCAAAGCATGAAGGGATGTCACAGGATTGCAAGCGATCTTTGCTTCTCTCGTGAGAAACTTCACAAACTGACTGAAGCTTGGAAAGATCTCAGTTTCTTCTAAGATGTCTATGACCTTTCTATTCCATCTTGAAGTTAGCCAATCTGGAAGTTTAGCGAGGATCTTTTGGTTTTCATTACAGTCATTAAGCACCTCCAGGCCCTTATTCTGAGACATAGCAGCCTCACAGCTGCGAAGAAAGTCTACAAGGTCTCTAAGTTCAAGACTGTCCTTGGATCCTATCTTAGGCCATGCATTGAGCTTATCTCTGAAGGACTTGGCGATGAGGAATTTGTTTCCGTACCTTTCTTCAAGAATGGTCCATGCAGCATAGTAGGCTGACTCTGTTCCTAACATAAAGTAACTTTCGATGGCTTTCTTGGCAGCCCCACCAAATTATTTTCTCAAGTAATATATCTTCTCAGTTGCTGGTATGTTCTTCCTGTCTATCAGACTCTGAAAAGAGACCTTCCAGTCAGTGAACGAGAGTGGTTCTCCATTGAATGTTACTGGTTCTGGTATGGGGAGGCGGCTTTCACTGATTGATTCCGCTAGTAACCTGAACATGGTCTTGGTGCCATCTTCTTGCTGTGTGCTTGTCACAACATGTTGTGGTGAGAGACTGTGAAATGAGCCACTTCTGTGCATGACTTCTTTCACATATTTGCAGTTAGAGAGTAGTTCTCTCTTCTCGTCCTCTGAGTTTTCATCTTGCTCATACACTTGCATTCGCGCCTTGGCAGCATTTCGTTTCTTGAGCACTTCTAGGCGCTCTAACTCTCTACGCTTGTCTTCTAGCGTCCTTCGTCTGGCAGCATTTTCTACCTCTAACTTGACTCGCAGCCTAGCTTCTTCTAAGCTGCGTTTCACAGCCTCAGCTTCTTGCTCCGCTGTCCTCTTCTTATCTTCATCTTCGAGTCTCTGAAGCTCTTCTAGTTGGCGTTCTTGCTTAACCATTACTTCTAAAGCTGCTTGGTTAGCAGCAACTTCCGCTGCAGCCTCTTGTCTCTTGACAGATGACACGCTTGAGCGTCTGGAGTTGACCTTTGAGTTGCTTTGAGACTGGGAGGAAGCACTTGAGGGCTGATAGTTGAGACTTGACTTATGTGAGAGTTCGGACATGCACAAGGAATTGCTGTCCTTCCAGTGCAACTCTATCTGGTTACTTTGACCTTCTTCCCTGCCTTTTAAATGACACCTTACAGTCTTGATAATAGACATTGTAACTGCTTCACAAGTATCAACTCTGCGTCGTATATCGTTGTCGGGAATGTCGATTTGACGCAAATTTACATAGACAAGGTTTTTGCTCTGCAGAGGTATGGCTAATCTTGTTTAAGAGGTCTTCTAGTAGGTCTTCAGAGCAACAGCCTGTCAGTGACAGTTTTGCTTCCTTTACCAGAGCCTTCCACTTCTCATAGCTGACCCTGAAACGATGTTCGAGCTGTCTCCACCTTTCGTCGCGCAATTCTCTGCCCTTTTCAGTTAACCTGCGGACCCTCTCACCTTTTCGTGGCTCTTGTTGTGCTATCTCATTAGCAGCCTCTGTATCATCATTCACTGGCCGAAGTGACTCCACACCAGTCTGGGCCTCTTCCTGCTGTTCTGTTTGTTCTGATGAAGGCTCGAAGTTTGCGAGGTGTTGCTGCAGCTGCTCAACTTGACCCACCCCATCTCTATCACCTTTAGTGAAACTACCTCTTTCTGACATTCTAAATCAAGTCAAATCAATTCTAGTTAAGGTTTGGATAAGTGAGCAGGTAATTTATACTCTAACTGTAATTTAAACCTTAGTACGTGGTATAAACATGTATAATGCTTGTAACAAAGGCTTGAACAAACACCTTACCAAACAATTACACTATTAACTTACAGGTGAAAATAGAATTAATAGGTGTACGCTGACCCTTAATGTTTGTAACTATATATATATTTTTAGTAAGTATCAAATAATATTTTTCAGTAATACACATACCAACGATACATTAAGATAGAAAGAGCAAATGCATAATACCAGAGTCTTTATGAAATAGACAACTATCTCCAGTCCTTACGAATTGTAATCTTAAAGTCTCTTATTAGCTGTTCACAAGGCTAGGACCACCTTCAAACACCTTGACATGTACTTGCGTGTCCGACTTTCCTGTTAGTCTTGACCTTATGTTTCCTCACGGTGCTTCCTTATGTGGAGATTTTCTTCTTAGTTTGCCGGTAGGTGCAAAACTCTTATCTGGCAGATGACAGGGTCTACCAGGATTTGGGAATCTTGTAGACGTTTTACAGATGGATGAGATTCTTCTTTCTCTCTTGCTCGTGAAGAGCATTGAGTTCTCACTGTAGCTCCCTTCAGTAACCACGAGCACAACCGTTCCTTGATTTTAACTGGCGGCTTTATTCTGTAGTTTTAGTCAGAATTATCACCTTCCGTGAGAACTATAAAGTAAATGAAAAATACAGTTAAGCACACTCTTACAACCTTATCTTACGAGTGACTTATTAGCTTGGTATAACTCTGAAGTGCTTACATACATAACAGTTTAACCGGCGTTATAACGGGTTCAGATTAAACACACAAAAATACCTCATTGGCTGCTTATTACAGAAGGGAGGAAATCAAACTTCACACTTATTATTCCTGGCGTGAATTCACACTTCATCCTAACATACACTCTTCAACCTTTATGAACTACACCCGATGACATGAAAACTTAGCTACCGCAGCGCAGGATTGCCTTCCCTCCAAAAGTGTGTTGCTACAATAAGGATCCCCGTTACAACAGTATTAGCTACGTAGTTCCACTTGTATTATCATTTCCCCCGCACTGCGGCCACGTAAACAATTCAAACGAAAGACAACGACATAACCTGTAAGTCTAACTGTCAGTTACAGTGGCCACGCTGGTAGCGGACTCAAAATAACATTTAGCAGTGGCTTTGGTGATCATTTGAAGAATGACCATGCAAGTAGAAGTATTTGGATCGTTCTGGACTGAAACATCAAAGTTTATATTTTCATACTCATCTGACCACTGTCTCAGGAAGCCCTTCACTGTCTCTTCAGCAAATATCTGGAGAAGCTGAGAGGAGAGCTCCTTGGATATGGCACATTGTTCATTTCATCATTTCAGCCGCCTTGAAAGAATGGAGTCTGAAGCACTTTTGGCTGCTGCCCATGTTAAGACCTGTGGAGTGCTGTGGCTGTCCTGAAGGGCTATCACTTTATCCACCAATTCATGACTGAAAATGTGGATGGTCCAAGTGGAAATGATTTTTCTCAATTTCCTAACAGCAGATCGGAGGTCGTCAAGATGAGAACCAACTTTTCCATCTTCCTGTGTGTTCTCAACACTTTCCACCATAATGTCCACTACCACCCCAGCAGCTTGCCTGACTTTGTCCACAAAGGTTACAGGAAGTAAGTCATCAGTGTGAAAGAAGTCCTCAATGATTGTGTTTCTAACAATGGGAAAGTCAATCTGAGCAGGAAACTCAGTGGGGATGGGAGTCCCGGGTAAAGCAAAGTGCCATTTCGACTGCCTTAATTTTGAAGTAGGTGTTAGAGAGATGGAGGAGCGTGAAGAAGAGGTATTTCTTGTATTTTGGCTGTCAGCACTTCTACAACGGATCGTGTCAATATCCTCCAGCATGGATCCTGAGAGCTTAGTGGTTTTAGGTAGTAATTTGTGCGGAATGTCCACACAGGCATCGTTTCCACCAGGTGTAACACTGCTCTGGTTGACCTCAAGATGGCCGAGACTTGCTCTTTGTGATGCAGGACTGCTTTGATATGTAAAGATTTGGATTGAACCAAGTGTTGTGTCTGATCTTTGAAGATCTTTTCTGAGAAACTCTGTAATCTTACTTTGCAGACTGTAGTAGATGTTACGAGCAACAGACCAGATTCTTTTCTCAGAAACCTGTCCAGTGGTGAGCAGGGAGGTTCCAGATACCATGTCAGATGATTGGGTGGTCTGGGTGAGCTCCTGCTGGTCTTTCACCATGGTTTGTATAATATCAGTAGATGTGGTGGATGTAGATACAGACTGGAGGTACTTATCTGTTGTACCTTCCTCCACAATGTTAAATGATCTAGAGAGGACCTCACTCACTCCTTTCTCAGCTTTGGTTTGGAACTCATGACTAGAGAGTTTTTGGAGGCTCTTTGTTAAAAGACTGTGGGAAGATGCAATGCCTTTGGAGGCAGCCGTGCTACAATCTAGACTTACTGGAGATGTTCGCTCAGGAGAACCTTGGAGACGTTCAAACATGTCTTCACATGGTGTTGGGGACCTTGACAAGGAGATGTCCTTCAGCTAAGACAGAACACCACCTACCAACATGTTGACCTCAAGGGACATATCAGATATTTTCTTTCCTACAGTGGAAAAGCAAGGTGCATTTGATGTCTGATCCTCGCATGAGGTCAAGATTGTTGAAATTACCTCTTTGGTACTATTGGTCAGTAGAGCCTCGTCTGTTTCAGTCCAGAGAAGTTTTGAACTCTCGCTGACACCCCTGTGTAGAGCCACTTCCTGGTTCAAACTGTGCAAGTGAGGCACACTCTTACTAGCTTGCCTCAAGTCCTGGCTTGCCAAACCAAGGTACTCCTTAGTCCCAAGATGTCCAGAGTCCTCTGTCATTCTGCTCAGCATGTCTGACCTCCGCTGGTGAATGATGAAGTCCTTTAATGTCTTCTTAATATTGTTATATAAACTAGTGGTAGCAGACCAGATCCTGCTCTGTAGCTTTTGTGCATTTTCCTGGAGGTCAGGTTCTCTCTCCTCTACTTCTGCAGGTTGCGCAGAGCTCTGCAGGTCTTCCACAAATGTTTCAATGATGCCAAAGGCCGCAGAATCCGCACAAATATCCTTTGACCATGTGTACTGGTTTTGAATGGAACAAGACCTGGATGCTACAGAATAAGCAGGCTTTGCACTAGTTAAGCTACTGGTGGACTTTTTAACTAGGAACTCACTCACTGCTTGAGTGGCATTTCTCTTAAATTCCTCACTTGAGAGTTTTCTAATACAATCTAACAGACTGGTCAAAGAAGCTGTGGCCTTACTTCTGCTGTCCTCAATTTGACAGGGGAACTCACATACTATTGGTGATGGGGACCTGGAATGGGAGATATCCCCAAGCTGAGCCAGAACAACCTCTACAAATTTCTCTCTCTCAATAGAGAAGTCTGATCCTTTTTCTCCAACAGTGTACAGGGCGTTCTCCTTTGACATCTCAGTGTTGTACAAGACCAGAAGCTCTGAGAGGACTTCTTTGGTGCAAGTTGTCAGAAGGAGCTTGCTTTCTTCTGACTCAGTTTGTGCCCAAAGGAGTTTTGAGCTCTCACTTAGGCCTCTTTGTAAAGTAACTGCACCAGTGGACTCTGGCAACTGAGGCTCACTCTTACTGGGCCTATATTTCATGTCTAAGCAAGGAAGTGGAACTGTCTCCTTAAACTCAGCATTTGTGATGTTATCATCAGATGTGACAATGCTCTTTAAGGCACATCGCTGAAGCTTGTCGAAATAATCTTTCAAGTTGTTTTGGACGCTGTGGTAAATGTGAACAGCAGCAGACCAGGCACTCTTCTGTTGGGGACTCTCTTCAGATTCAGCCAAGGACTTCATATCTGACACGAAAGTCTTAACAACTACTGACGCTGCTGAGCCCACTGGGTGAATTGACTCTGTCTTTACAATGCCAGACAATGTTTGACCTGACACAGCACCTGTTAACTCAGACTGAATGACTGAACTAGGAAAGCTCAAACTACTGACTTTTTTTGGCAAGAACTCCACTCACTGCTTGTATTGCTGATGTTTGAAACTCCCGGCTGGAGAGTTTTTGGATGCTCTTAGACGTGCAGGAGGAACCAGATTCACTAATATTGTAGCTGCTCTCGTATTTCCTTATCAGGGCATCAAGATCTTCAATGAAGCCAACATGCGATGCCAAAAACGTGATCTTGTCCTTCAGATCTTCCAGCAAATTCTGTTGGTTCTCGTCAACAAAAGCCACCATTGTGTCAGAGATGGTGGTCATGACTTGCCCTGTTAGACTCTTGCTCTCTTGGTCAACTTTTTCAAGTTTAGCAGCCAGCTCTCTCACCATGCTCTCAGTCACCTTGGTCTGTGAGTCTCCCCTTACCGGTGTCACTAGAGAGGTTTGACTTGCGGAGGCACTCTTAACGACCACTGATAAGGTCGACTTGACATCTTTAGCCAACTCTGCCATTACAGCAGGGGTTAGCATCATAGAGCCTGCACTTCCAGATGGAGAATTGGACATGCATGCAAGTTTGGAGAGAGAACCTTGCAGGCTGTCCTGCACACAGGTGACGAGGGTGTCCTCTGAGACACCTAAGAGGACTTGTAGCGTCTCAGAGTTGGTTGTTTTCTTCTGCACATCAGACAGAGAGGTTAGAGTCCTTGGGAAAAAAACTGCAGAAATCATCAAAGTCAAACAAATAATATGTAAGGCTGTGATGCACATTCAGTGTGTCAAATACATCTGCACCATTGAAAACAATGAGGAAAACGCTGCTGTTTCTCTGAGAAAAAACCTTAGTGTGATGTCAGCCTAACTGCTTAATTTCTAAAGCCCAATACAATGTATTTTGTATAAGTCATTTGTATTGAAACTGGCCTGTAGATATCTATCTATCCTGGCAATATCTATCCTCTACAAAAATCCAAATTGCTATAAACTTCAAATACTGTAACTTCTAATAACTTCAAGGACAATCATAAATACAAGGCAGTTTGAAGAAATGTTAAAGGGAAATTTCTAAATGTTTCAACTTCATATTCATCATCTCCAGCACCACCCCAACATCAGCATATGTGGAAAAACGGGCATTTCTATGTTTTGTAGTAAAAAAGAAAGAGGAAGATAAGTGTTTTCTATGACATCATCAACCAATTAGTAGGCAATGCCTACTCATAATTGGTTAAAATCACACGATGCACACTGATGATGTCATTAGAATCTAGAGCTGAGCATTTAACCAACATTTTTGTAATTTTTCGTTTTTTAAACAACTAATTGACCGACGTTGGCTCAATTATTTGAATTCCATATAGTTAATTTTTTTATTCTGTGAGCTCGATGCTCAGTTTCTGTAGAGATAAATCAGATCAAGCACGAACTATGCAATGTAGTAGGGAGTTGTAGTTTCCAACAGGCCAATATTCTACATAGTTTAGCACAGAAAATACGGCAATTAATTCCCATAATCCATTGCACGCCCACTTGCTTGTCCACTCTGTGTGGAGCAGATACGGAAACCTCATTGACTGAGACGGAGAGACGAGAGAATGCATGAGAGAGATAAAAAGCAGTTGCGTTGCGAGGATTCTCTACCTGGAAATACATGATCTAAGTGATTGACAGTTGGTGTTCAGCGGTCATAAAAGTAGGTCTTATTTACTTAGAAGAACTACTAAAATAGTGATTTTGTCAGACAGGATAAGCAGCAGCTCTATAGAGATGAGTTGATGACTTGGAATGAAATAATAAAGTCATCAAATAAATATTTTATATGAGAAAGTAAATGATGGTTGATAAGTCATAAACAGTAATGGACAGTCACTACCATCATGGGACTTTTATTCATTGTTTTATTATGTGTTGTTACAGCATTCAACACACATAATCCATAGTGCATTCAATGTCTAAAAAAAGTATTGAAATCCAAAACCGTGATTATTTTTTAAATATTTGAATCGAAACCAAACCAACCTCAAAAAGCACTAATTTCTCAGCACTATTGGAAACAGTTACGTCCCTCTGTATTTTTTTTACTACAAAGAATGGAAATGTGTAATTTTCACATATGGTGATGCTGGAGATGAATATGAAGTTGTTAAATTTCCCTTTAAGAACATACCTCATGGCCCCCTTGGGCAGGTAGCTTCCACTGCCCAGACTGCCCTTAGTCAGGTAAATCTCCTTGAACTTAAGTTGTGATTCCTGTTCTTCTTCCTCTTCCTGCTCCATACAGTTGGAGGAAGGGTAGGGAGTCGGGATGCAAAAGCTATTGTAAGACTTTCGACTGCCTGGCCTCTTAGGTACACCAGCCTCAGTAAATCTCACGCGGGACTTGGTGTTAGTCTTATCGTCTAACAGACTGGTGAGTGACGCTGTGAGAGATCTCTGTGACAATGGAGAGGAGGCAGCATCTTGGATGCCCAGTAGTTCGTAAAGACCTGGGATGATGATCTGCATCAGCTTGTCCGATAAAAACTGGACAATCCTCAGACACAAGCCGGCAAGCTGTTGTTTTGTCAGCTGTATTCCAGAAACAGAAGAAGTGTTTTAAAATGTTGCATAGTGCGTCTTTCAAAAGCTTATGAACAAAGTTAAACATTAGGCAGAGTTTTCATGGTAATCTAATTAAATTGTCAGTAACATGATCTTACCGGGTCAAACATGCCCTCACGAATCCCCCTCCATTGCCTGAAAACAATATTGTTATAAATGTTGTCATATCAGGATGCGTGGCAGAATTGTTTTTATTTAATTATTTGCCTGATCGTGAAGTTATACTTGCTTTGTGTCAGTTGTTTTTGCAAAATTGCAATGTGACAACTTTTCTAGCACTGAACATTTTTTTCCGATTGATCAGTTTCTAATTTGATCCTATTTCCTTGAAGGTGTGATAGTACCAAAGAAAACAGAACATACTTCTCAGTTAGGTTTTGAAGGAAGTCCATAAGTGTCAGATCTTCTGTGGTTTCCATCAGTGAGGTTGCTCTGCTCCTGGTAGAATTGCTCTGCTCCTGGTAGAAATGTAATTATATTGCAAATAATCAAACTTAATATACAACAAATATCATACTGAAATAACTATTAACTGTTAAAGAGTGGAGGAGCATTGGCAACGTTGGACAAATTTAATTAAACAACTGAAACACAACAGAGATGGTTGTGGTACGTCAACATTGCCAATGATAGCATCACTATAACATTTTATTGGATTCATGTTGTAAAATGAAATGACAAGGTCAACTTACCATCTCATTGACAGCTTCAGAGGTCAGGTGGTCATCCATCACACAGACAGGCAGGTCTAGAGACTGGGACAAGGCTCTATGGTCATAACCAGGAGAGAATGGAAACATCAGAGCAGTCCCAATGGCAGAATCTAACCACTGTCTTCATGTCAAAGACTCACTCACTCATTTGCTTTGTCAAACCTACCCCTTAGAATGACTTCGATATTAAAAACCCAGGCTTTCCTAAAATGTTTACCTCAGCCAGTCTAGAACCCAGGTGTGTCTACAAAACACATGTACTCCTCCATAAGGTTCATGGCTTGCCTATTATTTTATCCCAGTACAAGAGGGGCAACTGGATTCAGGATTAAACACAAGCAGTCTTTAAGGTATATCTTATTACAGTTTAGGCCTACCTTATTATTTTCTTCCATCTGGCAATATCATTTTAAGGAATGAAATCTGTTTTGTTGCTAGTATTATTAGTAACTGTAGGAAAATACAGCTGTAGAGTAGAAGAATCAGCTACTTTCTGAAGGGAAGCCAAGCTCATAAGCAATTTAGAACCTACAGACAATTATGACAAAATTGGAACGCATGAATGTGTCACAAACGAGACTTGGCTTTGGGGATTTTTTTCTGTAAGGTTATTAAGACTCTCTATGCAAATGGTAACAGCTCTATCAAATTGAAATATGGCACCTCACCTAGATTTGAGTTAAAGAGAGGAATTAGGCAAGGTTGTCCTATCTCTCCGTACCTGTTTTTATTAATCACCCAACTTCTTGCAAATTCTTTAAATAATAGTCCTGTACAAGGTATTTCCATAGCTGGTAAAGAAATTATTATAAGCCAGCTGGCTGACGACACTACACTTTTTCTGAAAGACGCTAACCAAATTCCCATATCGATCAATGTGATACAATCCTTTTCCAAAGTGTCTGGTCTATATCTTAACATTAATAAACGTGAACTCATAGCTGTCAAAGATTGTGTGACACCTTCATATTATGGTATTCCAGTAAAAGAAGAACTTACATATTTAGGCATAACCATTACAAAGGATCAGAAGTCTAGAGGCTTACTAAATTTGAACCCTCTTATTAAAAAAACCCAGAAGAAACTAAATCAATGGCTACAGAGGGACTTATCTTTAAAAGGTAGAGTCCTAATAACCAAGGCTGAAGGTATCTCTAGACTAGCATATGGTGCTCTATCTTTATATCTTGACCGTAAAATAAGCAAGGAGATAGACCAGATGCTTTTGAACTTTCTTTGGAGGAACCGTACCCATTACATTAGGAAAACTGTTGTAATGAACACTTATGAGAATGGTGGACTGAATTTTCTGGACTTTACTACTTTAAATAATACTTTTAAGATCAATTGGATAAAACAATTCCTAAGAAGACCCACTTCTATCTGGAATTTTATTCCTCATCATGTCTTCTCTACTTTTGGTGGCCTTAACTTCATGTTGTTTTGCAATGATAATATTGACAAAGTTCCAGTGAAACTTTCTGCTTTTCATCGGCAGGTTTTCTTGTCATGGTCCTTAATTTATAAACACCATTTTTCTCCACACAGATATTATATATGGAATAATCGGGATATATTGTATAAAAATACTTCTCTGTTTTTAGAATATTGGTTCCGAAATAATATCCTATTGGTGAGCCAACTGGTAAATGCAGAGGGTATTTTACTCAGTTATAAAGAATTCTTATTACTTTACAAGGTCCCTGTAACACCTAAAGATTTTGCAATTGTTTTAGATGCCATTCCCTCTGGTGTTGCTCTGTTATTCAGGAACATGTCAAGACCTGACCCTCAGAGCCTACCTTCTATTGACCCTGTTGACTCATCAGTAGGAAAGACCTGACCCTCAGAGCCTACCTTCTATTGACCCTGTTGACTCATCAGTAGGAAAGATTTGTTTCTCTTTTGATCCATTCAACAACAGAGCGATACGATCCTTGTTTCAGCAGGATGTTGTATCTATCTATACCTTATGTCATGCCTTATTGGAATGGATTTATTGATAATATCTGTTGGAAAAAAGTTTGGATGTTGCCACACACTTGTTAACAAAATTTAGGAAGTTTCCTTTAAAATGATTCATAAATATTATCCTGCCAACCACTATATGAAGAAGTTTAAGGAAAACATCAACTCAAATTGCTCCTTTTGTAATGACCACCCAGAAACAGTTGTGCATCTTTTTTGGCATTGTATGCATGTAAGAAAACTACCCTACAAAAAGAAATTGAACTGTATTTTAAGACGGTTAAATGCTCTACTAACAAAACAGCTGTTAGAATTGTAAGTACATGCATGTCCCTTAAGGTCCTTGTGTAATTGTAATGTGATATTGTACCCCCTAGCTCGATTGTCTATTGTTTGTAATCTATGTATGCTTGTGTTCCCTCATGTGCTTTATGTATTGATTTGTTATTAATTAAAAAAAAAAAAAAACATGTTTTAAAAAAAAAACGTTTTTAAACGCCATGTTATTTTAGGGCGTGGCTCCGCATTCGTGACCGGGTGTCTTATTTCTGTTTCCCGGGAAATCCGTTAGTGCTGGAATTTGCGATTAATACTTTTCTCATGCCGAAACCAGATTAGATACATACCGGTAGTTAAATGACAAAAAATATGATATTCGCAATGTCATTAAACAACAACAACAACATAAATATCTACTACAATTTCGAAACATGATTTTGTCATCAATTCAGTACCATTTGTTTGATTTTGTGGACCCACGACTAAGCTTTATCTATGTTAGCTAGTTGCTAGCGACGCTAGTCAGCATAGGCTGCTACATGATAAATAGTTTGCATTAGCGAATTAGCTACCTAGCTAGCCAGCATAACAAGCTGTCAAATCCAGTGGAAACCGATGCAACCCTGCTGCCAAATAAGGGCTAGCTCGATGACCCGTGGTAACAGTGAGGTCCCCATGAGTTTCAAGGCTTTAATAAGTGCTATCGTGCAGAAAAGGCGAATAAAATACTGGTTGATGAGCTAGCTAAATTAGCAAGACGGGTATGACCGTTAACAGCGTGCATGCCCAAATGCATGACGACACTTTGAATATAAGTGAAGCAGGCATGCAGAACGAGATCGCCCCACCAAGCCAGATAGTAGAGGGGTACAACAACGCCGGTACACAGAGGCATAGCTCATACAATTATATTTTGTCCGGGTCAATGACTATCCTTGTTGAATAATAAATACCTGCGTCAAATATATGGCATCGCATGCTAGTGCAAAGATAGCTTGCATGAATTTTTTTTTTAAATCCGGTGATAACTCAGTACAGCACATGAATTAGAAAATGTTGTTACAAGTTTGAGCCACGAGATGGTGGTAGATTATACATTTAAATAGCATGGACCTTTGATTTGTCTCTGGATAGAAATTGCCCTTGGGCACAGATCTAGGATCAGCATACTCTCACCAAATCCTAACCTTTACCATTAGCAGTAAAAACACAAACCAGACCTGAGATCAGTGCAAAGGAGCCACTTCATCTTACCCCTGTAATTATATGACTCCTAACTTATATATACTGAGTGTACCAAACATTAGAAACACCTTCCTAATATTGAGTTGCACCCCGCCTTTTGCCATCAGAACAGCCTCAATTCGTTGGGGCATGGACTCTACAAGGTGTTTGAAAGCGTTCCCCAGGGATGCTGGCCCATGTTGACTCCAATGCTTCCAACAGTTGTGCCAAGTTGGCTGGATGTTCTTTGGGTGGTGGACCATTCATGATACACACAGGAAACTGTTGAGTGTGAAAAACCCCAGCAGCATTGCAGTTCTTGACACAAACCGGTGCACCTGGCACCTACTACCCCGTTCAAAGGCACTTAAATATTTTGTCTTGCCCATTCACCCTCTGAATGGCACACATACACAATCTATTCCTCAATTGTCACAAGGCTTAAAAATCATTCTTTAACCGGTCTGCTCCCCTTCATCTACACTGAAGTGGATTTAACAAGTGACATCATTAAGGGATCATAGCTTTCACCTGGATTCACCTGGTCAGTCTTTGTCATGGAAAGAACAGGTGTTCATAATGTTTTGTTTACTCGGTGTATAAACACAACGTAGGTATTTATGTAAAACAAGTGAATTTACTGTTTATCCATGGTCTTATACTTCAGCGGGAGCCGGTGGTGCGTGTGTTCAGTGCCGTGACGGGGGAGACCCTCTCAGTCTTGGGCACTGTGTTTCTCCTGAGTGCGTCTGTGGCCAGGCTCATGACCCTGGTGTCCCAGCAGTGTGTGCTTCCCGTCAGCTCCTTCAGACTGAGCTCTCCCACCGGCCTGCAACTCTACGATTGCAACCGGCTGCACGACTACGCCATTGACCTGGGTATGGCCTTCCTTGTGCAGTAGATCAATGGTCCTCTGGCTCAACACCTTATGGATGTAACACAGAGACAAATGGTCTGTATGGAACACATTCTTGGTTCATGGCAACCAGGAGGACAACCTGCATGTGTCTCTGTCTCCCAGGGGCTACTCTACGGTTGGACACCTGGGATGGGTGGGCAGAGTTCCTCAGAGGCTGCTTCCTGGGACACAGACTGACCGTCCAACGACACCTGTCTAGGGAGAGACCTGTGATGAGGTCAGAATACACATCTACACACTGAACTGTATGATAGACTTACTATCAACAGTGATTGTACTGAACCTTTATATAGCTTACAATGATGGTACTGACCCTGTATATAGCTTACAATGAAAGTACTGACCCTGTATATAGCTTACAATAATGGTACTGACCCTGTATATAGCTTACAATGATAGTACTGACATTGTATATAGCTTACAATGATAGTACTGACCCTGTATATAGCTTACAATGATAGTACTGACCCTGTATATAGCTTACAATGATAGTACTGACCCTGTATATAGCTTACAATGATAGTACTGACCCTGTATATAGCTTATATTCTCGTGTTTTTTTCCTTCATATGTTTTTTCTCTTACCCTGATCTTTAATACTGCATTGTGGGAAAGAGCTTGCTAGTAAGCATTTTACTGTACTGTTTTATAACCCACTGTATCTTGTGAACTTGCCAAAAAAAAACTTGAAACGTGTTATAAATACATTGATTCTGTATTATTCCAGGTTCCAGCTCCGGGTGGCACTCTACATCGCTGCTTCTCTGGGCCACCTGGACCTGGCTGCTGGAGAGGGGGGTGCGTGTCATTGAGCCGGTGGGGGTTCACCCTTACCGTGAGTGGTGCCACCAGACGGCCCACCCCGACGTCGCCAAGTGTCCCGCTGTCGCCTCCATCGAGCGCGGCCAGCTCACCATCCTCAAACTCTTTATCGCCAGCAGCGTTCTGACCCTTGCCTGTCGGGATCCCCAGGGTCGTGTCCCCCTGAGGATCGCCCTTCAGTACAGCCACAGGGAGTGTGTGAGTCACCTGGCCACCAAGTTGTGCTCTGTGGTGGTCCTCCCAGGTATGGCCCTGCCCATGCGGACATACCTCCAGATAAAGGGCTGGGTGAGGCTGGGCAGCATCCAGGCACTGCATGGGCCTCAACAGGGCTCCGTTCAGGACCAGGGTGGGCGACACGGTCCTGGTGGACGGCTTCACCCTCCCCAAGATGTCCTCCAAGCCCAGGAGGAGTGAGGCCAAGGCGAGTAACAGGGTGATGTCCACAGCCTCTCGACGTTTGACCCCCATCAACTGCCCATCTCATGTATCCTGCCCGCTCCACGCCCTGGCATCCCAGGATAAACCTCTTCAACTAAATCAAATCAAATCAAATTTTATTTGTCACATACACATGGTTAGCAGATGTTAATGCGAGTGTAGCGAAATGCTTGTGCTTCTAGTTCCGACAATGCAGTAATAACCAACAAGTAATCTAACTAACAATTCCAAAACTACTGTCTTATACACAGTGTAAGGGGATAAAGAATATGTACATAAGGATATATGAATGAGTGATGGTACAGAGCAGCATAGGCAAGATACAGTAGATGGTATCGAGTACAGTATATACATATGAGATGAGTATGTAAACAAAGTGGCATAGTTAAAGTGGCTAGTGATACATGTATTATATAAGGATGCAGTCGATGATATAGAGTACAGTATATACGTATGCATATGAGATTAATAATGTAGGGTAAGTAACATTATATAAGGTAGCATTGTTTAAAGTGGCTAGTGATATATTTACATCATTTCCCATCAATTCCCATTATTAAAGTGGCTGGAGTTGAGTCAGTGTCAGTGTGTTGGCAGCAGCCACTCAATGTTAGTGGTGGCTGTTTAACAGTCTGATGGCCTTGTGAGGTAGAATCTGTTTTTCAGTCTCTCGGTCCCAGCTTTGATGCACCTGTACTGACCTCGCCTTCTGAATGATAGCGGGGTGAACAGGCAGTGGCTCGGGTGGTTGATGTCCTTGATGATCTTTATGGCCTTCCTGTAACATCGGGTGGTGTAGGTGTCCTGGAGGGCAGGTAGTTTGCCCCCGGTGATGCGTTGTGCAGACCTCACTACCCTCTGGAGAGCCTTACGGTTTTGGGCGGAGCAGTTGCCGTACCAGGCGGTGATACAGCCCGCCAGGATGCTCTCGATTGTGCATCTGCAGAAGTTTGTGAGTGCTTTTGGTGACAAACCAAATTTCTTCAGCCTCCTGAGGTTGAAGAGGCGCTGCTGCGCCTTCTTCACGATGCTGTCTGTGTGAGTGGACCAATTCAGTTTGTCTGTGATGTGTATGCCAAGGAACTTAAAACTTGCTACCCTCTCCACTACTGTGGATAGGGGGGTGTTCCATCTGCTGTTTCCTGAAGTCCACAATCATCTCCTTAGTTTTGTTGATGTTGAGTGTGAGGTTATTTTCCTGACACCACACTCCGAGGGCCCTCACCTCCTCCCTGTAGGCCGTCTCGTCGTTGTTGGTAATCAAGCCTACCACTGTTGTGTCGTCCGCAAACTTGATGATTGAGTTGGAGGCGTGCGTGGCCACGCAGTCGTGGGTGAACAGGGAGTACAGGAGAGGGCTCAGAACGCACCCTTGTGGGGCCCCAGTGTTGAGGATCAGCGGGGAGGAGATGTTGTTGCCTACCCTCACCACCTGGGGGCGGCCCGTCAGGAAGTCTAGTACCCAGTTGCACAGGGCGGGGTCGAGACCCAGGGTCTCGAGCTTGATGACGAGCTTGGAGGGTACTATGGTGTTGAATGCCGAGCTGTAGTCGATGAACAGCATTCTCACATAGGTATTCCTCTTGTCCAGATGGGTTAGGGCAGTGTGCAGTGTGGTTGAGATTGCATCGTCTGTGGACCTATTTGGGCGGTAAGCAAATTGGAGTGGTTCTAGGGTGTCAGGTAGGGTGGAGGTGATATGGTCCTTGACTAGTCTCTCAAAGCACTTCATGATGATGGAAGTGAGTGCTATGGGGCGGTAGTCGTTTAGCTCAGTTACCTTAGCTTTCTTGGGAACAGGAACAATGGTGTCCCTCTTGAAGCATGTGGGAACAGCAGACTGGTATAGGGATTGATTGAATATGTCCGTAAACACACCGGCCAGCTGGTCTGCGCATGCTCTGAGGGCGCGGCTGGGGATGCCGTCTGGGCCTGCAGCCTTGCGAGGGTTAACACGTTTAAATGTCTTACTCACCTCGGCTGCAGTGAAGGAGAGACCGCATGTTTTCGTTGCAGGCCGTGTCAGAGGCACTGTATTGTCCTCAAAGCGGGCAAAAAAGTTATTTAGTCTGCCTGGGAGCAAGACATCCTGGTCCGTGACTGGGCTGGATTTCTTCCTGCAGTCCGTGATTGACTGTAGACCCTGCCACATGCCTCTTGTGTCTGAGCCGTTGAATTGAGATTCTACTTTGTCTCTGTACTGACGCTTAGCTTGTTTGATAGCCTTGCAGAGGGAATAGCTGCACTGTTTGTATTCGGTCATGTTACCAGACACCTTGCCCTGATTAAAAGCAGTGGTTCGCGCTTTCAGTTTCACGCGAATGCTGCCATCAATCCACGGTTTCTGGTTAGGGAATGATTTAATCGTTGCTATGGGAACGACATCTTCAACGCACGTTCTAATGAACTCGCACACCGAATCAGCGTATTCGTCAATATTGTTATCTGACGCAATACGAAACATATCCCAGTCCATGTGATGGAAGCAGTCTTGGAGTGTGGAGTCAGCTTGGTCGGACCAGCGTTGGACAGACCTCAGCGTGGAAGCCTCTTGTTTTAGTTTCTGTCTGTAGGCAGGGATCAACAAAATGGAGTCGTGGTCAGCTTTTCCGAAAGGGGGGCGGGGCAGGGCCTTATATGCGTCGCGGAAGTTAGAGTAACAATGGTCCAAGGTCTTTCCACCCCTGGTTGCGCAATCGATATGCTGATAAAATTTAGGGAGTCTTGTTTTCAGATTAGCCTTGTTAAAATCCCCAGCTACAATGAATGCAGCCTCCGGATTAATGGTTTCCAGTTTGCAAAGAGTTAAATAAAGTTCGTTCAGAGCCATCGATGTGTCTGCTTGGGGGGGGATATACAGTGCCTTGCGAAAGTATTCGGCCCCGTTGAACTTTGCGACCTTTTGCCACATTTCAGGCTTCAAACATAAAGATATAAAACTGTATTTTTTTGTGAAGAATCAACAACAAGTGGGACACAATCATGAAGTGGAACGACATTTATTGGATATTTCAAACTTTTTTAACAAATCAAAAACTGAAAAATTGGGCGTGCAAAATTATTCAGCCCCCTTAAGTTAATACTTTGTAGCGCCACCTTTTGCTGCGATTACAGCTGTAAGTCGCTTGGGGTATGTCTCTATCAGTTTTGCACATCGAGAGACAGAAATTTTTTCCCATTCCTCCTTGCAAAACAGCTCGAGCTCAGTGAGGTTGGATGGAGAGCATTTGTGAACAGCAGTTTTCAGTTCTTTCCACAGATTCTCGATTGGATTCAGGTCTGGACTTTGACTTAGCCATTCTAACACCTGGATATGTTTATTTTTGAACCATTCCATTGTAGATTTTGCTTTATGTTTTGGATCATTGTCTTGTTGGAAGACAAATCTCCGTCCCAGTCTCAGGTCTTTTGCAGACTTCATCAGGTTGAAGTCCATTCTTCCAGAATGGTCCTGTATTTGGCTCCATCCATCTTCCCATCAATTTTAACCATCTTCCCTGTCCCTGCTGAAGAAAAGCAGGCCCAAACCATGATGCTGCCACCACCATGTTTGACAGTGGGGATGGTGTGTTCAGCTGTGTTGCTTTTACGCCAAACATAACGTTTTGCATTGTTGCCAAAAAGTTCAATTTTGGTTTCATCTGACCAGAGCACCTTCTTCCACATGTTTGGTGTGTCTCCCAGGTGGCTTGTGGCAAACTTTAAACGACACTTTTTATGGATATCTTTAAGAAATGGCTTTCTTCTTGCCACTCTTCCATAAAGGCCAGATTTGTGCAATATACGACTGATTGTTGTCCTATGGACAGAGTCTCCCACCTCAGCTGTAGATCTCTGCAGTTCATCCAGAGTGATCATGGGCCTCTTGGCTGCATCTCTGATCAGTCTTCTCCTTGTATTAGCTGAAAGTTTAGAGGGACGGCCAGGTCTTGGTAGATTTGCAGTGGTCTGATACTCCTTCCATTTCAATATTATCGCTTGCACAGTGCTCCTTGGGATGTTTAAAGCTTGGGAAATCTTTTTGTATCCAAATCCGGCTTTGAACTTCTTCACAACAGTATCTCGGACCTGCCTGGTGTGTTCCTTGTTCTTCATGATGCTCTCTGCGCTTTTAACGGACCTCTGAGACTATCACAGTGCAGGTGCATTTATACAGAGACTTGATTACACACAGGTGGATTGTATTTATCATCATTAGTCATTTAGGTCAACATTGGATCATTCAGAGATCCTCACTGAACTTCTGGAGAGAGTTTGCTGCACTGAAAGTAAAGGGGCTGAATAATTTTGCACGCCCAATTTTTCAGTTTTTGATTTGTTAAAAAAGTTATAAAATATCCAATAAATGTCGTTCCACTTCATGATTGTGTCCCACTTGTTGTTGATTCTTCACAAAAAAAGCTTTATAGTTTTATATCTTTATGTTTGAAGCATGAAATGTGGCAAAAGGTCGCAAAGTTCAACGGGGCCGAATACTTTCGCAAGGCACTGTATACGGCTGTGATTATAATCGAAGAGAATTCTCTTGGTAGATAATGCGGTCTACATTTGATTGTGAGGAATTCTAAATCAGGTGAACAGAAGGATTTGAGTTCCTGTATGTTTCTTTCATCACACCATGTCTCGTTAGCCATAAGGCATACGCCCCCGCCCCTCTTCTTACCAGAAAGATGTTTGTTTCTGTCGGCGCGATGCGTGGAGAAACCCGTTGGCTGCACCGCCTCGGATAGCGTCTCTCCAGTGAGCCATGTTTCCGTGAAGCAAATAACGTTACAGTCTCTGATGTCCCTCTGGAATGCTACCCTTGCTCGGATTTCATCAACCTTGTTGTCAAGAGACTGGACATTGGCAAGAAGAATGCTAGGGAGTGGTGCACGGTGTGCCCGTCTCCGGAGTCTGACCAGAAGACCGCCTCGTTTCCCTCTTTTTCGGAATGTTTTTTTTGGGTCGCTGCATGGGATCCACTCCGTTGTCCTGTTTGTAAGGCAGAACACAGGATCCGCGTTGCGAAAAACATATTCTTGGTCGTACTGATGGTGAGTTGACGCTGATCTTATATTCAGTAGTTCTTCTCGACTGTATGTAATGAAACCTAAGATGACCTGGGGTACTAATGTAAGAAATAACACGTAAAAAAACAAAAAACTGCATAGTTTCCTAGGAACGCGAAGCGAGGCGGCCCGCGAAGCGAGGCGGCTACACCCTGTGGCCACGAGGGATGAAAGAGAGAAGAAGAGGGGATGTGCAGGGAAGGGATGTGAGGAAGATGAGAGTGGGGATCAGAACAGCAACCAATGGAGGAGCAGAGTCCCGCTCCCGCCCATTTCCAGAGACACCAATCTCAGACCTGTGTTTGCCTCGCCAAACTCCGCCCAGATACTCACCACCTCACTGGAGGCCTTTTCTCTCCACTGCGACCGCACACCCAGAGAAAACGCCATATACTGTTTGGCCTTGGCCAGGTTAGTCCAGGTTTAAATGGCAGCTACGGTGAATATGAATATTTCTCTGGAGGTTTCTTATGAAAGGTGTGAATACTGTCAGAAGAAGCCTCCTATAATCAGTGGTGGTGGGGGGGGGACACATGTAAAAGCTGTTTACACACTTTTTATTTTATTTTGTTCAAGCATTTACCCACCTTTTGTGGAAGATGCATTGAAAGTAGAGGGAGCGTTACTTCTTTAATCCTGAACGACAATCAGCATTTACCAGTCAATGTTTTTACCACTACATCACTGCCTATGATATACCCTTATCCTCCCTGAATAGATTTCAGTACAAACAAATCATGAGCCAACCATCATGCTTAGAAGGTACATAATCAAATCAACTCAAACTTTATTTGTCACATGCGCTGAATACAACAAGTGTAGATCTTTCCGTGAAATAGTTTACTTACAGGCCCTTAACAAACAGTGCAGTTCAAGAAGAGTTGAAGAGAATATTTACCCAATAAACTAAAGTAACAAATAATAAAACATTTGAACTTGTCCGGTGGCCATTTGATTAATTGTTCAGCAGTCTTATGACTTTGGGTTAGAAGCTGTTATAGGTTTACCCTAACAAGTCCTGAAACAAATCATGAGCCAACTATCATGCTTAGAAGGTATATAGTGTCAGTCTTATTGGTTCACCCTAACAAGTTGTTTCAGTATGGGGAGAGGATAGGATGTAAGGGCGCTTCATTAATGTATTGAGGCCATTACATATACAGTATTTCACAATGCTAGGACACAGATTTGGTCTCCTAACCTTGTTCTGGTTGATTGACTCTCTAACAGTGCCTTCACACAGAGACCATGGTTGCAGCAGCTGAATGTAGCGTGGACTCTGTCCAGGAGGAGTGCTCAGCACATTGGGTAGACACCAGGATCCTGGTCATTAGGCAGATTAAACATACTGAAACAAGGAGGGACAACCTGAAATTGTCCAAAAAGGAACTCTTATTTGAGTTTTTATTTTTTACAGTGAACAAGATGAGACTTTGGAACGGATGATGCCTGAAACAATGCGGACGACTTAGAATTTTGTTCCTTTGGATGAGGCTTATAGATATAGTCAGTACTGTGTTTGATTTGTGTGCAGAAAGTTTACAACGGCAGGCAGTGGATTCTCAGTCATTCCTCTCAAGTAACAAAAAACGTATCATATTTCACTGGCTATTTGTAGTAGCCAAATGTGAATGGAATTATTATTATTCTAGAATCATTCAGTTGACTGAATGTGACTATGTGGTTGTACTGTATGTGATTGTACTGAATGTGACTATGTGGTTGTGCTGTATGTGATTGTACTGAATGTGACTATGTGATTGTACTGAATGTGACTATGTGGTTGTGCTGTATGTGATTGTACTGTACGTAATTGTAAGTGTTTGACATGGGTCTAATTGAGGCTCCAACCCCCTGCCTTAAAACTCTTTTATTAAGATGTGGATCATTATTGCTCATATGAGTCTGTGCAGTGTCAAAATAATAAATTCTTATTTACAATGATGGCCAAACCCGGACGACGCTGGGCCAATTATGCAGCACCCTATGAAACTCCCAATCACTTGGGAGTGGGAAGGATACCAAATCCAATATCACACACTTCTTCCTTAGTATTCTGAGAACTGTCAGATAGCTGTGAGAGCTATGAGTGGATCGTGGACCCATGCATAAATGATAACTTTACTGTAACTCAGTGGGGCAAGTAGAACATCCGGGTTAGTGTATGTGCATTATCTGGACAGTTGATTGTCTTTGTCTCAAAGCCTTTCCATTTCTGGGGTATTGAAGAAGCTTCTGATCTCAACCTTCTTGACAGGTAAGAAACACTTGGTTAGTGTATGTGTCTTATCCAATGGGTTGTCAGGTGAACGTTGAAGATGCTTCTTGGAGGTGATCTAATGATGTCATTGAATCGATGTCATTGAGTTGCTCACTGGACAAGACAATTATTCACTGAAAATTAAATCTGTCTTTCATTTCACTTATGTTGATACTTGATTGGCTATTTGCTGTCTTTTGAAAATACAAAAATAAATATAACTGTTTTATGAAACACTTGTAGACATTCATTGTTTTCAAAATCATATTTTCAGCAAAACAGATACATACGTTTACAATATGACATCAAATCAAATAAAAATGAAGTAAGTGATATGTAAATGATTGGCAAAAGGCTCCAACCACCCAAGTCATAGACTGTTCACTCTGCTACCACACGGCAAGCGATACGAGAGCACCAAGTCTGGGACAAAAGGCTCCTTAACAGCTTCTACCCCCAAGTCATTAGACTGCTGAACAGCTTCTACCCCCAAGTCATTAGACTGCTGAACAGCTTCTACCCCCAAGTCATTAGACTGCTGAACAGCTTCTACCTCCAAGTCATTAGACTGCTGAACAGCTTCCACCCTCAAGTCATTACACTGCTGAACAGCTTCTACCCCCAAGTCATTAGACTGCTGAACAGCTTCTACCCCCAAGTCATTAGACTGCTGAACAGCTTCCACCCCAACTCATTAGACTGCTGAACAGCTTCTACCCCCAAGTCATTAGACTGCTGAACAGCTTCTACCCCCAAGTCATTAGACTGCTGAACAGCTTCTACCCTCAAGTCATTAGACTGCAGAACAGCTTCTACCCCCAAGTCATTAGACTGCTGAACAGCTTCCACCCTCAAGTCATTAGACTGCTGAACAGCTTCTACCCCCAAGTCATTAGACTGCTGAACAGCTTCTACCCCCAAGTCATTAGACTGCTGAACAGCTTCCACCCCCAACTCATTAGACTGCTGAACAGCTTCTACCCCCAAGTCATTAGACTGTTGAACAGCTTCTACCCCCAAGTCATTAGACTGCTGAACAGCTTCTACCCTCAAGTCATTAGACTGCTGAACAGCTTCTACCCCCAAGTCATTAGACTGCTGAACAGCTTCTACCCCCAAGTCATTAGACTGCTGAACAGCTTCTACCCCCAAGTCATTAGACTGCTGAACAGCTTCCACCCCCAACTCATTAGACTGCTGAACAGCTTCTACCCCCAAGTCATTAGACTGCTGAACAGCTTCTACCCCCAAGTCATTAGACTGCTGAACAGCTTCTACCCCCAAGTCATTAGACTGCTGAACAGCTTCTACCCCCAAGTCATTAGACTGCTGAACAGCTTCTACCCTCAAGTCATTAGACTGCTGAACAGCTTCTACCCCCAAGTCATTAGACTGCTGAACAGCTTCTACCCCCAAGTCATTAGACTGCTGAACAGCTTCTACCCCCAAGTCATTAGACTGCTGAACAGCTTCCACCCCCAACTCATTAGACTGCTGAACAGCTTCTACCCCCAAGTCATTAGACTGCTGAACAGCTTCTACCCCCAAGTCATTAGACTGCTGAACAGCTTCTACCCCCAAGTCATTAGACTGCTGAACAGCTTCTACCCCCAAGCCATAAGACTGCTGAACAGCTTCTACCCCCAAGCCATTAGACTGCTGAACAGCTTCTACCCCCAAGCCATCAGACTGATGAACGTTAATTAAATGGCCACCTGCACTATTTGCATTGACCCCCTTTGTTATTGATGTATTTTTCTAATTGTTTTCCACTGACTCTCTTGAATTGGCTCGATGCACACTCACTACACTCTACCCACACATTCACTGTGACACTGACCGACTTTCACACTAGCTGCTGCTACTGTGTTTATTATCTATCCTGATTGCCTAGTCACTTTTACCCTTACCTACATGTACATACTGTATTACCTCAACTACCTCGCACCCATGCACATTGACTCGGTACTGGTACTCCTTGTATATAGCCTTGTTATTGTTATTGTGTTACTATTTAGAAAATATTTTCTTACTTTTTAACTCTGCATTGTTGGGAATGGGCTCGTAATAAAGCATCTCACAGTTGTTTTCGGCGTATGTGACCAATACGATTAGATTTTCATCTGAACAAATGAATGCTCTCGTTGTTATAATGAGGAATTTATTTAAATAAATGTGGTTTTCCTTGAAGATTTGAATGGGCTGAGAAAGCCTTTCGTGATGGATCTAGACAATCTGGTGAAAAGGGAGGGTTTGCGACTCTTCTCTTCAAGTGGGAAGGACGATGCGATATCATAAATTCCCTCTGGAGAAAAGGAGCCATGAGATTTTGTCATCGTCTCTGCAACGAAAGACCATCCAGCATGCCATCAATTTACATTTTTTCTCATTTATCAGACATCAGACAGACTTATCCAGAGAGACTTACAAGGAGCAATTAGGATTAAGTGCCTTGCTCAAGAGCACATTGACAGATTTTGCCTCGTGAACTCAGGGATTCTGAACCAGCAACCTATCGGTTACTGGCCCAACCTCTTAACCCACTAGGCTACCACCCAGCCCACAGTACAGTATGTCATAGGTAACAACTCAGAGGAGTACAACGTCTTTCCAAATGAATTAGTGGAATGGTAAAGGGATAATGTCTCAGTCTTGACTGAGCAGCAGCCTAAACAGCAGCAGGGCTTACCTGTAAAGTACACAGTAGGGGAAATGTTCTGAGGCTGGTACTCCAGAGACTCTTGAGGACAGAGGTTCTTACTAACATTCTTGGAACCCTGGTTGGTGGGAAAAGGCACATTAAAACAAACTGAAATGTTTTCGATATCTTAAAAGTACAGCATATCAACTGCAAAGAAGCAGTGCAATGCCATGACACAAAGAATCATATAAAAGGTCAACAGCAGTGTTATTCATGAAAGATGTATGTGTACTATACCTTTGTATTGAAGGTGAGGACCTGCTCTCCAGTACTGCTGATGGTATCCCTTTCCAAATCAAACACGCCTTCTACAATGTCAATGTCACGCTGGTAGCGGACTCAAAATAACATTTAGCAGTGGCTTTGGTGATCATTTGAAGAATGACCATGCAAGTAGAAGTCTTTGGATCGTTCTGGACTGAAACATCAAAGTTTATGTTTTCATACTCATCTGACCACTGTCTCAGGAAGCACTTCACTGTCTCTTCAGCAAATATCTGGAAAAGCTGAGAGGAGAGCTCCTTGGATATGGCACATTGTTCATTTCCCCATTTCAGCCTTGAAAGAATGGAGTCTGAAGCACTTTTGGCTGCTTCCAATGTTAAGACCTGTGGAGTGCTGTGGCTGTCCTGAAGGGCTATCACTTTATCCACCAATTCATGACTGAAAATGTGGATGGTCCAAGTGGAAATGATTTTTCTCAATTTCCTAACAGCAGATCGGAGGTCGTCAGGATGAGAAGCACCCTGTCCATCTTCCTGTGTGTTCTCAACACTTTCCACCATAATGTCCACTACCACCCCAGCAGCTTGCCTGACTTTGTCCACAAAGGTTACAGGAAGTAAGTCCTCTGTGTGAAAGAAGTCCTCAATGATTGTGTTTCTAACAATGGGAAAGTCAATCTGAGCAGGAAACTCAGTGGGGATGGGAGTCCCGGGTAAAGCAAAGTGCCATTTCGACTGCCTTAATTTTGAAGTAGGTGTTAGAGAGATAGAAGAGCGTGAAGAAGAGGTATTTCTTGTATTTTGGCCGTCAGCACTCCTACAACGGATCGTGTCAATATCCTCCAGCATGGATCCTGAGAGCTCAGTGGTTTTAGGTAGTAATTTGTGCGGAATGTCCACACAGGCATCGTTTCCACCAGGTGTAACACTGCTCTGGTTGACCTCAAGATGGCCGAGACTTGCTCTTTGTGATGCAGGACTGCTTTGATATGTAAAGATTTGGATTGAACCAAGTGTTGTGTCTGATCTTTGAAGATCTTTTCTGAGAAACTCCGTAATCTTACTTTGCAGACTGTAGTAGATTTTACGAGCAACAGACCAGATTCTTTTCTCAGAAACCTGTCCAGTGGTGAGCAGGGAGGTTCCAGATACCATGTCAGATGATTGGGTGGTCTGGGTGAGCTCCTGCTGGTCTTTCACCATGGTTTGTATAATATCAGTAGATGTGGTGGATGTAGATACAGACTGGAGGTACTTATCTGTTGTACCTTCCTCCACAATGTTAAATGATCTAGAGAGGACCTCACTCACTCCTTTCTCAGCTTTGGTTTGGAACTCATGACTAGAACGTTTTTGGAGGCTCTTTGTTGAAAGACTGTGGGAAGATGCAATGCCTTTGGAGGCAGCAGTGCTGCAATTTAGACTTACTGGAGAGGTTCGCTCAGGAGAACCTTGGAGACGTTCAAACATGTCTTCACATGGTGTTGGGGACCTTGACAAGGAGATGTCCTTCAGCTGAGACAGAACACCACCTACCAATATGTTGACCTCAAGGGACATATCAGATATTTTCTTTCCTACTGTGGAGAAGCAAGGTGCATTTGATGCCTGATCCTCGCATGAGGTCAAGATTGTTGAAATTACCTCTTTGGTACTATTGGTCAGTAGAGCCTCGTCTGTTTCAGTCCAGAGAAGTTTTGAACTCTCGCTGACACCCCTGTGTAGAGCCACTTCAAGGTTCAAACTGTGCAAGTGAGGCACACTCTTACTAGCTTGCCTCAAGTCCTGGCTTGCCAAACAAATGTGCTCCTTAGTCTCAAGATGTCCAGAGTCCTCTGTGGGTATATGACTAGACATTCTGCTCAGCATGTCTGACCTCCGCTGATGAATGATGAAGTCCTTTAATGTCTTCTGAATATTGTTATATAAACTAGAGGTAGCAGACCAGATCCTGCTCTGTAGCTTTTGTGCATTTTCCTGGAGGTCAGGTTCTCTCTCCTCTACTTCTACAGGTTGCGCCAAGCTCTGCAGGTCTTCCACAAATGTTTCAATGATGCCAAAGGCAGCAGAATCCGCACAAATATCCTTTGACCATGTGTACTGGTTTTGTATGGAACAAGACCTGGATGCTACAGAATAAGCAGGCTGTGCACTAGTTAAGCTACTGGTGGACTTTTTAACTAGGAACTCACTCACTGCTTGAGTGGCATTTCTCTTAAATTCCTCACTTGAGAGTTTTCTAATACAATCTAACAGACTGGTCAAAGAAGCTGTGGCCTTACTTCTGCTGTCCTCAATTTGACAGGGGAACTCACATACTATTGGTGATGAGGCCCTGGAATGGGCAATATCCCCAAGCTGAGCCAGAACACCCTCTACAAATTTCTCTCTCTCAATAGAGAAGCCTGATCCTTTTTCTCCAACAGTGTACAGGGGGTCCTCCTTTGACATCTCAGTGTTGTACAAGACCAGAAGCTCTGAGATGACTTCTTTGGTGCAAGTTGTCAGAAGGAGCTTGCTTTCTTCTGACTCTGTTTTTGCCCAAAGAAGTTTTGAGCTCTCACTTAGGCCTCTTTGTAAAGTAACTGCACCAGTGGACTCTGGCAACTAAGGCTCACTCTTACTGGGCCTCTATTTCATGTCTAAGCAAGGAAGTGGAACTGTCTCCTTAAACTCAGAATTTGTGATGTTGTCATCAGATGTGACAATGCTCTTTAGGGCAAATCTCTGAAGCTTGTCGAAATAATCTTTCAAGTTGTTTTGGATGCTGTGGTAAATGTGAACAGCAGCAGACCAGGCACTCTTCTGTTGGGGACTCTCTTCAGATTCAGCCAAGGACTTCATATCTGACACGAAAGTCTTAACAACTACTGACGCTGCTGAGCCCACTGGGTGAATTGACTCTGTCTTTACAATGCCAGACAATGTTTGACCTGATACAGCACCTGTTAACTCAGACTGAATGACTGAACTAGGAAAGCTCAAACTACTGACTTTTTTTGTCAAGAACTCCACTCACTGCTTGTATTGCTGATGTTTGAAACTCCCGGCTAGAGAGTTTTTGGATGCTCTTAGATGTGAGCGTGCAGGAGGAACCAGATTCACTAATATTGTAGCTGCTCTCGTATTTCCTAATCAGGGCATCAAGATCCTCAATGAAGCCAACATGCGATGCCAAAAACGTGATCTTGTCCTTCAGATCTTCCAGCAAATTCTGTTCGTTCTCGTCAACAAAAGCCACCATTGTGTCAGAGATGGTGGTCATGACTTGCCCTGTTAGACTCTTGCTCTCTTGGTCAACTTTTTCAAGTTTAAAAGCCAGCTCTCTCACCATGCTGTCAGTCACCTTGGTCTGTGAGTCTCCCCATACCGGTGTCACTAGAGAGGTTTGACTTGCGGAGGCACTCTTAACGACCACTGATAAGGCCGACTTGACATCTTTAGCCAACTCTGCCATTACAGCAGGGGTTAGCATCATAGAGCCTGCACTTCCAGATGGAGAATTGGACATGCATGCAAGTTTGGAGAGAGAACATTGCAGGCTGTCCTGCACACAGGTGACAAGGGTGTCCTCTGAGACACCTAAGAGGACTTGTAGCGTCTCAGAATTGGTTGTTTTCTTCTGCACATCAGACAGAGAGGTTAGAGTCCTTGGGAAAAAAACCCGCAGAAATCATCAAAGTCAAACAAATAATATGTAAGGCTGTGATGCACATTCAGTGTGTCAAATACATCTGCACCATTGAAAACAATGAGGAAAACGCTGCTGTTTCTCTGAGAAAAAACCTTAGTGTGATGTCAGCCTAACTGCTTAATTTCTAAAGCCCAATAAAATGTATTTTGTATAAGTCATTTGCATTGAAACTGGCCTGTAGAGATCTATCTATCCTGGCAACATCTATCCTCTACAAAAATCAAAATTGCTATAAACTTCAAGTACTGTAACTTCTAATAACTTCAAGGACAGTTTGAAGAAATGTTAAAGGGAAATTTCTAAATGTTTCAACTTCATATTCATCATCTCCAGCACCACCCCAACATCAGCATATGTGAAAAACGGGCATTTCTATGTTTTGTAGTAAAAAAAGAAAGAGGAAGATAAGTGTTTTCTATGACATCATCAACCAATTAGTAGGCAATGCCTACTCATAATTGGTTAAAATCACACGATGCACACTGATGATGTCATTATAATCTACAGCTGAGCATTTAACCAACATTTTTGTTATTTTTCGGTTTTTAAACAATTAATTGACCGACGTCGTCTCAATTATTTGAATTCCATATAGTTAATTTTTTTCTTCTTCTGTGAGCTCGATGCTCAGTTTCTGTAGAGATAAATCAGATCAAGCACGAACTATGCAATGTAGTAGGGAGTTGTAGTTTCCAACAGGCCAATATTCTACATAGTTTAGCACAGAAAATATGGCAATTAATTCCCATAATCCATTGCACGCCCACTTGCTTGTCCACTCTGTGTGGAGCAGATACGGAAACCTCATTGACTGAGACGGAGAGACGAGAGAATGCATGAGAGAGATAAAAAGCAGTTGCGTTGCGAGGATTCTCTACCTGGAAATACATGACCTAAGTGATTGACAGTTGGTGTTCAGCGGTCATAAAAGTAGGTCTTATTTACTTAGAAGAACTACTAAAATAGTGATTTTGTCAGACAGGATAAGCAGCAGCTCTATAGAGATGAGTTGATGACTTGGAATGAAATAATAAAGTCATCAAATAAATATTTTATATGAGAAAGTAAATGATGGTTGATAAGTCATAAACAGTAATGGACAGTCACTACCATCATGGGACTTTTATTCATTGTTTTATTATGTGTTGTTACAGCATTCAACACACATAATCCATAGTGCATTCAATGTCTAAAAAAAGTATTGAAATCCAAAACCGTGATTATTTTTTTAATATTTGAATCGAAACCAAACCAACCTCAAAAAGCACTAATTTCTCAGCACTATTGGAAACAGTTACGTCCCTCTATATTTTTTTTACTACAAAGCATGGAAATGTGTAATTTTCACATATGGTGATGCTGGAGATGAATACGAAGTTGTTAAATTTCCCTTTAAGAACATACCTCATGGCCCCCTTGGGCAGGTAGCTTCCACTGCCCAGACTGCCCTTAGTCAGGTAAATCTCCTTGAACTTAAGTTGTGATTCCTGTTCTTCTTCCTCTTCCTCCTCCATACAGTTGGAGGAAGGGTAGGGAGTCGGGATACGAAAGCTATTGTAAGACTTTCGACTGCCTGGCCTCTTAGGTACACCAGCCTCAGTAAATCTCACGCGGGACTTGGTGTTAATCTTATCGTCTAACAGACTGGTGAGTGACGCTGTGAGAGACCTCTGTGACAATGGAGAAGAGGCAGCATCTTGGATGCCCAGTAGTTCGTAAAGACCTGGGATGATGATCTGCATCAGCTTGTCCGATAAAAACTGGACAATCCTCAGACACAAGCCGGCAAGCTGTTGTTTTGTCAGCTGTATTCCAGAAACAGAAGAAGTGTTTTAAAATGTTGCATAGTGCGTCTTTCAAAAGCTTATGAACAAGGTTAAACATTAGGCAGAGTTTTCATGGTAATCTGATTAAATTGTCAGTAACATGATCTTACCGGGTCAAACATGCCCTCACGAATCCCCCTCCATTGCCTGAAAACAATATTGTTATAAATGTTGTCATATCAGGATGCGTGGCAGAATAGTTTTTATTTAATTATTTGCCTGATCGTGAAGTTATACTTGCTTTGTGTCAGTTGTTTTGGCAAAATTGCAATGTGACAACTTTTCTAGCACTGAACATTTTTTTCAGATTGATCAGTTTCTAATTTAATCATATTTCCTTGAAGGTGTGATAGTACCAAAGAAAACAGAACATACTTCTCAGTTAGGTTTTGAAGGAAGTCCATAAGTGTCAGATGTTCCACATTGTTGAGCTTTCCCTCTTCTGTGGTTTCCATCACTGAGGTTGCTCTGCTCCTGGTAGAATTGCTCTGCTCCTGGTAGAAATGTAATTATATTGCAAATAATCAAACTTAATTAACAACAAATATCATACTGAAATAATTATTAACTGTTAAAGAGGGGAGGAGCATTGGCAACGTTGGGCCAATTAAACAACTGCAACACAACAGAGATGGTTGTGGTACGTCAACATTGCCAATGATAGCATCACTGAAATGACAAGGTCAACTTACCATCTCATTGACAGCTTCAGAGGTCAGGTGGTCATCCATCACACAGACAGGCAGGTCTAGAGACTGGGACAAGGCTCTATGGTCATAACCAGGAGAGAATGGAAACATCAGAGCAGTCCCAATGGCAGAATCTAACCACTGTCTTCATGTCAAAGACTCACTCACTCATTTGCTTTGTCAAACCTACCCCTTAGAATGACTTCGATATTAAAAACCCAGGCTTTCCTAAAATGTTTACCTCAGCCAGTCTAGAACCCAGGTGTGTCTACAAAACACATGTACTCCTTCATAAGGTTCATGGCTTGCCTATTGTTTTATCCCAGTACAAGAGGGGCAACTGGATTCAGGATTAAACACAAGCAGTCTTTAAGGTATATCTTATTACAGTTTAGGCCTACCTTATTATTTTCTTCCATCTGGCACTATCATTTTAAGGAATGAAATCTGTTTTGTTGCTAGTATTATTAGTAACTGTAGGAAAATACAGCTGTAAAGTACAAGAATCAGCTACTTTCTGAAGGGCAGCCAAGCTCATAAGCAATTTAGAACCTACAGACAATTATGACAAAGTTGGAACGCATGATTGCATCACAAACGCCTTGTGATCACATGTTATTTTAGGGCGTGGCTCCGCATTCGTGACCGGTTCTCATATTTCTATTTCCCGGTATCCGTTAGTGCTGGAATTTGCGATTAATACTTTTCTCATGCCGAAACCGGATTAAATACATACCGGTAGTTAAATGACAAAAAATATGATATTCGCAATGTCATTAAGCAACAACAACAACAAAAACATAAATAGCTACTACAATTTCTAAACATGATTTTGTGGACCCACGACTAGACTTTATCTATGTTAGCTAGTTGCTAGCAATGCTAGTCAGCATAGGCTGCTACGTGATAAACAGTTCGCGTTAGCGAATTAGCTACCTAGCTAGCCAGCCTAACAAACTGTCAAATCCAATGGAAACCGATGCAACCCTGCTGCCAAATAAGGGCTAGCTCGATGACTCGATGACACTCTAACCACTAGGCTACTTGTCTTCATGAAGGGTTTCATGTGAGCCTGTTTGCATCCCTCCCAGCTGCCCACTGCATTGAGGCTAGGTAACACAGTGAGGTCCCCATGAGTTTCAACGCTTTAATAAGTGCTATCGTGCAGAAAAAGCGAATAAAATACTGGTTGATGAGCTAGCTAAGTTAGCAAGACGGGTATGACTGTTAACAGCGTGCATGCACAAATGCATGACGACACATTGTATCTCAGTGAAGCAGGCATGCAGAACGAGATCGCCCCACCAAGCCAGATAGTAGAGGGGTACAACAACGCCGGGACACAGAGGCATAGCTCATACAATTATATTTTGTTCCAGTCAATGACAATACATGTTGAAAAATAAATACCTGCGTGAAATATATGGCATCGCATGCTAGTGCAAAGATAGCTTGCATGAATTTTTTTTTAAATCCGGTGACCACTAGATGTCCTCGTATATCCACATTTAGATCAACTGTACTTGATTTTTCATCAGTGCTGTGAATGACAAGCCCACTGAATCTAGTTTAATAATCTTTATACTCAGCAGGTAGAGGCATAGGTACTTCAAATCAGTGCTTAATTTGAGCAGGATCATGCCAGAACAGGATCCGGCACCGTTCCGTTCTGGACTGTTTTGTTCCGGAACCTACTTGGCCGAATCCGGTACCTCTCGTGCCATGAAAAATAATTTTCACTTTTTGCTATGTAACAATTATAATAAAAGCGATCAAAGTTCATTCGAGTTGCCTCTTCGTCAATTATCCTGCCCCCTCATCTCTCCAGAGTTGCACTTCATCATTTGTTTCCTTATAGAATCATAGCTGCATGAAGGGTTCTGGAGGAATTTTCTAAAGTTACGGAATTACTGCTGTCTGTTCAGAAATAAATGAAATCATTCAGAATAGCCTAATACGTCATGAGAAGCCCTATAATTTAGCTACAGAGGACCAATGGCCCCTGTTTTTAAATAGCCTAGCTGCGGATTGTAGCCCAATAACAAAGAATAGCCTACAGTCGGGAACGCGAGGCAAATCTGTCAGTGAAAAAACAGCAGGCAGACAAAACAGGCCTTTTGCAATATTTCAAATACAATCGAGGGAAAACACAGATTGAAAAGCAATGACTCTTGCTGAAAAGATAAGACTATGCTGTAGACTACCAAAATATTTGATCAAAACCCAAACATTGTTTTACAAAACAGAGAGAGGGAGAGATAGCCTTTTGACACGAGCGCATCGACAATCTCCAGCGAGTGAGCTGCGCATCATTGGGTGAGTCAGTGAAACTGGAAAGCATTTTTAGGACTAATTTCCTCCTCATATTGTAGCCTACTATATGTTTCTCCACAAACCTAGGCCTATAGACTATTGATGGATTCAAGACAAGGTCGTTTTTATTGATCTCAGATACTAAGTTTGTCAGTGTCAAAGTAGCCTGCCATTTCGATCATTTGTGCGGATTAAAAAAAGATAATGCCAAAGTCTCCAGTCATGTAAAAGGATGTAGAATTGCACGAAATGCGGTTTTAAAAAGGCCAACACTTTCCCGGACCCTAGGCTACTAAAAATGTTCCCCATGTGTTCACCTACTGTAAATGGCTCTACTCTACTGCTCTACCCAAATGTGATGATATGCGTTCAATGCTCTATTATAATAGGTGATCTTTTTTCTCATGAGTTCTGGTACCACAGAGCCCCCCCTCTGGCACCTCCCAATTTACAAATCAAGCTCTGCTTCAAATTTTTATTTTACAAGGCAAAAAACAAATTCTTATTTTCATTAAAGGCCTAGGAACAGTGGGTTAACTGCCTGTTCAGGGGCAGAATGACAGATTTGTACCTTGTCAGTTCAGGGATTTGAACTTGCAACCTTTCGGTTACCAGTCCAACACTCTAACCACTAGGCTACTTGTCTTCATGAAGGGTTTATGTGAGCCTGTTTGCATCCCTCCCAGCTGCCCACTGCATTGAGGCTAGGTAACACAGTCACCACAGATAAATCCATGATAACCAAAAACTTCAACAAGCATTTCTCAACGGCTGGCCATGCCTTCCTCCTGGCTTCTCCAACCTCGGCCAACAGCTCCATGGGAAAGGAAGATGATTCTAAGAAGCAATTTGTTCATTTGGCTGGTGTCAAGTAAAGTATGTGACTAGTACTTACAATAGGAGACATGGTTATGTGATGGGGTGATAGTACTTACAGTAGGAGACGTGATGGGGCGATCGTACTTACAGTAGGAGACGTGATGGGGCGATGGTACTTACAGTAGGAGACATGTGATGGGGCGATAGTACTTACAGTAGGAGACATGGTTATGTGATGGGGTGATAGTACCTACAGTAGGAGATATGGTTATGTGATGGGGCGATAGTACTTACAGTAGGAGACATGTGATGGGGCGATAGTACTTACAGTAGGAGACATGGTTATGTGATGGGGCGATAGTACTTACAGTAGGAGACGTGTGATGGGGCTATAGTACTTACAGTAGGAGACATGTGATGGGGCGATAGTACTTACAGTAGGAGACATGTGATAGGGCGATAGTACTTACAGTAGGAGACAGCCACGCCAGCAGTGCTTTGTCAACATTGTCCCATCACGCACTAGTGACTCCTGTGGCGGGCCAGGCGCAGTGCACGCAGCAGTGCCCGCTGACACGGTCGACACGGCTGGCTTCCAGGTTAAGCGGGCATGGTGTCATGAAGCAGTATGGCTTGGCTGGGTTGTGTTTCGGAGGACGCACGGCTCTTGGCTCTCGCCTCTCCCAAGTCCATATGGGAGTTGTAGCAATGGGACAAGACTGTAACTACCAATTGGATACCACTAAATTGGAGAAGAAAAAAAAAGAAGTCACCTTGGGGGTTTGTGGTATATGGCCAATATACCTCCACGTTGCGTTGTGCCTAAGAACAGCCCTTGGCCGTGGTATATTGGCCATATACCACACCTCCTTGGGCCTTATTTCTTAATTGTACACATTTGGACACTTTTACAATTATTGTATGGTAAACATTGACATCTGCCTGGGTGGAACACCCTCCATAATGGGTGTCTGTGTGGGACACCCTCCATTACGGCTCCATCAGTGCTGAGCCCTCTCACTCTGATTGTATGGGACACTCAATTACGGCTCCTTGTGTTTCCAATCTTCTTCCTCTGGCAGGATTACTTCCACGTGCACCTGTCAGACGACAAGCAGGTGAGGCACTTCCTGGAGCTGAGCTATGCTGGTGCCATCCTTCGGGACAGCTGGGTCCTGACAGACGTTGGCATCACCCCTAGCAGTGCCATCTGCTGCCTGCTGAAGGTACCAGCCGAACACCTAGCTGTTTCTACCCGTGCTTGAAAATGCATATCAAAGTGAGCTGGCTATTGCTTGAAACAGCTTCATACTATCATTAGCATAAAGTGTTTAGTGTGGTAATATATAGTGTGGTAATATATAGTATTGGTTATATAGTATGGTTAAATAGTATGGTTATATAGTATGATTATATATATTATGGTGATATAGAGTGTGGTAATATATAGTATGGTTATATAGTATGGTTAAATAGTATGGTTATATAGTATGATTATATATATTATGGTGATATAGAGTGTGGTAATATATAGTATGGTTATATAGTATGGTTATATAGTATGATTATATATATTATGGTGATATAGAGTGTGGTAATATATAGTATGGTTATATAGTATGATTATATAGTATGATTATATAGTATGATTAGGTATGATTAGGTGATTTAGTTCATTCAAACAGGTGCCATTAATACAGGTAACGAGTGGAGGACAGAGGAGCCTCTTAAAGAAGAAGTTACAGGTCTGTGAGAGCCAGAAATGTTGCTTGTTTGTAGGTGACCAAATACTTATTTTCCACCATAATTTGCAAATAAATTCATTAAAAATCCTACAATGTGATTTTTCTGGATTTTTTTTCTTTCTCATTTTGTCTGTCATAGTTGAAGTGTACCTATGATGAAAATTACAGGCCTCTCTCATCTTTTTAAGTGGGAGAACTTGCACAATTGGTGGCTGACTAAATACTTTTTTGCCCCACTGTATAGTGTGGTGGTATATAGTATGGCGATATATAGTATGTTGAGGTCACCCTGCTTGAGACTTAAAGTAATATTGCCCTTGCTCAACCAAGACCATGGTTATGGTAGAGTATTTGGTTAGTAAGGACACTGCTTTATACCGAGACCATGGTTATGGTAGAGTGATTGATTAGTAAGAACACTGCTTCGTGAGTGTGAAGTGTTGTTGTACAGAGGTCCCTGGGTACATGTCCAGAGCCAGACAGGGACAGAACTCACTCTGTTCCACAAAGTTCTGTGGAAGATTTGCTAACAGAGGAGAGTGGTTATGTATCTAAGTACAAATTTAACCATCAGAATAATGTTTATTTGTGTTCCTTACTCCTTACTTACACATCCCATCATTGACATAGTCAAAGCCAGACCTTCTGTCTGTCTCTCCTTCTTGCTGGTTGACTAGAGTGGAAATCTATAGTATTGTATGGTTGACCTGGGATAGAGCTGAAATGTGGCCCGATGTAGTGTTGCCTTTGTACCAAACACCCTTACAGTCATAAACCTTTTCCCCATGTAATCGCCTCGACCTCAGTCTGGTGTTCGCTAACAGTATCTGAAGAGTCTGTATACCCAGTGGTGTATAGTACAGTAGAGCACAGCAGAGTACAGCAGACTACAGTAGAGCACAGCAGACTACAGTAGAGCACAGCAGAGTACAGTAAAGTACAGCAGACAGAGTACAGCAGAGTACAGTAGAGTACAGTAGAGCACAGCAGACTACAGTAAAGTACAGCAGACAGAGTACAGCAGAGTACAGTAGAGTACAGTAGAGCACAGCAGACTACAGTAGAGTACAGTAGAGCACAGCAGAGTACAGTAGAGTACAGTAGAGCACAGCAGAGTACAGCAGAGTACAGCAGACAGAGTACAGCAGAGTACAGTAGAGCACAGCAGAGTACAGCAGACAGAGTACAGTAGAGTACAGTAGAGCACAGCAGAGTACAGCAGACAGAGTGCAGTAGAGTACAGTAGAGCACAGCAGAGTACAGCAGACAGAGCACAGCAGAGTACAGCAGAGTACAGCAGAGTACAGTAGAGCACAGCAGGCCGTATAGTAGGAGAAGAAGAGGCCCTTTGGGTTCATTGAAATACATATTAATATATTTATATATTCTTGACCCAGAAAATATAAAAAACTATCGGCCTATATCGAATCTTCCATTCCTCTCAAACATTTTAGAAAAGGCTGTTGCGCAACAACTCACTGCCTTCCTGAAGACAAACAATGTATACGAAATGCTTCAGTCTGGTTTTAGACTCCATCATAGCACTGAGACGGCACTTGTGAAGGTGGTAAATGACATTTTAATGGCATCGGACCGAGGCTCTGCATCTGTCCTCGTGCTCCTAGACCTTAGTGCTGCTTTTGATACCATCGATCACCACATTCTTTTGGAGAGATTGGAAACCCAAATTGGTCTACACGGACAAGTTCTGGCCTGGTTTAGATCTTATCTGTCGGAAAGATATCAGTTTGTCTCTGTGAATGGTTTGTCCTCTGACAAATCAACTGTAAATGTCGGTGTTCCTCAAGGTTCCGTTTTAGGACCACTATTGTTTTCACTATATATTTTACCTCTTGGGGATGTTATTCGAAAACATAATGTTAACTTTCACTGCTATGCGGATGACACACAGCTGTACATTTCAATTAAACATGGTGAAGCCCCAAAATTGCCCTTGCTAGAAGAATGTGTTTCAGACATAAGGAAGTGGATGGCTGCAAACTTTCTACTTTTAAACTCGGACAAAACAGAGATACTTGTTCTAGGTCCCAAGAAACAAAGAGATCTTCTGTTGAATCTGACAATTAATCTTAATGGTTGTACAGTCGTCTCAAATAAAACTGTGAAGGACCTCGGCGTTACTCTGGACCCTGATCTCTCTTTTGAAGAACATATCAAGACCATTTCAAGGACAGCTTTTTTCCATCTACGTAACATTGCAAAAATCAGAAACTTTCTGTCCAAAAATGATGCAGAAAAATTAATCCATGCTTTTGTCACTTCTAGGTTAGACTACTGCAATGCTCTACTTTCCGGCTACCCGGATAAAGCACTAAATAAACTTCAGTTAGTGCTAAATACGGCTGCTAGAATCCTGACTAGAACCAAAAAAAAAAAAAAATGTGATCATATTACTCCAGTGCTAGCCTCTCTACACTGGCTTCCTGTCAAAGCAAGGGCTGATTTCAAGGTTTTACTGCTAACCTACAAAGCATTACATGGGCTTGCTCCTACCTATCTCTCTGATTTGGTCCTGCCGTACATACCTACACGTACGCTACGGTCACAAGACGCAGGCCTCCTAATTGTCCCTAGAATTTTTAAGCAAACAGCTGGAGGCAGGGCTTTCTCCTATAGAGCTCCATTTTTATGGAACGGTCTGCCTACCCATGTCAGAGACGCAAACTCGGTCTCAACCTTTAAGTCTCTACTGAAGACTCATCTCTTCAGTGGGTCATATGATTGAGTGTAGTCTGGCCCAGGAGTGGGAGGGTGAACGGAAAGGCTCTGGAGCAACGAACCGCCCTTGCTGTCTCTGCCTGGCCGGTTCCCCTCTTTCCACTGGGATTCTCTGCCTCTAACCCTATTACAGGGGCTGAGTCACTGGCTTTACTGGGGCTCTCTCATGCCGTCCCTGGAGGGGGTGCGTCACCTGAGTGGGTTGAGTCACTGATGTGGTCATCCTGTCTGGGTTGGCGCCCCCCCCCCCCCCCCCCCCTTGGGTTGTGCCGTGGCGGAGGTCTTTGTGGGCTATACTCAGCCTTGTCTCAGGATGGTAAGTTGGTGGTTGAAGATATCCCTCTAGTGGTGTGGGGGCTGTGCTTTGGCAACGTGGGTGGGGTTATATCCTTCCTGTTTGGCCCTGTCCGGGGGTGTCCTCGGAATGGGCCACAGTGTCTCCTGACCCCTCCTGTCTCAGCCTCCAGTATTTATGCTGCAGTAGTTTCTGTGTCGGGGGGCTAGGGTCAGTTTGTTATATCTGGAGTACTTCTCCTGTCCTATTCAGTGTCCTGTGTGAATCTAAGTGTGCGTTCTCTAATTCTCTCCTTCTCTCTTTCTCTCTCTCGGAGGACCTGAGCCCTAGGACCATGCCCCAGGACTACCTGACATGATGACTCCTTGATGTCCCTAGTCCACCTGGCCGTGCTGCTGCTCCAGTTTCAACTGTTCTGCCTTATTATTATTCGACCATGCTGGTCATTTATGAACATTTGAACATCTTGGCCATGTTCTGTTATAATCTCCACCCGGCACAGCCAGAAGAGGACTGGCCATCCCACATATGCTCTCTCTAATTCTCTCTTTCTTTCTCTCTCTCGGAGGACCTGAGCCCTAGGACCATGCCCCAGGAATACCTGACATGATGACTCCTTGCTGTCCCCAGTCCACCTGACTGTGCTGCTGCTCCAGTTTCAACTATTCTGCCTTATTATTATTCGACCATGCTGGTCATTTATGAACATTTGAACATCTTGACCATGTTTTGTTATAATCTCCACCCGGCACAGCCAGAAGAGGACTGGCCACCCCACATAGCCTGGTTCCTCTCTAGGTTTCTTCCTAGGTTTTGGCCTTTCTAGGGAGTTTTTCCTAGCCACCGTGCTTCTACACCTGCATTGCTTGCTGTTTGGGGTTTTACGCTGGGTTTCTGTACAGCACTTTGAGATATCAGCTGATGTACGAAGGGCTATATAAATACATTTGATTTGATTTGATTTGATATTCATAATATTTCAGTTAACAATTTAATCAGCACCCAGATTAGTCTTCAATTTAATTTTCACCCAGATTAGTGTTTAATTTAATCTGCACCCAGATTAGTGTTCAATGTGATAGAGCAAAACTCAGTACAGCACATGAATTAGAAAATGTTGTTACAAATTTGAGCCACGAGATGGTGGTAGATTATAAATTTAAATAGCATGGACCTTTGATTTGTCTCTGGATAGAAATGACCCTTGGGCACAGATCTAGGATCAGTTTACTCTCACCAAATCCTAACCTTTACCATTAGCAGTAAAAACACAAACCAGACCTAAGATCAGTGCAAAGGAGCCACTTCATCTTACCCCTGTAATTATATGACTCCTAACTTATATATACTGAGTGTACCACGCCATTGACCTGGGTATGGCCTTCCTTGTGCAGTAGATCAATGGTCCTCTGGCTCAACACCTTATGGATGTAACATAGAGACAAATGGACTGTATGGAACACATTCTTGGTTCATGGAAACCAGGAGGACAACCTGCATGTGTCTCTGTCTCCCAGGGGCTACTCTACGGTTGGACACCTGGGATGGGTGGGCGGAGTTCCTCAGAGGCTGCTTCCTGGGACACAGACTGACCGTCCAACGACACCTGTCTAGGGAGAGACCTGTGATGAGGTCAGAATACACATCTACACACTGAACTGTATGATAGACTTACTATCAACAGTGATGGTACTGAACCTTTATATAGCTTACAATGATAGTACTGACCCTGTATATAGCTTACAATGATAGTACTGACCCTGTATATAGCTTACAATGATAGTACTGACCCTGTATATAGCTTACAATAATGGTACTGACCCTGTATTTAGCTTACAATGATAGTATGATAGCTTATAATGATAGTACTGACCCTGTATATAGCTTATATTCTCGTGTTTTTTTCCTTCATATGTTTTTTCTCTTACCCTGATATTTGATACTGCATTGTGGGAAAGAGCTTGCAAGTAAGCATTTTACTGTACTGTTTTATAACCCACTGTATCTTGTGAACTTGACAAAAAAAACTTGAAACGTGTTATAAATACATTGATTCTGTATTATTCCAGGTTCCAGCTCCGGGTGGCACTCTACATCGCTGCTTCTCTGGGTCACCTGGACCTGGCCGGCTGGCTGCTGGAGAGGGGGGTGCGTGTCATTGAGCCGGTGGGGGTTCACCCTTACCGTGAGTGGTGCCACCAGACGGCCCACCCCGACGTCGCCAAGTGTCCCGCTGTCGCCTCCATCGAGCGAGGCCAGCTCACCATCCTCAAACTCTGTATCGCCAGCAGCGTTCTGACCCTTGCCTGTCAGGATCCCCTGAGGATCGCCCTTCAGTACGGCCACAGGGAGCGTGTGAGTCACCTGGCCACCAAGCTGTGCTCTGTGGTGGTCCTCCCAGGTATGGCCCTGCCCATGCGGACATACCTCCAGATAAAGGGCTGGGTGAGGCTGGGGCAGAGGAGGGCAGCATCCAGGCACTACATGGGCCTCAACAGGGCTCCGTTCAGGACCAGGGTGGGCGACACGGTCCTGGTGGACGGCTTCACCCTCCCCAAGATGTCCTCCAAGCCCAGGAGGAGTGAGGCCAAGGCAGGTATCAGGGTGATGTCCACAGCCTCTCGACGTTTGACCCCCATCAACTGCCCATCTCATGCAACCTGCCCGCTCCGCGCCCTGGCATCCCAGGATAAACCTCTTCAACTACCGAAGCAACACCCTGTGGCCACGAGGGATGAAAGAGAGAAGAAGAGGGGATGTGGAGGGAAGGGATGTGAGGAGGATGAGAGTGGGGATCAGAATGGAAAGGATGAATCATTCAGTTGACTGAATGTGACTGTTGTTGTGCTGTATGTGACTATGTGGTTATACTGAATGTGACTATGTGATTGTACTGAATGTGGTTGTACTGTACGTGATTGTAAGTGTTTGACATGGGTCTAATTGAGGCTCCAACCCCCCCCCACACTTAACACTAGTTTTTATCCATAGAAATCCTCACTTGCTGATGAAGACCTATAGTGGTTGAAATCAATGTAAAATACTGTATGAACACTGCTGCCTTAAAACTATTTTATTAAGATGTGGATCATTATTGCTCATTTAAATGAGTCTGTGCAGTGTCAAAATAATACACCTGATACATAAGGGGGGAAAAAATGCTAAAAATACCACAAGACATGAAATAATGGCATTATGGGAAAATACATACTGTATTTCACAGAGTATTTGACAAACTCTTTATTTACGTTACAAAACTGACAACTACTGTAACGATGTGTTAGCACAGCATGTGTCATCATTCCCCTGCAGTGTGTGGATTTACACAGCAATATAGCAGACAGCTTAAATAGTTTATTTTTATTTAACCTTTATTTCACTAGACAAGTCAGTTGAGAACAAATTCTTATTTACAATGATGGCCAAACCCGGACGACGCTGGGCCAATTATGCGGCACCCTATGGGACTCCCAATCACTTGGGAGTGGGAAGGATACCAAATCCAATATCACACACTTCTTCCTTAGTATTCTGAGAACTGTCAGATAGCTGTGAGAGCTATGAGTGGATCGTGGACCCATGCATAAATGATAACTTTGCTGTAACTCAGTGGGGCAAGTAGAACGTCCGGGTTAGTGTATGTGCATTATCTGGACAGTTGATTGTCTTTGTCTCAAAGCCTTTCCATTTCTGGGGTATTGAAGAAGCTTCTGATCTCAACCTTCTTGACAGGTAAGAAACACTTGGTTAGTGTATGTGTCTTATCCAATGGGTTGTCAGGTGAACGTTGAAGATGCTTCTTGGAGGTGATCTAATGATGTCATTGAATCGCTGTCATTGAGTTGCTCACTGGACAAGACAATTATTCACTGAAAATTAAATCTGTCTTTCATTACACTTATGTTGATACTTGATTGGCTATTTGCTGTCTTTTGAAAATACAAAAATAAATATACCTGTTTTATGAAGCACTTGTAGACATTCATTGTTTTCAAAATCAAAATTTTCAGCAAAACAGATACATACGTTTACAATATGACATCAAATCAAATAAAAATAAAATAAGTGGTATGTAAATGATTGGTAAAAGGCTCGAACCACCAAAGTCATAGACTGTTCACTCTGCTACCACGCGGCAAGCGATACGAGAGCACAAAGTCTGGGACAAAAGCCTCCTTAACAGCTTCTACCCCCAAGTCATTAGACTGCTGAACAGCTTCTACCCCCAAGTCATTAGACTGCTGAACAGCTTCTACCCCCAAGTCATTAGACTGCTGAACAGCTTCTACCCCCAAGTCATTAGACTGCTGAACAGCTTCTACCTCCAAGTCATTAGACTGCTGAACAGCTTCCACCCTCAAGTCATTAGACTGCTGAACAGCTTCTACCCCCAAGTCATTAGACTGCTGAACAGCTTCTACCCCCAAGTCATTAGACTGCTGAACAGCTTCCACCCCCAACTCATTAGACTGCTGAACAGCTTCTACCCCCAAGTCATTAGACTGCTGAACAGCTTCTAACCCCAAGTCATTAGACTGCTGAACAGCTTCTACCCTCAAGTCATTAGACTGCTGAACAGCTTCTACCCCCAAGTCATTAGACTGCTGAACAGCTTCCACCCTCAAGTCATTAGACTGCTGAACAGCTTCTACCCCCAAGTCATTAGACTGCTGAACAGCTTCTACCCCCAAGTCATTAGACTGCTGAACAGCTTCCACCCCCAACTCATTAGACTGCTGAACAGCTTCTACCCCCAAGTCATTAGACTGCTGAACAGCTTCTACCCCCAAGTCATTAGACTGCTGAACAGCTTTTACCCTCAAGTCATTAGACTGCTGAACAGCTTCTACCCCCAAGTCATTAGACTGCTGAACAGCTTCAACCCCCACGGCATTAGACTGCTGAACAGCTTCTACCCCCAAGTCATTAATTAGACTGCTGAACAGCTTCCACCCCCAACTCATTAGACTGCTGAACAGCTTCTACCCCCAAGTCATTAGACTGCTGAACAGCTTCTACCCCCAAGTCATTAGACTGCTGAACAGCTTCTACCCCCAAGCCATAAGACTGCTGAACAGCTTCTACCCCCAAGCCATTAGACTGCTGAACAGCTTCTACCCCCAAGCCATTAGACTGCTGAACAGCTTCTACCCCCAAGCCATCAGACTGCTGAACGTTAATTAAATGGCCACCTGCACTATTTGCATTGACCCCCTTTGTTATTGATGTATTTTTCTAATTGTTTTCCACTGACTCTCTTGAATTGGCTCGATGCACACTCACTACACTCTACCCACACATTCACTGTGACACTGACCGACTTTCACACTAGCTGCTGCTACTGTGTTTATTATCTATCCTGATTGCCTAGTCACTTTTACCCTTACCTACATGTACATACTGTATTACCTCAACTACCTCGCACCCATGCACATTGACTCGGTACTGGTACTCCTTGTATATAGCCTTGTTATTGTTATTGTGTTACTATTTAGAAAATATTTTCTTAATTTTTAACTCTGCATTGTTGGGAATGGGCTCGTAATAAAGCATCTCACAGTTGTTTTCGGCGTATGTGACCAATACGATTAGATTTTCATCTGAACAAATGAATGCTCTCGTTGTTATAATGAGGAATTTATTTAAATAATTTGGTTTTCCTTGAAGATTTGAATGTGCTGAGAAAGCCTTTCGTGATGGATCTAGACAATCTGGTGAAAAGGGAGGGTTTGCGACTCTTCTCTTCAAGTGGGAAGGACGATGCGATATCATAAATTCCCTCTGGAGAAAAGGAGCCATGAGATGTTGTCATCGTCTCTGCAACGAAAGACCATCCAGCATGCCATCAATTTACATTTTTACTCATTTATCAGACACTCTTATCCAGAGAGACTTACAAGGAGCAATTAGGATTAAGTGCCTTGCTCAAGAGCACATTGACAGATTTTGCCTCGTGAACTCAGGGATTCTGAACCAGCAACCTATCGGTTACTGGCCCAACCTCTTAACCCACTAGGCTACCACCCAGCCCACAGTACAGTATGTCATAGGTAACAACTCAGAGGAGTACAACGTCTTTCCAAATGAATTAGTGGAATGGTAAAGGGATAATGTCTCAGTCTTGACTGAGCAGCAGTCTAAACAGCAGCAGGGCTTACCTGTAAAGTACACAGTAGGGGAAATGTTCTGAGGCTGGTACTCCAGAGACTCTTGAGGACAGAGGTTCTTACTAACTTTCTTGGAACCCTGGTTGGTAGGAAAAGGCACATTAAAACAAACTGAAATGTTTTCGATATCTTAAAGTACAGCATATCAACTGCAAAGAAGCAGTGCAATGCCATGACACAAAGAATCATATAAAAGGTCAACAGCAGTGTTATTCATGAAAGATGTATGTGTACTATACCTTTGTATTGAAGGTGAGGACCTGCTCTCCAGTACTGCTGATGGTATCCCTTTCCAAATCAAACACGCCTTCTACAATGTCACTGGTGGTCACGCTGGTAGCGGACTCAAAATAACATTTAGCAGTGGCTTTGGTGATCATTTGAAGAATGACCATGCAAGTAGAAGTCTTTGGATCGTTCTGGACTGAAACATCAAAGTTTATGTTTTCATACTCATCTGACCACTGTCTCAGGAAGCACTTCACTGTCTCTTCAGCAAATATCTGGAGAAGCTGAGAGGAGAGCTCCTTGGATATGGCACATTGTTCCTTTCCCCATTTCAGCCTTGAAAGAATGGAGTCTGAAGCACTTTTGGCTGCTTCCAATGTTAAGACCTGTGGAGTGCTGTGGCTGTCCTGAAGGGCTATCACTTTATCCACCAATTCATGGCTGAAAATGTGGATGGTCCAAGTGGAAATGATTTTTCTCAATTTCCTAACAGCAGATCGGAGGTCGTCAAGATGTGAAGCACCCTGTCCATTTTCCTGTGTGTTCTCAACACTTTCCACCATAATGTCCACTACCACCCCAGCAGCTTGCCTGACTTTGTCCACAAAGGTTACAGGAAGTAAGTCCTCTGTGTGAAAGAAGTCCTCAATGATTGTGTTTCTAACAATGGGAAAGTCAATCTGAGCAGGAAACTCAGTGGGGATGGGAGTCCCGGGTAAAGCAAAGTGCCATTTCGACTGCCTTAATTTTGAAGTAGGTGTTAGAGAGATAGAAGAGCGTGAAGAAGAGGTATTTCTTGTATTTTGGCTGTCAGCACTCCTACAACGGATCGTGCCAATATCCTCCAGCATGGATCCTGAGAGCTCAGTGGTTTTAGGTAGTAATTTGTGCGGAATGTCCACACAGGCATCGTTTCCACCAGGTGTAACACTGCTCTGGTTGACCTCAAGATGGCCGAGACTTGCTCTTTGTGAAGCAGGACTGCTTTGATATGTAAAGATTTGGATTGAACCAAGTGTTGTGTCTGATCTTTGAAGATCTTTTCTGAGAAACTCCGTAATCTTACTTTGCAGACTGTAGTAGATGTTACGAGCAACAGACCAGATTATTTTCTCAGAAACCTGTCCAGTGGTGAGCAGGGAGGTTCCAGATACCATGTCAGATGATTGGGTGGTCTGGGTGAGCTCCTGCTGGTCTTTCACCATGGTTTGTATAATATCAGTAGATGTGGTGGATGTAGATACAGACTGGAGGTACTTATCTGTTGTACCTTCCTCCGCAATGTTAAATGATCTAGAGAGGACCTCACTCACTCCTTTCTCAGCTTTGGTTTGGAACTCATGACTAGAGAGTTTTTGGAGGCTCTTTGTTGAAAGACTGTGGGAAGATGCAATGCCTTTGGAGGCAGCCGTGCTGCAATCTAGACTTACTGGAGAGGTTCGCTCAGGAGAACCTTGGAGACGTTCAAACATGTCTTCACATGGTGTTGGGGACCTTGACAAGGAGATGTCCTTCAGCTGAGACAGAACACCACCTACCAATATGTTGACCTCAAGGGACATATCAGATATTTTCTTTCCTACTGTGGAGAAGCAAGGTGCATTTGATGCCTGATCCTCGCATGAGGTCAAGATTGTTGAAATGACCTCTTTGGTACTATTGGTCAGTAGAGCCTCGTCTGTTTCAGTCCAGAGAAGTTTTGAACTCTCGCTGACACCCCTGTGTAGAGCCACTTCAAGGTTCAAACTGTGCAAGTGAGGCACACTCTTACTAGCTTGCCTCAAGTCCTGGCTTGCCAAACAAATGTGCTCCTTAGTCCCAAGATGTCCAGAGTCCTCTGTGGGTATATGACTAGACATTCTGCTCAGCATGTCTGACCTCCGCTGATGAATGATGAAGTCCTTTAATGTCTTCTTAATATTGTTATATAAACTAGTGGTAGCAGACCAGATCCTGCTCTGTAGCTTTTGTGCATTTTCCTGGAGGTCAGGTTCTCTCTCCTCTACTTCTGCAGGTTGCGCCGAGCTCTGCAGGTCTTCCACAAATGTTTCAATGATGCCAAAGGCAGCAGAATCCGCACAAATATCCTTTGACCATGTGTACTGGTTTTGAATGGAACAAGACCTGGATGCTACAGAATAAGCAGGCTTTGCACTAGTTAAGCTACTGGTGGACTTTTTAACTAGGAACTCACTCACTGCTTGAGTGGCATTTCTCTTAAATTCCTCACTTGAGAGTTTTCTAATACAATCTAACAGACTGGTCAAAGAAGCTGTGGCCTTACTTCTGCTGTCCTCAATTTGACAGGGGAACTCACATACTATTGGTGATGAGGCCCTGGAATGGGCAATATCCCCAAGCTGAGCCAGAACACCCTCTACAAATGTCTCTCTCTCAATAGAGAAGCCTGATCCTTTTTCTCCAACAGTGTACAGGGGGTCCTCCTTTGACATCTCAGTGTTGTACAAGACCAGAAGCTCTGAGATGACTTCTTTGGTGCAAGTTGTCAGAAGGAGCTTGCTTTCTTCTGACTCAGTTTTTGCCCAAAGAAGTTTTGAGCTCTCACTTAGGCCTCTTTGTAAAGTAACTTCACCAGTGGACTCTGGCAACTGAGGCTCACTCTTACTGGGCCTATATTTCATGTCTAAGCAAGGAAGTGGAACTGTCTCCTTAAACTCAGAATTTGTGATGTTGTCATCAGATGTGACAATGCTCTTTAGGGCAAATCGCTGAAGCTTGTCGAAATAATCTTTCAAGTTGTTTTGGATGCTGTGGTAAATGTGAACAGCAGCAGACCAGGCACTCTTCTGTTGGGGACTCTCTTCAGATTCAGCCAAGGACTTCATATCTGACACGAAAGTCTTAACAACTACTGACGCTGCTGAGCCCACTGGGTGAATTGACTCTGTCTTTACAATGCCAGACAATGTTTGACCTGATACAGCACCTGTTAACTCAGACTGAATGACTGAACTAGGAAAGCTCAAACTACTGACTTTTTTGGCAAGAACTCCACTCACTGCTTGTATTGCTGATGTTTGAAACTCCCGGCTAGAGAGTTTTTGGATGCTCTTAGATGTGAGCGTGCAGGAGGAACCAGATTCACTAATATTGTAGCTGCTCTCGTATTTCCTTATCAGGGCATCAAGATCCTCAATGAAGCCAACATGCGATGCCAAAAACGTGATCTTGTCCTTCAGATCTTCCAGCAAATTCTGTTCGTTCTCGTCAACAAAAGCCACCATTGTGTCAGAGATGGTGGTCATGACTTGCCCTGTTAGACTCTTGCTCTCTTGGTCAACTTTTTCAAGTTTAAAAGCCAGCTCTCTCACCATGCTCTCAGTCACCTTGGTCTGTGAGTCTCCCCTTACCGGTGTCACTAGAGAGGTTTGACTTGCGGAGGCACTCTTAACGACCACTGATAAGGCCGACTTGACATCTTTAGCCAACTCTGCCATTACAGCAGGGGTTAGCATCATAGAGCCTGCACTTCCAGATGGAGAATTGGACATGCATGCAAGTTTGGAGAGAGAACATTGCAGGCTGTCCTGCACACAGGTGACAAGGGTGTCCTCTGAGACACCTAAGAGGACTTGTAGCGTCTCAGAGTTGGTTGTTTTCTTCTGCACATCAGACAGAGAGGTTAGAGTCCTTGGGGAAAAAAACCGCAGAAATCATCAAAGTCAAACAAATAATATGTAAGGCTGTGATGCACATTCAGTGTGTCAAATACATCTGCACCATTGAAAACAATGAGGAAAACGCTGCTGTTTCTCTGAGAAAAAACCTTAGTGTGATGTCAGCCTAACTGCTTAATTTCTAAAGCCCAATAAAATGTATTTTGTATAAGTCATTTGTATTGAAACTGGCGTGTAGATATCTATCTATCCTGGCAATATCTATCCTCTACAAAAATCCAAATTGCTATAAACTTCAAATACTGTAACTTCTAATAACTTCAAGGACAATCATAAATACAAGGCAGTTTGAAGAAATGTTAAAGGGAAATTTCTAAATGTTTCAACTTCATATTCATCATCTCCAGCACCACCCCTACATCAGCATATGTGAAAAACGGTAATTTCTATGTTTTGTAGTAAAAAAAGAAAGAGGAAGATAAGTGTTTTCTATGACATCATCAACCAATTAGTAGGAAATGCCTACTCATAATTGGTTAAAATCACACGATGCACACTGATGATGTCATTAGAATCTAGAGCTGAGCATTTAACCAACATTTTTGTTATTTTTCGGTTTTTAAACAATTAATTGACCGACGTCGGCTCAATTATTTGAATTCCATATAGTTAATTTTTTTCTTCTTCTGTGAGCTCGATGCTCAGTTTCTGTAGAGATAAATCAGATCAAGCACGAACTATGCAATGTAGTAGGGAGTTGTAGTTTCCAACAGGCCAATATTCTACATAGTTTAGCACAGAAAATATGGCAATTAATTCCCATAATCCATTGCACGCCCACTTGCTTGTCCACTCTGTGTGGAGCAGATACGGAAACCTCATTGACTGAGACGGAGAGACGAGAGAATGCATGAGAGAGATGAAAAGCAGTTGCGTTGCGAGGATCCTCTACCTGGAAATACATGATCTAAGTGATTGACAGTTGGTGTTCAGCGGTCATAAAAGTAGGTCTTATTTACTTAGAAGAACTACTAAAATAGTGATTTTGTCAGACAGGATAAGCAGCAGCTCTATAGAGATGAGTTGATGACTTGGAATGAAATAATAAAGTCATCAAATAAATTTTATATGAGAAAGTAAATGATGGTTGATAAGTCATAAACAGTAATGGACAGTCACTACCATCATGGGACTTTTATTCATTGTTTTATTATGTGTTGTTACAGCATTCAACACACATAATCCATAGTGCATTCAATGTCTAAAAAAAGTATTGAAATCCAAAACCGTGATTATTTTTTAAATATTTGAATGGAAACCAAACCAACCTCAAAAAGCACTAATTTCTCAGCACTATTGGAAACAGTTACGACCCTCTATATTTTTTTTACTACAAAGCATGGAAATGTGTAATTTTCACATATGGTGATGCTGGAGATGAATATGAAGTTGTTAAATTTCCCTTTAAGAACATACCTCATGGCCCCCTTGGGCAGGTAGCTTCCACTGCCCAGACTGCCCTTAGTCAGATAAATCTCCTTGAACTTAAGTTGTGATTCCTGTTCTTCTTCCTCTTCCTGCTCCATACAGTTGGAGGAAGGGTAGGGAGTCGGGATGCGAAAGCTATTGTAAGACTTTCGACTGCCTGGCCTCTTAGGTACACCAGCCTCAGTAAATCTCACGCGGGACTTGGTGTTAGTCTTATCGTCTAACAGACTGGTGAGTGACGCTGTGAGAGATCTCTGTGACAATGGAGAAGAGGCAGCATCTTGGATGCCCAGTAGTTCGTAAAGACCTGGGATGATGATCTGCATCAGCTTGTCCGATAAAAACTGGACAATCCTCAGACACAAGCCGGCAAGCTGTTGTTTTGTCAGCTGTATTCCAGAAACAGAAGAAGTGTTTTAAAATGTTGCATAGTGCGTCTTTCAAAAGCTTATGAACAAGGTTAAACATTAGGCAGAGTTTTCATGGTAATCTGATTAAATTGTCAGTAACATGATCTTACCGGGTCAAACATGCCCTCACGAATCCCCCTCCATTGCCTGAAAACAATATTGTTATAAATGTTGTCATATCAGGATGCGTGGCAGAATAGTTTTTATTTAATTATTTGCCTGATCGTGAAGTTATACTTGCTTTGTGTCAGTTGTTTTGGCAAAATTGCAATGTGACAACTTTTCTAGCACTGAACATTTTTTTCCGATTGATCAGTTTCTAATTTGATCCTATTTCCTTGAAGGTGTGATAGTACCAAAGAAAACAGAACATACTTCTCAGTTAGGTTTTGAAGGAAGTCCATAAGTGTCAGATGTTCCACATTGTTGAGCTTTCCCTCTTCTGTGGTTTCCATCACTGAGGTTGCTCTGCTCCTGGTAGAATTGCTCTGCTCCTGGTAGAAATGTAATTATATTGCAAATAATCAAACTTAATTAACAACAAATATCATACTGAAATAATTATTAACTGTTAAAGAGGGGAGGAGCATTGGCAACGTTGGGCCAATTAAACAACTGCAACACAACAGAGATGGTTGTGGTACGTCAACATTGCCAATGATAGCATCACTGAAATGACAAGGTCAACTTACCATCTCATTGACAGCTTCAGAGGTCAGGTGGTCATCCATCACACAGACAGGCAGGTCTAGAGACTGGGACAAGGCTCTATGGTCATAACCAGGAGAGAATGGAAACATCAGAGCAGTCCCAATGGCAGAATCTAACCACTGTCTTCATGTCAAAGACTCACTCACTCATTTGCTTTGTCAAACCTACCCCTTAGAATGACTTCGATATTAAAAACCCAGGCTTTCCTAAAATGTTTACCTCAGCCAGTCTAGAACCCAGGTGTGTCTACAAAACACATGTACTCCTCCATAAGGTTCATGGCTTGCCTATTGTTTTATCCCAGTACAAGAGGGGCAACTGGATTCAGGATTAAACACAAGCAGTCTTTAAGGTATATCTTATTACAGTTTAGGCCTACCTTATTATTTTCTTCCATCTGGCAATATCATTTTAAGGAATGAAATCTGTTTTGTTGCTAGTATTATTAGTAACTGTAGGAAAATACAGCTGTAAAGTACAAGAATCAGCTACTTTCTGAAGGGCAGCCAAGCTCATAAGCAATTTAGAACCTACAGACAATTATGACAAAATTGGAACGCATGAATGCGTCACAAACGCCTTGTGGTCACGTGTTATTTTAGGGCGTGGCTCCGCATTCGTGACCGGTTCTCATATTTATTTTTCCCGGTATCCGTTAGTGCTGGAATTTGCGATTAATACTTTTCTCATGCCGAAACCGGATTAAATACATACCGGTAGTTAAATGACAAAAAATATGATATTCGCAATGTCATTAAGCAACAACAACAACAACAAAAACATAAATAGCTACTACAATTTCTAAACATGATTTTGTCATCAGTTCAGTACCATTTGTTTGATTCTGTGGACCCACGACTAGACTTTATCCATGTTAGCTAGTTGCTAGCGATGCTAGTCAGCATAGGCTGCTACGTGATAAACAGTTCGCGTTAGCGAATTAGCTACCTAGTTAGCCAGCCTAACAAGCTGTCACATCCAGTGGAAACCGATGCAACCTTGCTGCCAAATAAGGGCTAGCTCGATGACCCGTGGTAACAGTGGGGTCCCCATGAGTTTCAAGGCTTTAATAAGTGCTATCGTGCAGAAAAAGCGAATAAAATACTGGTTGATGAGCTAGCTAAGTTAGCAAGACGGGTATGACCGTTAACAGCGTGCATGCACAAATGCATGACGACACATTGTATCTCAGTGAAGCAGGGATGCAGAACGAGATCGCCCCACCAAGCCAGATAGTAGAGGGGTACAACAACGCCGGGACACAGAGGCATAGCTCATACAATTATATTTTGTTCCAGTTAATGACAATACATGTTGAAAAATAAATACCTGCGTCAAATATATGGCATCGCATGCTAGTGTAAAGATAGCTTGCATTATTTTATTTTTTTAAATCCGGTGACCACTAGATGTCCTCGTATATCCACATTTAGATCAACTGTACTTGATTTTTCATCAGTACTGTGAATGACAAGCCCACTGAATCTAGTTTAATAATCTTTATACTCAGCAGGTAGAGGCCTAGGTACTTCAAATCAGTGCTTAATTTTGAGCAGGATCATGACAGAACAGGATCCGGCACCGTTCCGTTCTGGACTGTTTTGTTCCGGAACCTACTTGGCCGAATCCGGTACCTCTCGTGCCATGAAAAATAATTTTCACTTTTTGCTATGTAACAATTATAATAAAAGCGATCAAAGTTCATTCGAGTTGCCTCTTCGTCAATTATCCTGCCCCCTCATCTCTCCAGAGTTGCACTTCATCATTTGTTTCCTTATAGAATCATAGCTGCATGAAGGGTTCTGGAGGAATTTTCTAAAGTTACGGAATTACTGATGTCTGTTCAGAAATAAATGAAATCATTCAGAATAGCCTAATACGTCATGAGAAGCCCTATAATTTAGCTACAGAGGACCAATAGCTTCTTTTTTAAATAGCCTAGCTGCGGATTGTAGCCCAATAACAAAGAATAGCCTACAGTCGGGAACGCGAGGCAAATCTGTCAGTGAAAAAACAGCAGGCAGACAAAACAGTCCTTTTGCAATATTTCAAATACAATCGAGGGAAAACACAGATTGAAAAGCAATGACTCTTGCTGAAAAGATAAGACTATGCTGTAGACTACCAAAATATTTGATCAACTCCCAAACATTGTTTTACAAAACAGAGAGAGGGAGAGATAGGCTTTTGACACGAGCGCATCGACAATCTCCAGCGAGTGAGCTGCGCATCATTGGGTGAGTCAGTGAAACTGGAAAGCATTTTTAGGACTAATTTCCTCCTCATATTGTAGCCTACTATATGTTTCTCCATAAACCTAGGCCTATAGGCTATTGATGGATTCAAGACAAAGTCGTTTTTATTGATCTCAGATACTAAGTTTGTCAGTGTCAAAGTAGCCTGCCATTTCGATCATTTGTGCGGATTAAAAAAAAGATAATGCCAAAGTCTCCAGTCATGTAAAAGGATGTAGAATTGCACGAAATGCGGTTTTAAAAAGGCCAACACTTTCCCGGACCCTAGGCTACTAAAAATGTTCCCCATGTGTGCGTGCACCTTTTATAAGTGGCTCTACCCAAATGTGATGATATCAAATCAAATTTATTTATATAGCCCTTCGTACATCAGCTGATATCTCAAAGTGCTGTACAAAAACCCATTCTAAAACCCCAAACAGCAAGCAATGCAGGTGATGATATGTGTTCAATGCTCTATTATAAAAGGTGATCTTTTTTCTCATGAGTTCTGGTACCACAGAACCCCCCCTCTAGCACCCACTCTTTGTTCTGGCACCTCCCAATTTACAAATTAAGCTCTGCTTCAAATTTTTATTTTACAAGGCAAGTCAGTTAAGAACAAATTCTTATTTTCAATAAAGGCCTAGGAACAGTGGGTTAACTGCCCTATAGCAATAAGGCACCTCGGGCTTCCCGAGTAGTGCAGTGGTCTAAGGCACTGCGTAGTACTAGCTGTGCCACTAGAGATCCTGGTTCAAGTCCAGGCTCTGTCGCAGCCGGCCGTGACTGGGAGACCCATGGGGCTGCGTACAATTGGCCCAGCATCATCCGGTTTAGTGGAGGGTTTGGCCGGCAGGGGTGTTCTTGTCCCATCACGCACTAGTGACTCCTGTGGCGGGCCAAGCGCCGTGCACGCTGACACGGTCAACACGGCTGGTTAAGCGGGCATGGTGTCATGAAGCAGTGTGGCTTGGGTTGTGTTTCGGAGGATGCACGGCTCTTGGCTCTCGCCTCTCCCAAGTCCATATGGGAGTTGTAGCAATGGGACAAGACTGTAACTACCAATTGGATACAACTAAATTGAAAAAAAAAAAAAGTCACATGATGGGTTTGTGGTATATGGCCAATATACCTCCGCGTTGCGGAGAACAGCCCTTTGCCGTGGTATATTGGCCATATTGACCACACCGCCTTATTTCTTAATTGTACACAATTGGACACTTTTACAATTATTGTGTGGGACACCCTCCATTACGGCTCCATCAGTTTTGAGCCCTCTCACTCTGATTGTATAGGACACTCGCAGGATTACTTCCACGTGCAACTGTCAGACGACAAGCAGGTGAGGCACTTCCTGGAGCTGAGCTATGCTGGTGCCATCCTTCGGGACAGCTGGGTCCTGACAGACGTTGGCATCACCCCTAGCAGTGCCATCTGCTGCCTGCTGAAGGTACCAGCCGAACACCTAGCTGTTTCTACCCGTGCTTGAAAATGCATATCAAAGTGAGCTGGCTATTGCTTGAAACAGCTTCATACTATCATTAACATAAAGTGTTTCAGATATAGTGTGGTAATATATAGTATGGTGATATATATATAGTGTGGTGATATATAGTATGGTTAAATAGTATGGTTATATAGTATGATTATATATATAATGGTGATATAGAGTGTGGTAATATATAGTATGGTGATATAGTATGGTTATATAGTATGGTGATATATATAGTATGTTTAAATAGTATGATTATATATATTGTGGTAATATATAGTATGGTGATATATAGTATGGTAATATATAGTATGGTGATATAGTATGATTATATAGTATGATTATATAGTATGGTTATATAGTATGATTATATAGTATGGTTATATAGTATGATTATATAGTATGGTTATATTGTATGATTATGTAGTATGGTTAAATTGTATGATTATATAGTATGGTTATAATAGTATATATATAGTATGATTATATATATTATGGTTATATATAGTAAGGTGATATATAGTGTGGTGATAAATAGTATGGTTATATAGTATGGTTATATAGTATGGTTATATAGTATGGTTATATAGTATGGTTATATATATAGCATGGTGATATATAGTATGGTGATATAGTATGGTGATATAGTGTGATTATATAGTATGGTGATATGATTATATAGCATGGTGATATATAGTATGGTAATATATAGTATGGTGATATATAGAATGGTAATATATAGTATGGTAATATATAGTATGGTGATATATAGTATGATTATATAGTATGGTGATATAGTATGGTGATATAGTGTGGTGATATATAGTATAGTGTGATATATAGTATAGTGATATATAGTATGGTTATATATAGTATGGTGATATAGTGTGGTGATATATAGTATAGTGTGATATATAGTATAGTGATATATAGTATGGTTATATATAGTATGGTGATATAGTGTGGTGATATATAGTATAGTGTGATATATAGTATAGTGATATATAGTATGGTTATATATAGTATGGTGATATAGTGTGGTGATATATAGTATAGTGTGATATATAGTATGGTGATATATAGTGTGGTAATATATAGTATGGTGATATATAGTATGGTTAAATTGTATGATTATATAGTATGGTGATAAAGTATGATTATATAGTATGGTTAAATTGTATGATTATATAGTATGGTTATATAGTATGATTATATATATTATGGTAATCTATAGAATGGTGATATATAGTGTGGTGATATATAGTGTGGTAATATATAGTATGGTGATATAGTATGATTATATAGTATGCTTATATAGTATGGTTATATAGTATGATTATATATATTATGGTTATATATAGTATGGTGATATATAGTATGGTGATTTATAGTGTGGTAATATATAGTATGGTGATATAGTATGGTGATAAAGTATGGTTATATATATAGCATGGTGATATTTAGTATGGTGATATATAGTATGGTTAAATAGTATGATTATATAGTATGGTTATATAGTATGATTATATAGTATGGTGATATAGTATGGTGATATATAGTGTGGTAATATATAGTATAGTGATATATAGTATGGTGATATATAGTATGGTTATATATAGTATGGTTATATATAGTATGGTGTTATATAGTATGATTATATATGTATTATGGTGATATATAGTATGGTGATATATAGTATGGTTATATATAGTATGGTAATATATAGTATGGTGATATATAGTATGGTTAAATAGTATGATTATATAGTATGGTGATATAGTATGGTGATATATAGTGTGGTAATATATAGTATAGTGATATATAGTATGGTGATATATAGTATGGTTATATATAGTATGGTTATATATAGTATGGTGTTATATAGTATGATTATATATGTATTATGGTGATATATAGTATGGTGATATATAGTATGGTTATATATAGTATGGTAATATATAGTATGGTGATATATAGTATGGTTAAATAGTATGATTATATAGTATGGTTATATAGTATGATTATATATATTATGGTTATATATAGCATGGTAATATATAGTATGGTTAAATAGTATGATTATATAGTATGGTTATATAGTATGATTATATATATTATGGTGATATATAGTATGGTGATATATAGTATGGTGATATATAGTATGGTGATATAGTATGGTTATATAGTATGATTATATAGTATGGTGATATATAGCGTGGTGATATGTAGTATGGTTATATAGTATGATTATATAGTATGGTTATATAGTATGATTATATAGCATGGTGATATATAGTGTGGTGATATATAGTATGGTGATATATAGTATGGTGATATATAGTATGGTGATATAGTATGATTATATAGTATGGTTATATTGTATGATTATATAGTATGGTTATATATATAGTATGGTGATATAGAGTGTGGTAATATATAGTATGGTGATATAGTATGGTTATATAGTATGATTATATATATTATGGTGATATATAGTATGGTGATATAGTATGGTGATATATAGTATGGTGATATAGAGTGTGGTGATATAGAGTGTGGTAATATATAGTATGGTGATATAGTATGGTTATATAGTATGATTATATAGTATGGTTATATATAGTATGATTAGGTGATTTAGTTAATTCAAACAGGTGCCATTAATACAGGTAACGAGTGGAGGACAGAGGAGCCTCTTAAAGAAGAAGTTACAGGTCTGTGAGAGCCAGAAATCTTGCTTGTTTGTAGGTGACCAAATACTTATTTTCCACCATAATTTGCAAATAAATTCATAAAAAATCCTACAATGTGATTTTTCTGGATTTTTTTCTCTCATTTTGTCTGTCATAGTTGAAGTGTACCTATGATGATACAGGCCTCTCTCATCTTTTTAAGTGGGAGAACTTGCACAATTGGTGGCTGACTAAATACTTTTTTGCCCCACTGTATAGTGTGGTGGTATATAGTATGGCGATATATAGTATGTTGAGGTCACCCTGCTTGAGACTTAAAGTAATATTGCCCTTGCTCAACCAAGACCATGGTTATGGTAGAGTGATTGGTTAGTAAGGACACTGCTTTATACTGAGACCATGGTTATGGTAGAGTGATTGGTTAGTAAGAACACTGCTTCGTGAGTGTGAAGTGTTGTTGTACAGAGGTCCCTGGGTACATGTCCAGAGCCAGACAGGGACAGAACTCACTCTGTCCCACAAAGTTCTGTGGAAGATTTGCTAACAGAGGAGAGTGGTTATGTATCTAAGTACAAATTTAACCATCAGAATAATGTTTATTTGTGTTCCTTAATCCTTACTTACACATCCCATCATTGACATAGTCAAAGCCAGACCTTCTGTCTGTCTCTCCTTCTTGCTGGTTGACTAGAGTGGAAATCTATAGTATTGTATGGTTGACCTGGGATAGAGCTGAAATGTGGCCCGATGTAGTGTTGCCTTTGTACCAAACACCCTTACAGTCATAAACCTTTTCCCCATGTAATCGCCTCGACCTCAGTCTGGTGTTCGCTAACAGTATCTGAAGAGTCTGTATACCCAGTGGTTTATAGTACAGTAGAGCACAGCAGAGTACAGTAGAGCACAGCAGAGTACAGCAGAGTACAGTAGAGCACAGCAGAGTACAGTAGAGTACAGCAGACAGAGTACAGCAAAGTACAGCAGAGTACAGTAGAGCACAGCAGGCCGTATAGTAGGAGAAGAAGAGGCCCTTTGGGTTCATTGAAATACATATTCATAATATTTCTGTTAACAATTTAATCTGCACCCAGATTAGTGTTCAATTTAATCTGCACCCAGATTAGTGTTCAATTTAATCTGCACCCAGATTAGTGTTCAATTTAATCTGCACCCAGATTAGTGTTCAATTTAATTTACACCCAGATTAGTGTTCAATTTAATTTACACCCAGATTAGTGTTCAATTTAATTTACACCCAGATTAGTGTTCAATTTAATTTTCACCCAGATTAGTCTTCAATTTAATTAATCTGCACCCAGATTAGTGTTCAATGTGATAGAACAAAACTCAGTACAGCACATTAATTAGAAAATGTTGTTACAAGTTTGAGCCACGAGATGGTGGTAGATTATAAGTTTAAATAGCATGGACCTTTGATTTGTCTCTGGATAGAAATTGCCCTTGGGCACAGATCTAGGATCAGCATACTCTCACCAAATCCTAACCTTTACCATTAACAGTAAAAACACAAACCAGACCTAAGAGCAGTGCAAAGGAGCCAGTTCATCTTAACCCTGTAATTATATGACTCCTAACTTATATATACTGAGTGTACCAAACATTAGAAACACCTTCCTAATATTGAGTTGCACCCCGCCTTTTGCCATCAGAACAGCCTCAATTCGTTGGGGCATGGACTCTACAAGGTGTTTGAAAGCGTTCCACAGGGATGCTGGCCCATGTTGACTCCAATGCTTCCAACAGTTGTGCCAAGTTGGCTGGATGTTCTTTGGGTGGTGGACCACACAGGAAACTGTTGAGTGTGAAAAACCCCAGCAGCATTGCAGTTCTTGACACAAACCGGTGCACCTGGCACCTACTACCCCGTTCAAAGGCACTTAAATATTTTGTCTTGCCCATTCACCCTCTGAATGGCACACATACACAATCCATGTCTCAATTGTCTCAAGGCTTAAAAATCCTTCTTTAACCTGTCCGCTCCCCTTCATCTACACTGAAGTGGATTTAACAAGTGACATCATTAAGGGATCATAGCTTTCACCTGGATTCACCTGGTCAGTCTTTGTCATGGAAAGAACCGGTGTTCATAATGTTTTGTTTACTCGGTGTATAAACACAACATAGGTATTTATGTAAAACAAGTGAATTTACTGAATGTCCATGGTCTTATACTTCAGCGGGAGCCGGTGGTGTGTGTGTTCAGTGCCGTGACGGGGGAGACCCTCTCAGTCTTGGGCACTGTGTTTCTCCTGAGTACGTCTGTGGCCAGGCTCATGACCCTGGTGTCCCAGCAGTGTGGGCTTCCCGTCAGCTCCTTCAGACTGAGCTCTCCCACCAGCCTGCAACTCTACGACTGCAACTGGCTGCACGACTACGCCATTGACCTGGGTATGGCCTTCCTTGTGCAGTAGATCAATGGTCCTCTGGCTCAACACCTTATGGATGTAACATAGAGACAAATGGACTGTATGGAACACATTCTTGGTTCATGGAAACCAGGAGGACAACCTGCATGTGTCTCTGTCTCCCAGGGGCTACTCTACGGTTGGACACCTGGGATGGGTGGGCGGAGTCCCTCAGAGGCTGCTTCCTGGGACACAGACTGACCGTCCAACGACACCTGTCTAGGGAGAGACCTGTGATGAGGTCAGAATACACATCTACACACTGAACTGTATGATAGACTTACTATCAACAGTGATGGTACTGAACCTTTATATAGCTTACAATGATAGTACTGACCCTGTATATAGCTTACAATGATAGTACTGACCCTGTATATAGCTTACAATGATAGTACTGACCCTGTATATAGCTTACAATAATGGTACTGACCCTGTATTTAGCTTACAATGATAGTACTGACCCTGTATATAGCTTATAATGATAGTACTGACCCTGTATATAGCTTATATTCTCGTGTTTTTTTCCTTCATATGTTTTTTCTCTTACCCTGATATTTAATACTGCATTGTGGGAAAGAGCTTGCAAGTAAGCATTTTACTGTACTGTTTTATAACCCACTGTATCTTGTGAACTTGACAAAAAAAACTTGAAACGTGTTATAAATACATTGATTCTGTATTATTCCAGGTTCCAGCTCCGGGTGGCACTCTACATCGCTGCTTCTCTGGGCCACCTGGACCTGGCCGGCTGGCTGCTGGAGAGGGGGGTGCGTGTCATTGAGCCGGTGGGGGTTCACCCTTACCGTGAGTGGTGCCACCAGACGGCCCACCCCGACGTCGCCAAGTGTCCCGCTGTCGCCTCCATCGAGCTCGGCCAGCTCACCATCCTCAAACTCTGTATCGCCAGCAGCGTTCTGACCCTTGCCTGTCAGGATCCCCAGGGTCGTGACCCCCTGAGGATCGCCCTTCAGTACGGCCAAAGGGAGTGTGTGAGTCACCTGGCCACCAAGCTGTGCTCTGTGGTGGTCCTCACAGGTATGGCCCTGCCCATGCGGACATACCTCCAGATAAAGGGCTGGGTGAGGCTGGGGCAGAGGAGGGCAGCATCCAGGCACTGCATGGGCCTCAACAGGGCTCCGTTCAGGACCAGGGTGGGCGACACGGTCCTGGTGGACGGCTTCACCCTCCCTAAGATGTCTTCCAAGCCCAGGAGGAGTGAGGCCAAGGCGGGTATCAGGGTGATGTCCACAGCCTCTCAAAGTTTGACCCCCATCAACTGCCCATCTCATGTAACCTGCCAGCTCCGCGCCCTGGCATCCCAGGATAAACCTCTTCAACTACCGAAGCAACACCCTGTGGCCACGAGTGATGAAAGAGAGAAGAAGAGGGGATGTGGAGGGAAGGGATGTGAGGAGGATGAGAGTGGGGATCAGAACAGCAACCAATGGAGGAGCAGAGTCCCGCTCCCGCCCATTTCCAGAGACACCAATCTCAGACCTGTGTTTGCCTCGCCAAACTCCGCCCAGATACTCACCACCTCACTGGAGGCCTTTTCTCTCCACTGCGACCGCACACCCAGAGAAAACGCCATATACTGTTTGGCCTTGGCCAGGTTAGTCCAAGTTTAAATGACAGCTACGGTGAATATGAATATTTCTCTGGAGGTTTCTTATGAAAGGTGTGAATACTGTCAGAAGAAGCCTCCTATAATCAGTGGGGGGGGGGGGGGGGGGAACACATGTAAAAGCTGTTTACACACTTTTTATTTTACTTTGTGCAAGCATTTACCCACCTTTTGTGGAAGATGCATTGAAAGTAGAGGGAGCGTTACTTCTTTAATCCTGAACGGCAATCAGCATTTACCAGTCAATGGTTTTACCACTACATCACTGCCTGTGATATACCCTTATCCTCCCTGAATAGATTTCAGTACAAACAAATCATGAGCCAACCATCATGCTTAGAAGGTACATAATCAAATCAACTCAAACTTTATTTGTCACATGCGCTGAATACAACAAGTGTAGATCTTTCCGTGAAATACTTTACTTACAGGCCCTTAACAAACAGTGCAGTTCAAGAAGAGTTGAAGAGAATATTTACCCAATAAACTAAAGTAACAAATAATAAAACATTTGAACTTGTCCGGTGGCCATTTGATTAATTGTTCAGCAGTCTTATGACTTGGGGTTAGAAGCTGTTATAGGTTTACCCTAACAAGTCCTGAAACAAATCATGAGCCAACTATCATGCTTAGAAGGTATATAGTGTCAGTCTTATTGGTTCACCCTAACAAGTTGTTTCAGTATGGGGAGAGGATAGGATGTAAGGGCGCTTCATTAATGTATTGAGGCCATTACATATACAGTATTTCACAATGCTAGGACACAGATTTGGTCTCCTAACCTTGTTCTGGTTGATTGACTCTCTAACAGTGCCTTCACACAGAGACCATGGTTGCAGCAGCTGAATGTAGCGCGGACTCTGTCCAGGAGGAGTGCTCAGCACATTGGGTAGACACCAGGATCCTGGTCATTAGGCAGATTAAACATACTGAAACAAGGAGGGACAACCTGGAATTGTCCAAAAAGGAACTCTTATTTGAGTTTTTATTTTTATTTTTTACAGTGAACAAGATGAGACTTTGGAACGGATGATGCCTGAAACAATGCGGACGACTTAGAATTTTGTTCCTTTGGATGAGGCTTATAGATATAGTCAGTACTGTGTTTGATTTGTGTGCAGAAAGTTTACAACGGCAGGCAGTGGATTCTCAGTCATTCCTATTCTCAAGTAACAAAAAACGTATCATATTTCACTGGCTATTTGTAGTAGCCAAATGTGAATGGAATTATTATTATTCTAGAATCATTCAGTTGACTGAATGTGACTGTGGTTGTGCTGTATGTGACTATGTGGTTGTACTGAATGTGACTATGTGGTTGTACTGAATGTGACTATGTGGTTGTACTGAATGTGACTATGTGATTGTACTGAATGTGGTTGTACTGTACGTGATTGTAAGTGTTTGACATGGGTCTAATTGAGCCCCCCCCCCCACACTTAACACTAGTTTTTATCCATAGAAATCCTCACTTGCTGATGAAGACCTATAGTGGTTGAAATCAATGTAAAATACAGTATGAACACTGCTGCCTTAAAACTCTTTTATTAAGATGTGGATCATTATTGCTCATTTAAATGAGTCTGTGCAGTGTCAAAATAATACACCTGATACATAAGGGGGGAAATAATGCTAAAAATACCACAAGACATGAAATAATGGCATTATGGGGAAATAATACATACTGTATTTCACATAGAGTATTTGACAAACTCTTTATTTACATTACAAAACTGACAACTACTGTGACGATGTGTTAGCACAGCATGTGTCATCATTCCCCTGCAGTGTGTGGATTTACACAGCAACATAGCAGACAGCTTAAATAGTTTATTTTTTATTTAACCTTTATTTCACTAGACAAGTCAGTTAAGAACAAATTCTTATTTACAATGATGGCCAAACCCGGACGACGCTGGGCCAATTATGCGGCACAATATGGGACTGCCAATCACTTGGGAGTGGGAAGGATACCAAATCCAATATCACACACTTCTTCCTTAGTATTCTGAGAACTGTCAGATAGCTGTGAGAGCTATGAGTGGATCGTGGACCCATGCATAAATGATAACTTTGCTGTAACTCAGTGGGGCAAGTAGAACGTCCGGGTTAGTGTATGTGCATTATCTGGACAGTTGATTGTCTTTGTCTCAAAGCCTTTCCATTTCTGGGGTATTGAAGAAGCTTCTGATCTCAACCTTGTTGACAGGTAAGAAACACTTGGTTAGTGTATGTGTCTTATCCAATGGGTTGTCAGGTGAACGTTGAAGATGCTTCTTGGAGGTGATCTAATGATGTCATTGAATCGATGTCATTGAGTTGCTCACTGGACAAGACAATTATTCACTGAAAATTAAATCTGTCTTTCATTTCACTTATGTTGATACTTGATTGACTATTTGCTGTCTTTTGAAAATACAAAAATAAATATAACTGTTTTATGAAGCACTTGTAGACATTCATTGTTTTCAAAATCATATTTTCAGCAAAACAGATACATACGTTTACAATATGACATCAAATCAAATAAAAATAAAGTAAGTGATATGTAAATGATTGGCAAAAGGCTCCAACCACCCAAGTCATAGACTGTTTACTCTGCTACCACACGGCAAGCGATACGAGAGCACCAATTCTGGGACAAAAGGCTCCTTAACAGCTTCTACCCCCAAGTCATTAGACTGCTGAACAGCTTCTACCTCCAAGTCATTAGACTGCTGAACAGCTTCTACCTCCAAGTCATTAGACTGCTGAACAGCTTCTACCCCCAAGTCATTAGACTGCTGAACAGCTTCTACCCCCCAAGTCATTAGACTGCTTAACAGTTTCTACCCCAAAGCCATTAGACTGCTGAACAGCTTCTACCCCCAAGCCATTAGACTGCTGAACAGCTTCTACCCCCAAGTCATTAGACTGCTGAACAGCTTCTACCTCCAAGTCATTAGACTGCTGAACAGCTTCTACCCCAAAGTCATTAGACTGCTGAACAGCTTCTACCCCAAAGCCATTAGACTGCTGAACAGCTTCTACCCCAAAGCCATAAGACTGCTGAACAGCTTCTACCCCCAAGCCATTAGACTGCTGAACAGCTTCTACCCCCAAGCCATCAGACTGCTGAACAGCTTCCACCCCCAAGTCATTAGACTGCTGAACAGCTTCTACCCCCAAGTCATTAGACTGCTGAACGTTAATTAAATGGCCACCTGCACTATTTGCATTGACCCCCTTTGTTATTGATGTATTTTTCTAATTGTTTTCCACTGACTCTCTTGAATTGGCTCGATGCACACTCACTACACTCTACCCACACATTCACTGTGACACTGACCGACTTTCACACTAGCTGCTGCTACTGTGTTTATTATCTATCCTGATTGCCTAGTCACTTTTACCCTTACCTACATGTACATACTGTATTACCTCAACTACCTCCCACCCATGCACATTGACTCGGTACTGGTACTCCTTGTATATAGCGTTGTTATTGTTATTGTGTTACTATTTAGAAAATATTTTCTTAATTTTTAACTCTGCATTGTTTGGAATGGGCTCGTAATAAAGCATCTCACAGTTGTTTTCGGCGTATGTGACCAATACAATTAGATTCTCATCTGAACAAATGAATGCTCTCGTTGTTATAATGAGGAATTTATTTAAATCATTTGGTTTTCCTTGAAGATTTGAATGTGCTGAGAAAGCCTTTCGTGATGGATCTAGACAATCTGGTGAAAAGGGAGGGTTTGCGACTCTTCTCTTCAAGTGGGAAGGACGATGCGATATCATAAATTCCCTCTGGAGAAAAGGAGCCATGAGATGTTGTCATCGTCTCTGCAACGAAAGACCATCCAGCATGCCATCAATTTACATTTTTACTCATGTATCAGACACTCTTATCCAGAGAGACTTACAAGGAGCAATTAGGATTAAGTGCCTTGCTCAAGAGCACATTGACAGATTTTGCCTCGTGAACTCAGGGATTCTGAACCAGCAACCTATCGGTTACTGGCCCAACCTCTTAACCCACTAGGCTACCACCCAGCCCAGAGTACAGTATGTCATAGGTAACAACTCAGAGGAGTACAACGTCTTTCCAAATGAATTAGTGGAATGGTAAAGGGATAATGTCTCAGTCTTGACTGAGCAGCAGCCTAAACAGCAGCAGGGCTTACCTGTAAAGTACACAGTAGGGGAAATGTTCTGAGGCTGGTACTCCAGAGACTCTTGAGGACAGAGGTTCTTACTAACATTATTGGAACCCTGGTTGGTGGGAAAATATCTTAAAGTACAGCATATCAACTGCAAAGAAGCAGTGCAATGCCATGACACAAAGAATCATATAAAAGGTCAACAGCAGTGTTATTCATGAAAGATGTATGTGTACTATACCTTTGTATTGAAGGTGAGGACCTGCTCTCCAGTACTGCTGATGGTATCCCTTTCCAAATCAAACACGCCTTCTACAATGTCACTGGTGGCCACGCTGGTAGCGGACTCAAAATAACATTTAGCAGTGGCTTTGGTGATCATTTGAAGAATGACCATGCAAGTAGAAGTCTTTGGATCGTTCTGGACTGAAACATCAAAGTTTATGTTTTCATACTCATCTGACCACTGTCTCAGGAAGCACTTCACTGTCTCTTCAGCAAATATCTGGAGAAGCTGAGAGGAGAGCTCCTTGGATATGGCACATTGTTCCTTTCCCCATTTCAGCCTTGAAAGAATGGAGTCTGAAGCACTTTTGGCTGCTTCCAATGTTAAGACCTGTGGAGTGCTGTGGCTGTCCTGAATGGCTATCACTTTATCCACCAATTCATGGCTGAAAATGTGGATGGTCCAAGTGGAAATTATTTTTCTCAATTTCCTAACAGCAGATCGGAGGTCGTCAAGATGAGAAGCACCCTGTCCATTTTCCTGTGTGTTCTCAACACTTTCCACCATAATGTCCACTACCACCCCAGCAGCTTGCCTGACTTTGTCCACAAAGGTTACAGGAAGTAAGTCCTCTGTGTGAAAGAAGTCCTCAATGATTGTGTTTCTAACAATGGGAAAGTCAATCTGAGCAGGAAACTCAGTGGGGATGGGAGTCCCGGGTAAAGCAAAGTGCCATTTCGACTGCCTTAATTTTGAAGTAGGTGTTAGAGAGATGGAGGAGCGTGAAGAAGAGGTATTTCTTGTATTTTGGCTGTCAGCACTCCTACAACGGATCGTGTCAATATCCTCCAGCATGGATCCTGAGAGCTTAGTGGTTTTAGGTAGTAATTTGTGCGGAATGTCCACACAGGCATCGTTTCCACCAGGTCTAACACTGCTCTGGTTGACCTCAAGATGGCCGAGACTTGCTCTTTGTGATGCAGGACTGCTTTGATATGTAAAGATTTGGATTGAACCAAGTGTTGTGTCTGATCTTTGAAGATCTTTTCTGAGAAACTCCGTAATCTTACTTTGCAGACTGTTGTAGATGTTACGAGCAACAGACCAGATTCTTTTCTCAGAAACCTGTCCAGTGGTGAGCAGGGAGGTTCCAGATACCATGTCAGATGATTGGGTGGTCTGGGTGAGCTCCTGCTGGTCTTTCACCATGGTTTGTATAATATCAGTAGATGTGGTGGATGTAGATACAGACTGGAGGTACTTATCTGTTGTACCTTCCTCCACAATGTTAAATGATCTAGAGAGGACCTCACTCACTCCTTTCTCAGCTTTAGTTTGGAACTCATGACTAGAGAGTTTTTGGAGGCTCTTTGTAGAAAGACTGTGGGAAGATGCAATGCCTTTGGAGGCAGCCGTGCTGCAATCTAGACTTACTGGAGAGGTTCGCTCAGGAGAACCTTGGAGACGTTCAAACATGTCTTCACATGGTGTTGGGGACCTTGACAAGGAGATGTCCTTCAGCTGAGACAGAACACCACCTACCAACATGTTGACCTCAAGGGACATATCAGATATTTTCTTTCCTACTGTGGAGAAGCAAGGTGCATTTGATGCCTGATCCTCGCATGAGGTCAAGATTGTTGAAATGACCTCTTTGGTACTATTGGTCAGTAGAGCCTCGTCTGTTTCAGTCCAGAGAAGTTTTGAACTCTCGCTGACACCCCTGTGTAGAGCCACTTCAAGGTTCAAACTGTGCAAGTGAGGCACACTCTTACTAGCTTGCCTCAAGTCCTGGCTTGCCAAACAAATGTGCTCCTTAGTCCCAAGATGTCCAGAGTCCTCTGTGGGTATATGACTAGACGTTCTGCTCAGCATGTCTGACCTCCGCTGATGAATGATGAAGTCCTTTAATGTCTTCTGAATATTGTTATATAAACTAGTGGTAGCAGACCAGATCCTGCTCTGTAGCTTTTGTGCATTTTCCTGGAGGTCAGGTTCTCTCTCCTCTACTTCTGCAGGTTGCGCCAAGCTCTGCAGGTCTTCCACAAATGTTTCAATGATGCCAAAGGCAGCAGAATCCGCACAAATATCCTTTGACCATGTGTACTGGTTTTGAATGGAACAAGACCTGGAATAAGCAGGCTGTGCACTAGTTAAGCTACTGGTGGACTTTTTAACTAGGAACTCACTCACTGCTTGAGTGGCATTTCTCTTAAATTCCTCACTTGAGAGTTTTCTAATACAATCTAACAGACTGGTCAAAGAAGCTGTGGCCTTACTTCTGCTGTCCTCAATTTGACAGGGGAACTCACATACTATTGGTGATGAGGCCCTGGAATGGGCAATATCCCCAAGCTGAGCCAGAACACCCTCTACAAATTTCTCTCTCTCAATAGAGAAGCCTGATCCTTTTTCTCCAACAGTGTACAGGGCGTCCTCCTTTGACATCTCAGTGTTGTACAAGACCAGAAGCTCTGAGATGACTTCTTGGGTGCAAGTTGTCAGAAGGAGCATGCTTTCTTCTGACTCAGTTTTTGCCCAAAGAAGTTTTGAGCTCTCACTTAGGCCTCTTTGTAAAGTAACTGCACCAGTGGACTCTGGCAACTGAGGCTCACTCTTACTGGGCCTATATTTCATGTTTAAGCAAGGAAGTGGAACTGGCTCCTTAAACTCAGCATTTGTGATGTTATCATCAGATGTGACAATGCTCTTTAAGGCACATCGCTGAAGCTTGCTGAAATAATCTTTCAAGTTGTTTTGGATGCTGTGGTAAATGTGAACAGCAGCAGACCAGGCACTCTTCTGTTGGGGACTCTCTTCAGATTCAGCCAAGGACTTCATATCTGACACGAAAGTCTTAACAACTACTGACGCTGCTGAGCCCACTGGGTGAATTGACTCTGTCTTTACAATGCCAGACAATGTTTGACCTGATACAGCACCTGTTAACTCAGACTGAATGACTGAACTAGGAAAGCTCAAACTACTGACTTTTTTGTCAAGAACTCCACTCACTGCTTGTATTGCTGATGTTTGAAACTCCCGGCTAGAGAGTTTTTGGATGCTCTTAGATGTGAGCGTGCAGGAGGAACCAGATTCACTAATATTGTAGCTGCTCTCGTATTTCCTTATCAGGGCATCAAGATCCTCAATAAAGCCAACATGCGATGCCAAAAACGTGATCTTGTCCTTCAGATCTTCCAGCAAATTCTGTTCGTTCTCGTCAACAAAAGCCACCATTGTGTCAGAGATGGTGGTCATGACTTGCCCTGTTAGACTCTTGCTCTCTTGGTCAACTTTTTCAAGTTTAACAGCCTGCTCTCTCACCATGCTCTCAGTCACCTTGGTCTGTGAGTCTCCCCTTACCGGTGTCACTAGAGAGGTGTGACTTGCGGAGGCACTCTTAACGACCACTGATAAGGCCGACTTGACATCTTTAGCCAACTCTGCCATTACAGCAGGGGTTAGCATCATAGAGCCTGCACTTCCAGATGGAGAATTGGACATGCATGCAAGTTTGGAGAGAGAACCTTGCAGGCTGTCCTGCACACAGGTGACAAGGGTGTCCTCTGAGACACCCAAGAGGACTTGTAGCGTCTCAGAGTTGGTTGTTTTCTTCTGCACATCAGACAGAGAGGTTAGAGTCCTTGGGGAAAAAAACGCAGAAATCATCAAAGTCAAACAAATAATATGTAAGGCTGTGATGCACATTCAGTGTGTCAAATACATCTGCACCATTGAAAACAATGAGGAAAACGCTGCTGTTTCTCTGAGAAAAAACCTTAGTGTGATGTCAGCCTAACTGCTTAATTTCTAAAGCCCAATAAAATGTATTTTGTATAAGTCATTTGTATTGAAACTGGCCTGTAGATATCCATCTATCCTGGCAATATCTATCCTCTACAAAAATCCAAATTGCTATAAACTTCAAATACTGTAACTTCTAATAACTTCAAGGACAATCATAAATACAAGGCAGTTTGAAGAAATGTTAAAGGGAAATTTCTAAATGTTTCAACTTCATATTCATCATCTCCAGCACCACCCCAACATCAGCATATGTGAAAAACAGGCATTTCTATGTTTTGTAGTAAAAAAGAAAGAGGAAGATAAGTGTTTTCTATGACATCATCAACCAATTAGTAGGAAATGCCTACTCATAATTGGTTAAAATCACACGATGCACACTGATGATGTCATTAGAATCTAGAGCTGAGCATTTAATCAACATTTTTGTTATTTTTCGGTTTTTAAACAACTAATTGACCGACGTCGGCTCAATTATTTGAATTCCATATAGTTAATTTTTTTCTTCTTCTGTGAGCTCGATGCTCAGTTTCTGTAGAGATAAATCAGATCAAGCACGAACTATGCAATGTAGTAGGGAGTTGTAGTTTCCAACAGGCCAATATTCTACATAGTTTAGCACAGAAAATATGGCAATTAATTCCCACAATCCATTGCACGCCCACTTGCTTGTCCACTCTGTGTGGAGCAGATACGGAAACCTCATTGACTGAGACGGAGAGACGAGAGAATGCATGAGAGAGATAAAAAGCAGTTGCGTTGCGAGGATTCTCTACCTGGAAATACATGATCTAAGTGATTGACAGTTGGTGTTCAGCGGTCATAAAAGTAGGTCTTATTTACTTAGAAGAACTACTAAAATAGTGATTTTGTCAGACAGAATAAGCAGCAGCTCTATAGAGATGAGTTGATGACTTGGAATGAAATAATAAAGTCATCAAATAAATATTTTATATGAGAAAGTAAATGATGGTTGATAAGTCATAAACAGTAATGGACAGTCACTACCATCATGGGACTTTTATTCATTGTTTTATTATGTGTTTGAGTTTATTTTATTTATTTATTTTTTATTTTTACAGGGACAGTGCACATTAATCAACGTTTCAGTAAAAGTGCCGGTTTTAGCCAGCCGGCTAATTTTCAACCGCAGTCCCTGGGCAGGTTATTAAAAACAATTACAATATAGACAATAGCAGCATAGAACAAGCAAGACATAGCAACATAGGACAAGCAAGACGTAGCATACAGACAGAGCAACATAGGACAAGCAAGACGTAGCATACAGACAGAGCAACATAGGACAAGCAAGACGTAGCATACAGACATAGCAACATAGGACAAGCAAGACGTAGCATACAGACAGAGCAACATAGGACAAGCAAGACGTAGCATACAGACATAGCAACATAGGACAAGCAAGACGTAGCATACAGACAGAGCAACATAGGACAAGCAAGACGTAGCATACAGACATAGCAACATAGGACAAGCAAGACGTAGCATACAGACATAGCAACATAGGACAAGCAAGACGTAGCATACAGACATAGCAACATAAGACAAGCAAGACGTAGCATACAGACATAGCAACATAGGACAAGCAAGACGTAGCATACAGACAGAGCAACATAGGACAAGCAAGACGTAGCATACAGACATAGCAACATAGGACAAGCAAGACGTAGCATACAGACAGAGCAACATAGGACAAGCAAGACGTAGCATACAGACAGAGCAACATAGGACAAGCAAGACGTAGCATACAGACATAGCAACATAGGACAAGCAAGACGTAGCATACAGACATAGCAACATAGGACAAGCAAGACGTAGCATACAGACAGAGCAACATAGGACAAGCAAGACGTAGCATACAGACAGAGCAACATAGGACAAGCAAGACGTAGCATACAGACAGAGCAACATAAAACAAAAAGCGTCAAGACAAAATTCATAAAAGCAACAAAGTTTCCACACCTCACAAGCTACAGACAACAGACAACATGGAAAGCGGCAACACACAGCTAGGGACCATGTTCACAAATCTGATTGACCTTTAGCCATGTCTTCAAGCATTTTGTGAAAGTGTGATATGTGGTGCAGTTATGTGTGTCTGATGGCAGTGTATTCCAGACATGGGAAGCTCTCACAGAGAATGCAGATTTACTAAAGGTGCTTTTCCTTAGGGGAACTATACAGTCACCTCTCATGGCAGACCTTGTGGATCTGCTGCCATATGTCTGGGTTTTCTGTTTAACAAAAATATTGAGTGGAGGGGGAGCCAGGCCATTAAGGATCTTGAATACAAGACATGCGTCGGTGTATTGCACAAGATTTTCCCAACTCAAGAGCTCATGCTTTCTAAGGATGTGACAATGATGATGGCTATTGGGCTTCCTATCAAGCACTTTGAGAGCCTGTTTGTAGACAGACTGAATAGGTTTTAATGTTGTACAGCAAGCTTGGGCCCAACTAGTCAAGCAGTATGTTAAGTGGGGGAGTATCATAGATTTGAAGTACAGTTTTGCTACCTCTGTAGTCAAACAATTTCGTATAAATCGAAAATTAGCTAGGTTGAATTTGGTTATTTGAATTACCTTTTTCACATGCTTTTTAAAAGAGAGGTTGGAATCAAGTATGATGCCAAGGTACTTAAAATCAGATACCACCTGGAGCTTCTCCCCTGACACATAGACATCTGGCTCAGTAGCATCTGTTGTTACAGCATTCAACACACATAATCCATAGTGCATTCAATGTCTAAAAAAAGTATTGAAATCCAAAACCGTGATTATTTTTAAATATTTGAATGGAAACCAAACCAACCTCAAAAAGCACTAATTTCTCAGCACTATTGGAAACAGTTACGTCCCTCTATATTTTTTTTACTATGTGTGGAAATGTGCATGGAAATGTGTAATTTTCACATATGGTGATGCTGGAGATGAATATGAAGTTGTTAAATTTCCCTTTAAGAACATACCTCATGGCCCCCTTAGGCAGGTAGCTTCCACTGCCCAGACTGCCCTTAGTCAGGTAAATCTCCTTGAACTTAAGTTGTGATTCCTGCTCTTCTTCCTCTTCCTGCTCCATACAGTTGGAGGAAGGGTAGGGAGTCGGGATGCGAAAGCTATTGTAAGACTTTCGACTGCCTGGCCTCTTAGGTACACCAGCCTCAGTAAATCTCACGCGGGACTTGGTGTTAGTCTTATCGTCTAACAGACTGGTGAGTGACGCTGTGAGAGATCTCTGTGACAATGGAGAGGAGGCAGCATCTTGGATGCCCAGTAGTTCGTAAAGACCTGGGATGATGATCTGCATCAGCTTGTCCGATAAAAACTGGACAATCCTCAGACACAAGCCGGCAAGCTGTTGTTTTGTCAGCTGTATTCCAGAAACAGAAGAAGTGTTTTAAAATGTTGCATAGTGCGTCTTTCAAAAGCTTATGAACAAGGTTAAACATTAGGCAGAGTTTTCATGGTAATCTGATTAAATTGTCAGTAACATGATCTTACCGGGTCAAACATGCCCTCACGAATCCCCCTCCATTGCCTGAAAACAATATTGTTATAAATGTTGTCATATCAGGATGCGTGGCAGAATTGTTTTTATTTAATTATTTGCCTGATCGTGAAGTTATACTTGCTTTGTGTCAGTTGTTTTGGCAAAATTGCAATGTGACAACTTTTCTAGCAATGACATTTTTTTTCCGATTGATCAGTTTCTAATTTGATCCTATTTCCTTGAAGGTGTGATAGTACCAAAGAAAACAGAACATACTTCTCAGTTAGGTTTTGAAGGAAGTCCATAAGTGTCAGATGTTCCACATTGTTGAGCTTTCCCTCTTCTGTGGTTTCCATCACTGAGGTTGCTCTGCTCCTGGTACAATTGCTCTGCTCCTGGTAGAAATGTAATTATATTGCAAATAATCAAACTTAATAAACAACAAATATCATACTGAAATAATTATTAACTATTAAAGAGTGGAGGAGCATTGGCAACGTTGGGCCAATTAAACAACTGCAACACAACAGAGATGGTTGTGGTATGTCAACATTGCCAATGATAGCATCACTATAACATTTTATTGGATTAATGTTGTAATATGAAATGACAAGGTCAACTTACCATCTCATTGACAGCTTCAGAGGTCAGGTGGTCATCCACCACACAGACAGGCAGGTCTAGAGACTGGGACAAGGCTCTATGGTCATAAGCAGGAGAGAATGGAAACATTATCAGAGCAGTCCCAATGGCAGAATCTAACCACTGTTTTCATGTCATAGACTCACTTAGTAGTTAATACATGGCCACAAATAATGAGCGGTTCAAATAGATCGGCTGGGGACTTGACCCTACAAATGACTCCATGAATGACGCCTGACCTGCCCCATAACAAGTTCTTTCTTATTAGTCTCTCTCTCTTAATCTCCACACGAATATCTAACTGGACTGAGTGTAAGTGGCTTTACCTGACTGTCTCAGTGTCAGAAACATCATAGTCTTGTTGTTCTATGTCCTCCAGGGACATCTCAGCTACAGCAGACGGGTTAAAGCCCGGGATGATCTCTCAAACTGAAAATAATGACTGTTTATGTGAACTGAACCATTTACAGTGGCTTGCAAAAGTATTCACCCCCCTTGGCATTTTCCCTATTTTGTTGCCTTATAACCTGGAATTAAAATAGATTTTTGCACTGTCAACTGTGGGACCTTAGGTATGTGCCTTTCCAAATCATGTCCAATCAATTGAATTTACCACAGGTGGACTCCAATCATGTTGTAGAAATACCTCAAGGATGATCAAGGGAAACAGGATGCACCTGTGCTCAATTTCGAGTCTCATAGCAAAGGGTTTGAATACTTATGTAAATAAGGCATTTCTGTTTTTTTCGGTTTTAAATTGCAAAAATGTCTAAACTGTTTTTGCTTTGTCATTATGGGATATTGTGTGTAGATTGATGAGGAAAATGTTGTATGTAATCCATTTTAGAATAAGGCTGTAATGTAAAAAATGAAATGTGTAAAAAGTCAAGGGGTCTGAATACTTTCCAAATGCACTGAAGCAGTCTATAAGATATATCTTATTACAGTTTAGGCCTACCTTGTTATTTTATTCCATCTGGCAATATCATATTAATGGATTAAATCTATTTAGTTTGTTTTGTTGCTAGTATTTTTATTAATTGTTTGAAAATACAAGTATTATCTACTTTCTGAAGGACAGCCAAGTTGATAGGCAACATAGAACCTACAGACAATTATGACATCATTGGAACACATGCACGTGTCACAAACACCTTTAGCCCAAAAAAGCAGTGTAGCAGTGCTGCCCAAGCTGGGGGCAATACACTTTTATTAGGCTTTTATTCAGATTCACAAACAATGCTCTACTTGAAGTCAATGAGTAAACATGTAGCAACATGCTGAGCTTTAACGTGTAAGTAGAAGTTGACACTAACCATATGTATATTCCTAAAATGCTTGCCCTAAATACCAGTCTAGAACCCAGGTATGTCTCCTGCTATTTATAGTATCTTTCAAGTACATCTTATTACAGTTTAGGCCTATCTTATTATTTTCTTCCATCTAGCAATATCATTTTAAGGGCAAATACACACACGTGTTGTAGGCCAATGAACTCCATAGTTTTAGTTATAGTCGTAGTTTTTCCAGGACAGCTACACCACCCGATGTTACAGGAAGGCCATAAAGATCATCAAGGACAACAACCACCCGAGCCACTGCCTGTTCACCCCGCTATCATCCAGAAGGCGAGGTCAGTACAGGTGCATCAAAGCAGGGACCGAGTGACTGAAAAACAGCTTCTATCTCAAGGCCATCAGACTGTTAAACAGCCACCACTAACATTGAGTGGCTGCTGCCAACACACTGACACTGACACTGACTCAACTCCAGCCACTTTAATAATGGGAATTGATGGGAAATGATGTAAAATATATCACTAGCCACTTTAAACAATGCTACCTAATATAATGTTTACATACCCTACATTATTCATCTCATATGTATACGTATATACTGTACTCTATATCATCTACTGCATCCTTATGTAATACATGTATCACTAGCCAGTTTAACTATGCCACTTTGTTTACATACTCATCTCATATGTATATACTGTACTCGATACCATCTACTGTATCTTGCCTATGCTGCTCTGTACCATCACTCATTCATATATCTTTATGTACATATTCTTTATCCCCTTACACTGTGTATAAGACAGTAGTTTTGGAATTGTTAGTTAGATTACTTGTTGGTTATTACTGCATTGTCGGAACTAGAAGCACAAGCATTTCGCTACACTCGCATTAACATCTGCTAACCAAGTGTATGTGACAAATAAAATTTGATTTGATTTGATTAGATTTTAATCAGAGTTTATAATAAGGAAGGGGAATTCTGTAACAGTTTATGACATCAAAGGTATGGCAGCTATGGAGCATCATTTTCAAAACAATGTCCAAAGCGGGAAATCATTGGATGTGATTCATTCGATTCTATGCAATTTCATCTTTGAGGACTGACATGGAAGCAACCATTACACAACCCTGAACTCAATAACCCCACCCCAGTTTCAGAAGAGATATCAAACCATATCTTGTCATTCTGTATTACATCCACTGTGCCTGGACAGTGATGGATGGCTATATGGAGCATCCTTGTCCATCATGTTCAGTGTGTTAGTGCTCTCACCACAGCGAGGCAGCAGAGTACCAGTTGAGGTAGGTGCAGGCAGAGCGTAGTAATTAAAGGCAGTGGTAGCCTATCCATCCCCATATCAACACCTGCAGCATCTCATGACACGCGCTCACACTCCCCCATTTACCACAACTTCCAAACTAACTGGACTTAAAACAATGTGTAACTTCGTGGCCATTCCAAGTCAGGATCACACCTAATACCAAATAGCTAAAGAGGATAAACCACAAATAAATGCATGTTTCCTAAAACAATGTGTAACTTCGTGGCCATTCCAAGTCAGGATCACACCTAATACCAAATAGCTAAAGAGGATAAACCACAAATAAATTCATGTTTTGTAGGGGGGAGTTGACGATTATGTGGTGGTTGTTTCACTATCGATGATGAAATTGCATTAAATCAAAAGAGTCAGACCCAATGATTTACTGTTCGTAAGGACAGAGTGACTAGTAATATTGAACATTATGTCGAAATGTAGCTAGGGGAGTTCAAGATCCAAGATCACATTTTCTTTCTATGGATTAGCCCATCTGTCAAGTGTTGGTTGTCCAGTAAAAAACTCAAACTTCGATTTAAGATTATCAATCAGATTCTGTTATCAATGTGAATCTGTGAACAGTCTTGTGAATCTTTACTAGAGTCCCCATTAGCTAACGCTATAACGTTAGCTAATATTCCTGTGGTCCAACACCAATTGATAAGACATTACAAACAATTACAAATGAAGACTTTACAAACATTTAACAAGTAGACAATACAGACAATTAAAATACCTGACATTCAACATTCAGTTGATGCTTTGTAGGTGATGCAATAGCTGTAAACTATAGAGCTCGTGGCCAAGGTGAGTTAAGTGGCTAGAGTGGTTTCCTGTATGCCCATGCTGCACATAGCCCACCCCAATGCACTAGTTAGCCTAGTAAACAAGCCTATACACCGCGGGTAAATTGCCACTATTCACTGTTACAGTGGTCAGAGATCACAGCCAGAAGCCTACCACCACCAACGGGCTACAACTGTTCAGTATTGTTGTCTAATTTATGGACATCGTCTATGTGACTTTTTTTTAAATTATCAAGTAGGCCCAACACAGTTTCAGAAGATGTAGGTACATTTGACCAATATTCATGTATCCATTTTTCAGTTAGCATGGTCATGTTTCCTTTCACGTGAGAAATATTAACCAAAGCATCATTTTCCCTTGCTTATCTCCTTCAAAATACTGCAAGCTACAGAGCTATATAAATAATGACTGTATTGGCATGAGTCCATACCTTATTATTGACTTCAATTGGAGGTGCAATTCACTCCTTTTGACGAGTAGGCTTGGTCCTCATTTCCAGAGCAAATGTGCAACAGTTCTACACACACATATTTAACTGTCTGTTTTCATTACATCATCAGCTACCTTTGTTACATCACAAAGCCAGCTGGCTAAATCTGGCACATTTACAGAAATACAGTAGATTGTCCCTGTCAAATACATTTGATAAAAAATAAATGTCCAAAACAAACAGTGGTGGAAAAAGTCCTCAGTCAATCAGTTGTAAACAGTATGACTCAAGTAAATGTGAAAGTTGCCCAGTAAAATACTACTTGGGAAGTATTTGGTTTGAAATATTCTCAAGTATCAAAAGTAAAAATAATTTTTAAAATTAAGCAAAGCAGACAACACAATTGTATTGCTTTTTTTGAATGTAAGAATAGCCAGGGGCACACTCCAACACTTAGACATAATTTATAAACTAAGCATTTGTGTTTATTGAGTCTGCCAGATCAGAGGTAGGGGATGTTCTCTTGATAAGTGTGTGAATTGGACCATTTTCCTGTCATACAAAGCATTCAAAATGTACTTTTGGGTATCAGGGAAAGTGGATGGAGTCAAAAGTACATTTTTGTCCTTTATGAATGTACTGAAGTTGTCAAAACTATAAATAGTTAAAGTACAGATACCCCCAAAAATATTTAAATAATTTTGACTTAAGTACTTTGCACCACTGAAAACAAACCTTTTCTAATGTCTCTATATCACTGGCTTGCAGGGTTTTCACCATTGACACTTCATGTAATGGTATCGAAGTTCAAGATCCATCTTGGCTTAATGTAGGTAACAAGTATTGAAGATGTATAACTTAAACTTTTGTTAGTCAACGTTCACGTTCGTAATGATAGTTTATTACACTTGTCTGAGCAGTCAAACTGGTATGAAAAATATCCCATTCATAATAGAAAAGACAATGTTCAGAATACCTGGAGTGACAATTGATGGAAAGGGTTTACAGCATTACAAAAGTTTGATTAAAAACGGAATATTTATTCACCCACAATTTATTCTTGGCGCACTCTTTCAACTTGAAAATTAAGTTATGTTCAAGGATATTTAGATTTTTGTGGCTTAAAAATAGAGTACAAACTCAGTCTGTACATCACTTTAATATTAATAACCAATGTCAAGGCATCATGATACAGAGAAATACATACAAATGCTACAGTCTACCAACATCAAATAAATGCTGATGACAGACATATTTATGCAAAAAACAGGGGGTAAATTAATTTAGATACAGTCACAAGCTCCAATCTGAATGGCAGCAGGGAGAATATGATGTGGACACCAAGGAACTTAATTCTCAATCCGCTCCACTACAGCCCTGTTGATGTGAATGGGGGAGTGTTCTGCCCTCCTTTTCCTGTAGTCCACGATCATCTCCTTTGTTTTGCTCATGTTGAGGGAGAGGTTGTTGTTCTGGCACCACACTGCCAGGTCTCTGACCTCCTCCCTATAGGCTGTCTCATCATTGTCGGTGATCAGGCCCACCCCTGCTGTGTCGTCAGCAAACTGAATGATGGTGTTGGAGTCATGCTGGCCATGCAGGAGGGGACTATGCACACACCCCTGAGGGGCCCCCATGTTGAGGATCAGTGTGGCAGATGTGGTGTTGCCTACCTTTACCACCTGGGGGAGGCCCTTCAGGAAGTCCAGGATCCAGTTGCAGAGGGAGGTGTTCAGTTCCAGGGTCCTTAGCTTAGTGATGAGCTTTGTGGGCACTGTGGTGTTGAATGCTGAGCTGTAGTCAATGAACAGCATTCTCACATAGGTGTTCCTTTTGACCAGGTGGAAAAGGGCAGTATAGATCACGATTGATATTGCATCATCTGTGAAGATGTTGGGGCGGTATGCAAATTGAAGTGGATATATAGGGTTTCTGGGATGATGGTGTTGATGTGAGCCTTGACCAGCCTTTCAAAGGCTATGGGGTAATAGTCATTTAGGCAGGTTACCTTCACTTTCTTGGGCACAGGGACTAGTTGGTCCGCGCATGCTCGGAGCACACGTCCTGGTACAAAAATAATATATATATATATATATATATATATATATATATATATATATAAACAAACATAAGGTTCTGCAGGCTCCACATCATACCTAAGTATGATCCCCAATCAGAGACAATGATAGACAGCTGCCTCTGATTGGGAACCATACCAGGCCAAACAAAGAAATAGATGACCTAGATTGCCCACCCGTCTCTATATCACTGGCTTATCATCACCTAGATTGCCCACCCTAGTCACACCCTGACCTAACCAAATAGAGAATTAAAAAGATCTCTACGGTCAGGGCGTGACACTTTGCCTGTTTGATGGTTAGTCTGAGGGCATAGCAGGATTTCATATAAGTGTCTGGATTAGTGTCCCGCTCCTTGAAAGAAGCAGCTCTAGCCTTTAGCGCGGTGTGGATGTTGCCTGTAATCCATGGCTTCTGTCGGGGATATGTACATACGGTCACTGTGGGCACGACGTTGTCGATCCACTTATTGATGTAGCCTGTTATCACAGTCTGTGCTAGCAAAACATGGTATACTCCCCAATGCATGTGGATGAATCGCAGAACATATTACAGTCTGTGCTAGCAAAACAGTCAACATATGACAACAAATGAATGCAATCTCATTTAATGAGGACAATTATCTTGGGTTGGAGAAGCTTCTAGTGATGGCTCTATACATTCTGGTGAAAAGGGAGGGTTTGCGACTCTTCTCTTCAGGTGGGAAGGAATATGCGATGTCATTTCCCTCTGGAGCAAAGGAGCCATGATAATTTTTCCTCGACTCTGCAAAGAAAGACCATCCAGTATGTCATGGGTAACAATTCAGAGCAGAGTGCAATGTCTTTCCAAATGAATTAGTTGAACGCTAAAGTAATAATATCTTAGTCTTGAATGAGCAGCAGCAGGGCTTACCTGTAAAGTACACAGTAGGGGAAGTGTTCTGAGGCTGGTACTCCATAGACTTTTGAGGACAGTGGTTCTTTCTAACTTTCTTGGAACCCTGTTTGGTGGGAAAAGGCACATTAAAACAAACTGTTATATATCTTAAAGTACAGTATATCAACTGGAAAAAGGCAATACAATGCTAAAATACTGAATTATATAAACAAATAATATCTCATACTATCAAAAGCAGTGTTATTCATGAAAAATCTGTACTTGTACTATACCTTTATGTTAAAGCATATCTTGCTGAACATGGTTTTCTTGCTTTTCTTGGACTTGAAGATGGGGATCTGCTCTCCAGTACTGCTGGTGCTATCCCTTACCAAATCCAACATCCCTTCTACAATGTCACTGGTGGCCATGCTGGTACTGGACTCAAAAGAACATTTGGCATTGGCTTTGGTGATCATTTGATGACTTGAGCCAACTGATAAGGCATCCATCATTTTGTTGACCATGACCTTCGTGAGCTGATTCATTGTGTCACTATCCTCTGGCTTGCTCAGATTGAGCTGGATAGGAAAGACCATGCAAGTAGAGGTGCTTGGTTCATTCTGGACTGAAACATCAATGTTGATATTTTCATACTCATCTAACCACTGTTTTAGGAAGCCCTTCACTGTCTCTTCAGCAAATATCTGGAGAAGCTGAGAGGAGAGCTTCCTGGATATGGCACATTGTTCCTTTCCCCATTTCAGCCTTGAAAGAATGGAGTCTGAAGCACTTCTGGCTGCTGCCAATGTTAAGACCTGTGGAGTGCTGTGGCTGTCCTGAAGGGCTATCACTTTATCCACAAATTCATGACTGAAAATGTGGATGGTCCCAGTGGAAATGATTTTTCTCAATTTCCTAACAGCAGATCTGAGGTTGTCAGGATGAGAAGCACCCTGTCCATCTTCCTGTGTGTTCTCAACACTTTCCACCATTTCGTCCACTACCACCCCAGCAGCTTGCCTGACTTTGTCCACAAAGGATGGGGGAAGTAAGTTCTCTGTGTGAAACAAGTCCTGAATGATCATGTTTCTTACAATGGGAAAGTCACTCTGAGCAGATAATTCAGTGGGGATGGGAGTACCGGGCAAGGTGAAGTCCCATTCTGACTGCTTTGATTTTGAAGTAGGTGTTAGAGAGATGGAGGAGCGTGAAGAAGAGGTATTTCTTGTATTTTGGCTGTCAGCACTCCTACAACGGATCGTGCCAATATCCTCCAGGATGGATCCTGAGAGCTTAGTGGTTTTAGGTAGTAATTTGTGCGGAATGTCCACACAGGCATCGTTTCCACCAGGTGTAACACTGCTCTGGTTGACCTCAAGATGGCAGAGACTTGCTCTTTGTGAAGCAGGACTGCTTTGATATGTAAATATTTGGATTGAACCAAGTGTTGTGTCTGACATTTGAATATATTTTCTGAGAAACTCCGTAATCTTACTTTGCAGACTGTAGTAGATGTTACGAGCAACAGACCAGATTATTTTCTCAGAAACCTGTCCAGTGGTGAGCAGGGAGGTTCCAGATACCATGTCAGATGATTGGGTGGTCTGGGTGAGCTCCTGCAGATCTTTCACTATGGTTTGTATAATATCACTAGATGTAGATACAGACTGGAGGTACTTATCTGTTGTACCTTCCTCCACAATGTTAAAGGATCTAGAGAGGACCTCACTCACTCCTTTCTCAGCTTTGGTTTGGAACTCATGACTAGAAAGTTTTTGGAGGCTCTTTGTTGGAAGACTGTGGGAAGATGCAATGCCTTTGGAGGCAGCCGTGCTGCAATCTAGACTTACTGGAGAGGTTCGCTCAGGAGAACCTTGGAGACGTTCAAACATGTCTTCACATGGTGTTGGGGACCTTGACAAGGAGATGTCCTTCAGCTGAGACAGAACACCACCTACCAATATGTTGACCTCAAGGGACATATCAGATATTTTCTTTCCTACTGTGGAGAAGCAAGGTGCATTTGATGTCTGATCCTCGCATGAGGTCAAGATTGTTGAAATGACCTGTTTGGTACTATTGTTCATTAGACCCTCGTCTGTTTCAGTCCAGAGAAGTTTTGAACTCTCGCTGACACCCATGTGTAGAGTCACTTCCTGGTTCAAACTGGGCAAGTGAGGCACACTCTTACTAGCTTGCGTCAAGTTCTGGCTTGCCAAACCAAGGTACTCCTTAGTCCCAAGATGTCCAGAGTCCTCTGTGGGTGTACGGCTAGACAGTCTTCTCTGCACGTCTGACCTCCGCCGGTGAATGTTGAAGCCCTTTAATGTCTTCTTAATATTTTTATATAAACTAGTAGTAGCAGACCAGATCCTGCTCTTTCGCTTTTGTGCATTTTCCTGGAGGTCAGGTTCTCTCTCCTCTACTTCTGCAGGTTGCACCAAGCTCTGCAGGTCTTCCACAAATGTGTCAATGATGCCAAAGGCAGCAGAATCCGCACAAATATCCTTTGACAAGGTTCTCTGGTTTTGAACGGAACAAGACCTGGATGCTACAGAATAAGCAGGCTGTGCACTAGTTAAGCTACTGTTGGACTTTTTAACTAGGAACTCACTCACTGCTTGAGTGGTGTCTCTCTTGAATTCCTCACTTGAGAGTTTTTTCATGCAATCTAACAGACTGGTCAAAGAAGCTGTGGCCTTACTTCTGCTGTCCTCAATTTGACAGGGGAACTCATATACTATTGGTGATGAGGCCCTGGAATGGGAGATATCCCCAAGCTGAGCCAGAACGCCCTCTACAAATTGTTGTCTCTCAATAGAGAAGTCTGATCCTTTTTCTCCAACAGTGTACAGGGGGTCCTCCTTTGACATCTCAGTCTTGTACAAGACCAGAAGCTCTGAGATGACTTCTTTGGTGCAAGTTGTGATGTTGTCATCAGATGTGACAATGCTCTTTAGGGCAAATCTCTGAAGCTTGCCGAAATAATCTTTCAAGTTGTTTTGGATGCTGTGGTAAATGTGAACAGCAGCAGACCAGGCACTCTTCTGTTGGGGACTCTCTTCAGATTCAGCCAAGGACTTCATATCTGACACGAAAGTCTTAACAACTACTGACGCCGCTGAGCCCACTGGGTAAATTGACTCTGTCTTTACAATGCCAGACAATGTTTGACCTGATACAGCACCTGTTAACTCAGACTGAACGACTGAACTAGGAAAGCTCAAACTACTGACTTTTTTGGCAAGAACTCCACTCACTGCTTGTATTGCTGATGTTTGAAACTCCCGGCTGGAGAGTTTTTGGATGCTCTTAGATGTGAGCGTGCAGGAGGAACCAGATTCACCAATATTGTAGCTGCTCTCGTATTTCCTTATCAGGGCATCAAGATCGTCAATGAAGCCAACATGCGATGCCAAAAACGTGATCTTGTCCTTCAGATCTTTCAGCAAATTCTGTTCGTTCTCGTCAACAAAAGCCACCATTGTGTCAGAGATCATGGTCATGACTTGCCCTGTTAGACTCTTGCTCTCTTGGTCAACTTTTTCAAGTTTAGCAACCAGCTCTCTCACCATGCTCTCAGTCACCATGGTCTGTGAGTCTCCCCTTACCGGTGTCACTTGAGAGGTTTGGCTAGCGGAGGCACTCTTAACGACTACTGATACGGCCGACTTGACATCTTTAATCACTTCTGCCATTACAGCAGGGGTCATCTTCGGAGAGCCTGCACTTCCAGATGGAGAATTGGACATGCATGCAAGTTTGGAGAGAGAACCTTGCAGGCTGTCCTGCACACAGGTGATGAGGGTGTCCTCTGAGACACCTAAGAGGACTTGTAGCGAGTCAGAGTTGGTTGTCTTCTTCTGCACATCAGACAGAGAGGTTCTTGAAAAAAAAAACAGAAATCATCACAGTCAAACAAATAATATGTAATGCTGTGAGGAACGTTGCTCTGGTGGAGGTGTGTCAAACACATCTGCACCATTGAAAATAGTGGGGGAATCGTTGCTTTTGCTCTGGGAAAACACCTTAGTGTGGTGGAGGTGTGTCAACCACATCTAATAATAAAAAATTATAATTTATTCAACTTCTATAGTTCTTTTCATTACAGAAAGATAAAAGAGAAAAGCTTCTGCCGGTTTGGAGAAGGAAAAAAAAGACTAAATTATTCTGTTTTAAAGTCAAATAATATGATAAATTAGAGTACTTTTTTTGTATAAATAATTTGTATTGAAACTGGCTTGTACAGTTGAAGTCGGAAGTTTACATACACTTAGGTTGGAGTCATTAAAAGTCGTTTTTCAACCACTCCACAAATTCCTTGTTAACAAACTCTAGTTTTGGCAAGTCGGTTAGGACATCTACTTTGTGCATGACACAAGTAATTTTTCCAACAATTGTTTACAGACAGATTAGTTAACTTATAAATCACTGTATCTCAATTCCAGTGGGTCAGAAGTTTACATGCACTAAGTTGACTGTGCCTTTAAACAGCTTGGAAAATTCCAGAAAAGGATGTTGTGGCTTTAGAAGCTTATGTTAGGCTAATTGACATCATTTGAGTCTGTGGATGTATTTCAAGGCCAACCTTCAAACTCAGTGCCTCTTCGCTTGACATCATGAGAAAATCAAAAGAAATCAGCCAAGACCACAGAAAAAGAATGGGTTCATCCTTGGGAGCAATTTCCAAATGGCTGAAGGTACCACGTTCATCTGTACAAACAATAGTACGCAAGTATAAACACCATGGGACCACACAGCTGTGGGTGGGTGAGGCTTGCAAGCCAAAGAACACCATCCCAACCGTGAAGCACGGGGGTAGCAGAATCATGTTGTGGGGGTGCTTTGCTGCAGGAGGGTCTAGTGCACTTCACAAAATAGATAGCATCATGAGGATGGACAATTATGTGGATATATTGAAGCAACATCTCAAGACTTCAGTCAGGAAGTTAAAGCTTGGTCGCAAATGGGTCTTCCAAATGGACATGACCCCAAGCATACTTCCAAAGTTGTGGCAAAATGACTTAAGAACAACAAAGTCAAGGTATTGGAGTGGCCATCACAAAGCCCTGACCTCAATCCTATAGAACATTTGTGGGCAGAACTGAAAAAGCTTGTGCGAGCAAGGAGGCCTACAAACCTGACTCAGTCATACCAGCTCTGTCAGGAGGAATGGGCCAAAATTCTCCCAATTTATTGTGGGAAGCTTGTGGAAGGCTACCCAAAACATTTGACCCAAGTTAAACAATTTAAAGGCAATGCTACCAAATACTATTTGAGTGTATGTAAACTTCTGACCCACTGGGAATGTGAAGAAAGAAATAAAAGCTGAAATAAATGATTATTTCTTCTTCTATTATTCTGACATTTCACATTCTTAAAATAAAGTGGTGATCCTAACTGACCTAAAACAGGGATTAAATGTCAGGAATTGTGAAAAACTGAGTTTAAATGTACTTGGCTAAGGTGTATGTAAACTCCGAATTCAACTTTATATGGCCATATCTATCCTCTAAAAAAAATGTGAAATTGCTATAAACATCAAATACTGTTTAAGGACAATCATAAATAAAAGGCAGTATTGAAGAATGGTTACAGACATACCTCATGGCTGGCTTGGGCAATGGTTTTGGGCAGTAGCTTCCACTGCCCAGACTGCCCATCTCCTTAGTCAGGTAAATCTCCTTGAACTTAAGTTGTTGTGATTCCTGCTCTTCTTCCTCTTCCTGATCCATACAGTTGGAGGAAGGGTAGGGAGTCGGGATGCGAAAGCTATTGTAAGACTTTCGACTGCCTGGCCTCTTAGGTACACCAGCCTCAGTAAATCTCACGCGGGACTTGGTGTTAACCTTATTGTCTAACAGACTGGTGAGTGACGCTGTGAGAGATTTCTGTGGCAATGGAGAGGAGGCAGCATCTTGGATGCCCAGTAGTTCGTAAAGACCTGGGATGATGATCTGCATCAGCTTGTCCGATAAAAACTGGACAATCCTCAGACACAAGCCGGCAAGCTGTTGTTTTGTCAGCTGTATTCCAGAAACAGAAGAAGTGTTTTAAAATGTTGCATAGTGCGTCTTTCAAAAGCTTATGAACAAGGCTAAACATTCAGTGATCATTGTATTCTAAATAAGCTTTCAGATCTTACCGGGTCAGAAATGCCATTACGAATCCTACTCCATTGCCTGAAAATTATTCATATGAATTATTCATATTAATAGTATTAATATTGTCAGAAATGTCGGTCAGTAGAGTCATCAGATTAAACAGTATTTTACACATGCTTTGTAGCAATTGTTTTGACAACATTGTGGTGTGATGTAACTTTTTCTGCAATGGAAATGTAGTTGATGAATCTGCTTTCATACAATCCTTTACAGGTTTGATAGTAGTACTGTACCAAAGAAAATAGAACATACTCCTCAGTTAGGTTCTGCAGGAAGTTGATAATCAGTGAAAAAGACTCAAGATTTTTCGCACTGTTGAGGCTCTCTTCTTCTGTGGTTTCCACAGTGCTGCTTTGCTTCTGGTAGAAATCAACATTATGAGTCTCAAATAATGGCACCAACAGAGTCAAACTTAACATATACAACAAATATCATACTGAAAGAACTTATGAACCGTTAGAGAGTGGAGGAGCATTGGCAACATTGGATAAATTTAAACAACTGAAACACAACAGAGATGGTTGTGGTACGTCAACATTGCCAATGATAGCATCACTATAACATTTTATTGGATTAATGTTGTAATATGAAATGACAAGGTCAACTTACCATCTCATTGACAGCTTCAGAGGTCAGGTGGTCATCCATCACACAGACAGGCAGGTCTAGAGACTGGGACAAGGCTCTATGGTCATAACCAGGAGAGAATGGAAACATCAGAGCAGTCCCAATGGCAGAATCTAACCACTGTCTTCATGTCAAAGACTTGACCCTACAAATGACTCAATGAATGACGCCTGACCTGCCCATAACAAGTTCTTTCTTATTAGTCTGTCTCTCTTAATCTCCACACAAATATCTAACTGGACAGAGTGTAAGTGGCCTTACCTGACTCTCTCAGTGTCAGAAACATCATAGTCTTGTTGTTCTATGTCCTCCAGGGACATCTCAGCTACAGCAGACGGGGCAAAGCCCGGGATGATCTCTCAAACTGAAAATAATGACTGTTTATGTGAACTGAACCATTTACAGTGGCTTGCGAAAGTATTCACCCCCCTTGGCATTTTCCCTATTTTGTTGCCTTATAACCTGGAATTAAAATAGATTTTTGCACTGTCAACTGTGGGACTTTAGGTGTGTGCCTTTCCAAATCATGTCCAATCAATTGAATTTACCACAGGTGGACTCCAATCATGTTGTAGAAATACCTCAAGGATGATCAAGGGAAACAGGATGCACCGGTGCTCAATTTCGAGTCTCATAGCAAAGGGTTTGAATACTTATGTAAATAAGGTATTTCTGTTTTTTTCCATTTTAAATTGCAAAAATGTCTAAAAAACAGTTTTTGCTTTGTCATTATAGGATATTGTGTGTAGATTGATGAGGAAAATGTTGTATGTAATCCATTTTAGAATAAGGCTGTAATGTAAAAAATGAAATGTGTAAAAAGTCAAGGGGTCTGAATACTTTCCAAATGCACTGAAGCAGTCTATAAGATATATCTTATTACAGTTTAGGCCTACCTTGTTATTTTATTCCATCTGGCAATATCATATTAATGGATTAAATCTATTTAGTTTGTTTTGTTGCTAGTATTTTTATTAATTGTTTGAAAATACAAGTATTATCTACTTTCTGAAGGACAGCCAAGTTGATAGGCAACATAGAACCTACAGACAATTATGACATCATTGGAACACATGCACGTGTCACAAACACCTTTAGCCCAAAAAAGCAGTGTAGCAGTGCTGCCCAAGCTGGGGGCAATACACTTTTATTAGGCTTTTATTCAGATTCACAAACAATGCTCTACTTGAAGTCAATGAGTAAACATGTAGCAACATGGCTGAGCTTTAACGTGTAAGTAGAAGTTGACACTAACCATATGTATAATCCTAAAATGCTTGCCCTAAATACCAGTCTACAACCCAGGTATGTCTCCTGCTATTTATAGTATCTTTCAAGTACATCTTATTACAGTTTAGGCCTATCTAGCAATATAATTTTAATTAAGGGCAAATACACACATGTGTTGTAGGCCAATGAACTCCATAGTTTTAATCAGAGTTTATAATAAGGAAGGGGAATTCTGTAACACTTTATGACATCAAAGGTATGGCAGCTATGGAGAATCATTTTCAAAACAATGTCCAAAGCGGGAAATCATTGGATGTGATTCATTCGATTCTATGCAATTTCATCTTTGAGGACTGACATGGAAGCAACCATTACACAACTCTGAACTCAATAACCCCACCACAGTTTCAGAAGAGATATCAAACCATATCTTGTCATTCTGTATTACATTCTGTATTACATCCATCACAACTGGACAGTGATGGATGGCTATATGGAGCATCCTTGTCCATCATGTTCAGTGTGTTAGTGCTCTCACCACAGCGAAGCAGCAGAGTACCAGTTGAGGTAGGTGCAGGCAGAGCGTAGTAATTAAAGGCAGTGGTAGCCTATCCATCCCCATATCAACACCTGCAGCATCTCATGACACGCGCTCACACTCCCCCATTTACCACAACTTCCAAACTAACTGGACCTAAAACAATGTGTAACTTCGTGGCCATTCCAAGTCAGGATCACACCTAATACAAAGAGCTAGAGGATAAACCACAAATTAATTCATGTTTCCTAAAACAATGTGTAACTTCGTGGCCATTCCAAGTCAGGATCACACCTAATACCAAATAGCTAGAGGATAAACCACAAATAAATTCATGTTTTGTAGGGGGGAGTTGACGATTATGTGGTGGTTGTTTCACTATCGATGATGAAATTGCATTAAATCAAAAGAGTTAGACCCAATGATTTACTGTTCGTAAGGACAGAGTGACTAGTAATATTGAACATTAAGTCGAAATGTAGCTAGGGGAGTTCAAGATCCAAGATCACATTTTCTTTCTATGGATTAGCCCATCAGTCAAGTGTTGGTTGTCCAGTAAAAAACTCAAACTTCGAATTAAGATTATCAATCCGATTCTGTGATCAATGTGAATCTGTGAACAGTCTTGTGAATCTTTACTAGAGTCCCCATTAGCTAACGCTATAACGTTAGCTAATCTTCCTGTGGTCCAACACCAATTGATAAGACATTACAAACAATTACAAATGAAGACTTTACAAACATTTAACAAGTAGACAATACAGACAATTAAAATACCTGACATTCAACATTCAGTTGATGCTTTGTAGGTGATGCAATAGCTGTAAACTATAGAGCTCGTGGCCAAGGTGAGTTAAGTGGCTAGAGTGGTTTCCTGTATGCCCATGCTGCACATAGCCCACCCCAATGCACTAGTTAGCCTAGTAAACAAGCCTATACACCGCGGGTAAATTGCCACTATTCACTGTTACAGTGGTCAGAGATCACAGCCAGAAGCCTACCACCACCAACGGGCTACAACTGTTCAGTATTGTTGTCTAATTTATGGACATCGTCTATGTGACTTTTTTTTTAATTATCAAGTAGGCCCAACACAGTTTCAGAAGATGTAGGTACATTTGACCAATATTCATGTATCCATTTTTCAGTTAGCATGGTCATGTTTCCTTTCACGTGAGAAATATTAACCAAAGCATCATTTTCCCTTGTTTATCTCCTTCAAAATACTGCAAGCAACAGAGCTATATAAATAATGACTGTATTGGCATGAGTCCATACCTTATTATTGACTTCAATTGGAGGTGCAATTCACTCCTTTTGACGAGTAGGCTTGGTCCTCATTTCCAGAGCAAATGTGCAACAGTTCTACACACACATATTTAACTGTCTGTTTTCATTACATCATCAGCTACCTTTGTTACATCACAAAGCCAGCTGGCTAAATCTGGCACATTTACAGAAATACAGTAGATTGTCCCTGTCAAATACATTTGATAAAAAATAAATGTCCAAAACAAACAGTGGTGGAAAAAGTCCTCAATCAGTCAGTTGTAAACAGTATGACTCAAGTAAATGTGAAAGTTGCCCAGTAAAATACTACTTGGGAAGTATTTGGTTTGAAATATTCTCAAGTATCAAAAGCCCTTCAGGAAGTCCAGGGTCCAGTTGCAGAGGGAGGTGTTCAGTTCCAGGGTCCTTAGCTTAGTGATGAGCTTTGTGGGCACTGTGGTGTTGAATGCTGAGCTGTAGTCAATGAACAGCATTCTCACATAGGTGTTCCTTTTGACCAGTTGGGAAAGGGCAGTATAGATCACGATTGATATTGCATCATCTGTGAATCTGTTGGGGCGGTATGCGAATTGAAGTGGATATATAGGGTTTCTGGGATGATGGTGTTGATGTGAGCCTTGACCAGCCTTTCAAAGGCTATGGGGTAATAATCATTTAGGCAGGTTACCTTCACTTTCTTGGGCACAGGGACTATGGTGGTCTGTTTGAAACATGTAGGTATTACAGAGGTTGAAAAAGTCAGTGAAGACACTTGCCAGTTGGTCCGCGCATGCTCGGAGCACACGTCCCTGTAATCCATCTGACCCCTTGTGAATGTTGACATTTTTAAAGGTTTTGCTCTCCTTGGCTACAGAGAGCGTTATCACAGTCGTACCAAACAGCTGATGCTCTGATGCATGCCTCAGTGTTGCTTGCCTTGAAGCGAGCATAAAAGGCACCTAGCCCGTCTGGCAGACTTGTGTCACTGGGCAGCTTGCGGCTGGGTTTCCCTTTGTTGTCCGTAATAGTTTGCAAGCCTTGCCACATCCAACGAGCATCAGAACCGATGTAGTAGGATTCAATCTTAGTCCTGTATTTACGCTTTGTGTTACGCTCGTCGTCGGAATGAGGAGACCAAGATGCAGCGTGTTAAGTGTACATCTTACTTTATTAGATGAACACCAAAAAAACACCAAAATATAAACAAACATAATGTTCTGCAGGCTACACATCATACCTAAGTATGATCCCCAATCAGAGACAACGATAGACAGCTGCCTCTGATTGGGAACCATACCAGTCCAAACAAAGAAATAGATCACCTAGATTGCCCACCCTAGTCACACCCTGACCTAACCAACCACTTTGCCTGTTTGACGGTTAGTCTGAGGGCATAGCAGGATTTCATATAAGTGTCTGGATTAGTGTCCCGCTCCTTGAAAGAAGCAGCTCTAGCCTTTAGCGCGGTGTGGATGTTGCCTGTAATCCATGGCTTCTGTCGGGGATATGTACATACGGTCACTGTGGGCACGACGTTGTCGATCCACTTATTGATGTAGCCTGTGACTGAGGTGGTATACTCCTCAATGCATGTGGATGAATCGCAGAACATATTACAGTCTGTGCTAGCAAAACAGTCAACATATGACAACAAATGAATGCAATCTCATTTAATGAGGAAAATTATCTTGGGTTGGAGAAGCTTCTAGTGATGGCTCTATACATTCTGGTGAAAAGGGAGGGTTTGCGACTCTTCTCTTCAGGTGGGAAGGAATATGCGATGTCATTTCCCTCTGGAGCAAAGGAGCCATGAGAATTTGTCCTCGACTCTGAAAAGAAAGACCATCCAGTATGTCATGGGTAACAATTCAGAGCAGAGTGCAATGTCTTTCCAAATGAATTAGTTGAACGCTAAAGTAATAATATCTTAGTCTTGAATGAGCAGCAGCAGGGCTTACCTGTAAAGTACACAGTAGGGGAAGTGTTCTGAGGCTGGTACTCCATAGACTTTTGAGGACAGTGGTCCTTTCTAACTTTCTTGGAACCCTGTTTGGTGGGAAAAGGCACATTAAAACAAACTGTTATATATCTTAAAGTACAGTATATCAACTGCAAAAAGGCAATACAATGCTAAAATACTGAATTACAGTGCCTTGCGAAAGTATTCGGCCCCCTTGAACTTTGCAACCTTTTGCCACATTTCAGGCTTCAAACATAAAGATATAAAACTGTATTTTTTTGTGAAGAATCAACAACCAGTGGGACACAATCATGAAGTGGATATTTCAAACTTTTTTAACAAATCAAAAACTGAAAAATTGGGCGTGCAAAATTATTCAGCCCCTTTACTTTCAGGGCAGCAAACTCTCTCCAGAAGTTCAGTGAGGATCTCTGAATGATCCAATGTTGACCTAAATGACTAATGATGATAAATACAATCCACCTGTGTGTAATCAAGTCTCCGTATAAATGCACCTGCACTGTGATAGTCTCAGTGGTAGGTCCGTTAAAAGCGCAGAGAGCATCATGAAGAACAAGGAACACACCAGGCAGGTCCGAGATACTGTTGTGAAGAAGTTTAAAGCCGGATTTGGATACAAAAATATTTCCCAAGCTTTAAACATCCCAATGAGCACTGTGCAAGAGATAATATTGAAACGGAAGGAGTATCAGACCACTGCAAATCTACCAAGACCTGGCCGTCCCTCTAAACTTTCAGCTCATACAAGGAGAAGACTGATCAGAGATGCAGCCAAGAGGCCCATGATCACTCTGGATGAACTGCAGAGATCTACAGCTGAGGTGGGAGACTCTGTCCATAGGACAACAATCAGTCGTATATTGCACAAATCTGGCCTTTATGGAAGAGTGGCAAGAAGAAAGCCATTTCTTAAAGATATCCATAAAAAGTGTAATTTAAAGTTTGCCACAAGCCACCTGGGAGACACACCAAACATGTGGAAGAAGGTGCTCTGGTCAGATGAAACCAAAATTGAACTTTTTGGCAACAATGCAAAATGTTATGTTTGGCGTAAAAGCAAGACCACTCATCACCCTGCACACACCATCCCCACTGTCAAACATGGTGGTGGCAGCATCATAGTTTGGGCCTGCTTTTCTTCAGCAGGGACAGGGAAGATGGTTAAAATTGATGGGAAGATGGATGGAGCCAAATACAGGACCATTCTGGAAGAAAACCTGATGGAGTCTGCAAAAGACCTGAGACTGGGACGGAGATTTGTCTTCCAAGAAGACAATGATCCAAAACATAAAGCAAAATCTACAATGGAATGGTTCAAAAATAAACATATCCAAGTGTTAGAATGGCCAAGTCAAAGTCCAGACCTGAATCCAATCGAGAATCTGTGGAAAGAACTGAAAACTGCTGTTCACAAATGCTCTCCATCCAACCTCACTGAGCTCGAGCTGTTTTGCAAGGAGGAATGGGAAAAAAATTCAGTCTCTCGATGTGCAAAACTGATAGAGACATACCCCAAGCGACTTACAGCTGTAATCGCAGCAAAAGGTGGCGCTACAAAGTATTAACTTAAGGGGGCTGAATAATTTTGCACGACCAATTTTTCAGTTTTTGATTTGTTAAAAAAGTTTGAAATATCCAATAAATGTCGTTCCACTTCATGATTGTGTCCCACTTGTTGTTGATTCTTCACAAAAAAATACAGTTTTATATCTTTATGTTTGAAGCGTGAAATGTGGCAAAAGGTCGCAAAGTTCAAGGGGGCCGAATACTTTCGCAAGGCACTGTATATAAACAAATAATATCTCATACATTCAAAAGCAGTGTTATTCATGAAAAATCTGTACTTATACCTTTATGTTAAAGCATATCTTGCTGAACATGGTTTTCTTGCTTTTCTTGGACTTGAAGATGGGGATCTGCCCTCCAGTACTGCTGATGCTATCCCTTACCAAATCCAACATCCCTTCTACAATGTCACTGGTGGCCATGCTGGTACCCGACTCAAAAGAAAATTTGGCATTGGCTTTGGTGATCATTTGATGACTTGAGCCAACTGATAAGGCATCCATCATTTTGTTGACCATGACCTTCGTGAGCTGATTCATTGTGTCACTATCCTCTGGCTTTCTCTGATTGAGCTGGATAGGAAAGACCATGCAAGTAGAGGTGCTTGGTTCATTCTGGACTGAAACATCAATGTTGATATTTTCATACTCATCTAACCACTGTTTTAGGAAGCCCTTCACTGTCTCTTCGGCAAATATCTGGAGAAGCTGAGAGGAGAGCTTCCTGGATATGGCACGTTGTTCCTTTCCCCATTTCAGCCTTGAAAGAATGGAGTCTGAAGCACTTCTGGCTGCTGCCAATGTTAAGACCTGTGGAGTGCTGTGGCTGTCCTGAAGGGCTATCACTTTATCCACAAATTCATGACTGAAAATGTGGATGGTCCCAGTGGAAATTATTTTTCTCAATTTCCTAACAGCAGATCGGAGGTTGTCAGGATGAGAAGCACCCTGTCCATCTTCCTGTGTGTTCTCAACACTTTCCACCATTTCGTCCACTACCACCCCAGCAGCTTGCCTGACTTTGTCCACAAAGGATGGGGGAAGTAAGTTCTCTGTGTGAAACAAGTCCTGAATGATCAAGTTTCTTAAAATGGGAAAGTCACTCTGAGCAGATAGTTCAGTGGGGATGGGAGTACCGGGCAAGGTGAAGTCCCATTCTGACTGCTTTGATTTTGAAGTAGGTTTTAGAGAGATGGAGGAGCGTGAAGAAGAGGTATTTCTTGTATTTTGGCTGTCAGCACTCCTACAACGGATCGTGCCAATATCCTCCAGCATGGATCCTGAGAGCTTAGTGGTTTTAGGTAGTAATTTGTGCGGAATGTCCACACAGGCATCGTTTCCACCAGGTGTAACACTGCTCTGGTTGACCTCAAGATGGCAGAGACTTGCTCTTTGTGAAGCAGGACCGCTTTGATATGGAAATATTTGGATTGAACCAAGTGTTGTGTCTGACATTTGAAGATCTTTTCTGAGAAACTCCGTAATCTTACTTTGCAGACTGTAGTAGATGTTACGAGCGACAGACCATATTATTTTCTCAGAAACCTGTCCAGTGGTGAGCAGGGAGGTTCCAGATACCATGTCAGATGATTGGGTGGTCTGGGTGAGCTCCTGCAGATCTTTCACTATGGTTTGTATAATATCAGTAGATGTGGTGGATGTAGATACAGACTGGAGGTACTTATCTGTTGTACCTTCCTCCACAATGTTAAATGATCTAGAGAGGACCTCACTCACTCCTTTCTCAGCTTTGGTTTGGAACTCATGACTAGAAAGTTTTTGGAGGCTCTTTGTTGAAAGACTGTGGGAAGATGCAATGCCTTTGGAGGCAGCCGTGCTGCAATCTAGACTTACTGGAGAGGTTCGCTCAGTAGAACCTTGGAGACGTTCAAACATGTCTTCACATGGTGTTGGGGACCTTGACAAGGAGATGTCCTTCAGCTGAGACAGAACATCACCTACCAATATGTTGACCTCAAGGGACATATCAGATATTTTCTTTCCTACTGTGGAGAAGCAAGGTGCATTTGATGTCTGATCCTCGCATGAGGTCAAGATTGTTGAAATGACCTGTTTGGTACTATTGTTCATTAGACCCTCGTCTGTTTCAGTCCAGAGAAGTTTTGAACTCTCGCTGACACCCATGTGTAGAGTCACTTCCTGGTTCAAACTGGGCAAGTGAGGCACACTCTTACTAGCTTGCGTCAAGTTCTGGCTTTCCAAACCAAGGTACTCCTTAGTCACAAGATGTCCAGAGTCCTCTGTGGGTGTATGGCTAGACATTCTTCTCTGCACGTCTGACCTCCGCCGGTGAATGGTGAAGCCCTTTAATGTCTTCTTAATATTTTTATATAAACTAGTAGTAGCAGACCAGATCCTGCTCTTTCGCTTTTGTGCATTTTCCTGGAGGTCAGGTTCTCTCTCCTCTACTTCTGCAGGTTGCGCCAAGCTCTGCAGGTCTTCCACAAATGTGTCAATGATGCCAAAGGCAGCAGAAACTGCACAAATATCCTTTGACAAGGTTCTCTGGTTTTGAACGGAACAAGACCTGGATGCTACAGAATAAGCAGGCTTTGCACTAGTTAAGCTACTGTTGGACTTTTTAACTAGGAACTCACTCACTGCTTGAGTGGTGTCTCTCTTGAATTCCTCACTTGATAGTTGTTTCATGCAATCTAACAGACTGGTCAAAGAAGCTGTGGCCTTACTTCTGCTGTCCTCAATTTGACAGGGGAACTCATATACTATTGGTGATGAGGCCCTGGAATGGGAGATATCCCCAAGCTGAGCCAGAACGCCCTCTACAAATTGTTGTCTCTCAATAGAGAAGTCTGATCCTTTTTCTCCAACAGTGTACAGGGGGTCCTCCTTTGACATCTCAGTCTTGTACAAGACCAGAAGCTCTGAGATGACTTCTTTGGTGCAAGTTGTGATGTTGTCATCAGATGTGACAATGCCCTTTAGGGCAAATCTCTGAAGCTTGCCGAAATAATCTTTCAAGTTGTTTTGGATGCTGTGGTAAATGTGAACAGCAGCAGACCAGGCACTCTTCTGTTGGGGACTCTCTTCAGATTCAGCCAAGGACTTCATATCTGACACGAAAGTCTTAACAACTACTGACGCCGCTGAGCCCACTGGGTAAATTGACTCTGTCTTTACAATGCCAGACAATGTTTGACCTGATACAGCACCTGTTAACTCAGACTGAACGACTGAACTAGGAAAGCTCAAACTACTGACTTTTTTGGCAAGAACTCCACTCACTGCTTGTATTGCTGATGTTTGAAACTCCCGGCTGGAGAGTTTTTGGATGCTCTTAGATGTGAGCGTGCAGGAGGAACCAGATTCACCAATATTGTAGCTGCTCTCGTATTTCCTTATCAGGGCATCAAGATCGTCAATGAAGCCAACATGCGATGCCAAAAACGTGATCTTGTCCTTCAGATCTTTCAGCAAATTCTGTTCGTTCTCGTCAACAAAAGCCACCATTGTGTCAGAGATCATGGTCATGACTTGCCCTGTTAGACTCTTGCTCTCTTGGTCAACTTTTTCAAGTTTAGCAGCCAGCTCTCTCACCATGCTCTCAGTCACCTTGGTCTGTGAGTCTCCCCTTACCGGTGTCACTTGAGAGGTTTGGCTAGCGGAGGCACTCTTAACGACTACTGATACGGCCGACTTGACATCTTTAATCACTTCTGCCATTACAGCAGGGGTCATCTTCGGAGAGCCTGCACTTCCAGATGGAGAATTGGACATGCATGCAAGTTTGGAGAGAGATCCTTGCAGGCTGTCCTGCACACAGGTGATGAGGGTGTCCTCTGAGACACCTAAGAGGACTTGTAGCGAGTCAGAGTTGGTTGTCTTCTTCTGCACATCAGACAGAGAGGTTCTTGAAAAAAAAAACAGAAATCATCACAGTCAAACAAATAATATGTAATGCTGTGAGGAACGTTGCTCTGGTGGAGGTGTGTCAAACACATCTGCACCATTGAAAATAGTGGGGGAATCGTTGCTTTTGCTCTGGGAAAACACCTTAGTGTGGTGGAGGTGTGTCAACCACATCTAATAATAAAAAATAAGAATTTATTCAACTTCTATAGTTCTTTTCATTACAGAAAGATAAAAGAGAAAAGCTTCTGCCGGTTTGGAGAAGAAAAAAAAGACTAAATTATTCTGTTTTAAAGTCAAATAATATGATAAATTAGAGTACTTTTTTTGTATAAGTAATTTGTATTGAAACTGGCTTGTACAGTTGAAGTCGGAAGTTTACATACACTTAGGTTGAAGTCATTAAAAGTCGTTTTTCAACCACTCCACAAATTCCTTGTTAACAAACTCTAGTTTTGGCAAGTCGGTTAGGACATCTACTTCGTGCATGACACAAGTAATTTTTCCAACAATTGTTTACAGACAGATTAGTTAACTTATAAATCACTGTATCTCAATTCCAGTGGGTCAGAAGTTTACATGCACTAAGTTGACTGTGCCTTTAAACAGCTTGGAAAATTCTTTAGAAGCTTATGTTAGGCTAATTGACATCATTTGAGTCTGTGGATGTATTTCAAGGCCAACCTTCAAACTCAGTGCCTCTTCGCTTGACATCATGAGAAAATCAAAAGAAATCAGCCAAGACCACAGAAAAAGAATTGGTTCATCCTTGGGAGCAATTTCCAAATGGCTGAAGGTACCACGTTCATCTGTACAAACAATAGTACGCAAGTATAAACACCATGGGACCACACAGCCGTGGGTGGGTGAGGCTTGCAAGCCAAAGAACACCATCCCAACCGTGAAGCACGGGGGTAGCAGAATCATGTTGTGGGGGTGCTTTGCTGCAGGAGGGTCTAGTGCACTTCACAAAATAGATAGCATCATGAGGATGGACAATTATGTGGATATATTGAAGCAACATCTCAAGACTTCAGTCAGGAAGTTAAAGCTTGGTCGCAAATGGGTCTTCCAAATGGACATGACCCCAAGCATACTTCCAAAGTTGTGGCAAAATGACTTAAGAACAACAAAGTCAAGGTATTGGAGTGGCAATCACAAAGCCCTGACCTCAATCCTATAGAACATTTGTGGGCAGAACTGAAAAAGCTTGTGCGAGCAAGGAGGCCTACAAACCTGACTCAGTCATACCAGCTCTGTCAGGAGGAATGGGCCAAAATTCTCCCAACTTATTGTGGGAAGCTTGTGGAAGGCTACCCAAAACATTTGACCCAAGTTAAACAATTTAAAGGCAATGCTACCAAATACTATTTGAGTGTATGTAAACTTCTGACCCACTGGGAATGTGAAGAAAGAAATAAAAGCTGAAATAAATGATTCTTTCTTCTTCTATTATTCTGACATTTCACATTCTTAAAATAAAGTGGTGATCCTAACTGACCTAAAACAGGGATTAAATGTCAGGAATTGTGAAAAACTGAGTTTAAATGTACTTGGCTAAGGTGTATGTAAACTCAGAATTCAACTTTATATGGCCATATCTATACTCTAAAAAAAAGGGAAATTGCTATAAACATCAAATACTGTTTAAGGACAATCATAAATAAAAGGCAGTATTGAAGAATGGTTACAGACATACCTGATGGCTGGCTTGGGCAATGGTTTTGGGCAGTAGCCCAGACTGCCCCTGCCCAGACTGCCCATCTCCTTAGTCAGGTAAATCTCCTTGAACTTAAGTTGTTGTGATTCCTGCTCTTCTGCCTCTTCCTGATCCATACAGTTGGAGGAAGGGTAGGGAGTCGGGATGCGAAAGCTATTGTAAGACTTTCGACTGCCTGGCCTCTTAGGTACACCAGCCTCAGTAAATCTCACGCGGGACTTGGTGTTAACCTTATCGTCTAACAGACTGGTGAGTGACGCTGTGAGAGATCTCTGTGACAATGGAGAGGAGGCAGCATCTTGGATGCCCAGTAGTTCGTAAAGACCTGGGATGATGATCTGCATCAGCTTGTCCGATAAAAACTGGACAATCCTCAGACACAAGCCGGCAAGCTGTTGTTTTGTCAGCTGTATTCCAGAAACAGAAGAAGTGTTTTAAAATGTTGCATAGTGCGTCTTTCAAAAGCTTATGAACAAGGCTAAACATTCAGTGATCATTGTATTCTAAATAAGCTTTCAGATCTTACCGGGTCAGAAATGCCATTACGAATCCTACTGCATTGCCTGAAAATTATTAATATGAATCATTCATATTAATAGTATTAATATTGTCAGAAATGTCGGTCAGTAGAGTCATCAGATTAAACAGTATTTTACACATGCTTTGTAGCAATTGTTTTGACAACATTGTGGTGTGATGTAACTTTTCCTGCAATGGAAATGTAGTTGATGAATCTGCTTTCATACAATCCTTTACAGGTTTGATAGTAGTACTGTACCAAAGAAAATAGAACATACTCCTCAGTTAGGTTCTGCAGGAAGTTGATAATCAGTGAAAAAGACTCAAGATTTTTCGCACTGTTGAGGCTCTCTTCTTCTGTGGTTTCCACAGTGCTGCTTTGCTTCTGGTAGAAATAAACATTATGAGTCTCAAATAATGGCACCAACAGAGTCAAACTTAACATATACAACAAATATCATACTGAAAGAACTTATGAACCGTTAGAGTGGAGGAGCATTGGCAACATTGGATAAATTTAAACAACTGAAACACAACAGAGATGGTTGTGGTACGTCAACATTGCCAATGATAGCATCACTATAACATTTTATTGGATTAATGTTGTAATATGAAATGACAAGGTCAACTTACCATCTCATTGACAGCTTCAGAGGTCAGGTGGTCATCCATCACACAGACAGGCAGGTCTAGAGACTGGGACAAGGCTCTATGGTCATAACCAGGAGAGAATGGAAACATCAGAGCAGTCCCAATGGCAGAATCTAACCACTGTCTTCATGTCAAAGACTCACTTAGTAGTTAATACATGGCCACAAATAATGAGCGGTTCAAATAGATCGGCTGGGGACTTGACCCTACAAATGACTCCATGAATGACGCCTGACCTGCCCCATAACAAGTTATTTCTTATTTGTCTCTCTCTCTTAATCTCCACACAAATATCTAACTGGACAGAGTGTAAGTGGCAATACCTGACTGTCTCAGTGTCAGAAACATCATAGTCTTGTTGTTCTATGTCCTCCAGGGACATCTCAGCTACAGCAGACGGGGCAAAGCCCGGGATGATCTCTCAAACTGAAAATAATGACTGTTTATGTGAACTGAACCATATACAGTGGCTTGCGAAAGTATTCACCTCCCTTGGCATTTTCCCTATTTTGTTGCCTTATAACCTGGAATTAAAATAGATTTTTGCACTGTCAACTGTGGGACCTTAGGTATGTGCCTTTCCAAATCATGTCCAATCAATTGAATTTACCACAGGTGGACTCCAATCATGTTGTAGAAATACCTCAAGGATGATCAAGGGAAACAGGATGCACCGGTGCTCAATTTCGAGTCTCATAGCAAAGGGTTTGAATACTTATGTAAATAAGGTATTTCTGTTTTTTTCCATTTTAAATTGCAAAAATGTCTAAAAAACAGTTTTTGCTTTGTCATTATGGGATATTGTGTGTAGATTGATGAGGAAAATGTTGTATGTAATCCATTTTAGAATAAGGCTGTAATGTAAAAAATGAAATGTGTTAAAAGTCAAGGGGTCTGAATACTTTCCAAATGCACTGAAGCAGTCTATAAGATATATCTTATTACAGTTTAGGCCTACCTTGTTATTTACTTCCATCTGGCAATATCATATTAATGGATTAAATCTATTTAGTTTGTTTTGTTGCTAGTATTTGTATTAATTGTTTGAAAATACAAGTATTATCTACTTTCTGAAGGACAGCCAAGTTGATAGGCAACATAGAACCTACAGACAATTATGACATCATTGGAACACATGCACGTGTCACAAACACCTTTAGCCCAAAAAAGCAGTGTAGCAGTGCTGCCCAAGCTGGGGGCAATACACTTTTATTAGGCTTTTATTCAGATTCACAAACAATGCTCTACTTGAAGTCAATGAGTAAACATGTAGCAACATGGCTGAGCTTTAACGTGTAAGTAGAAGTTGACACTAACCATATGTATAATCCTAAAATGCTTGCCCTAAATACCAGTCTAGAACCCAGGTATGTCTCCTGCTATTTATAGTATCGTTCAAGTACATCTTATTACAGTTTAGGCCTATCTTATTATTTTCTTCCATCTAGCAATATCATTTTAAGGGCAAATACACACACGTGTTGTAGGCCAATGAACTCCATAGTTTTAATCAGAGTTTATAATAAGGAAGGGGAATTCTGTAACAGTTTATGACATCAAAGGTATGGCAGCTATGGAGAATCATTTTCAAAACAATGTCCAAAGCGGGAAATCATTGGATGTGATTCATTCGATTCTATGCAATTTCATCTTTGAGGACTGACATGGAAGCAACCATTACACAACCCTGAACTCAATAACCCCACCCCAGTTTCAGAAGAGATATCAAACCATATCTTGTCATTCTGTATTACATCCACTGTGCCTGGACAGTGATGGATGGCTATATGGAGCATCCTTGTCCATCATGTTCAGTGTGTTAGTGCTCTCACCACAGCGAGGCAGCAGAGTACCAGTTGAGGTAGGTGCAGGCAGAGCGTAGTAATTAAAGGCAGTGGTAGCCTATCCATCCCCATATCAACACCTGCAGCATCTCATGACACGCGCTCACACTCCCCCATTTACCACAACTTCCAAACTAACTGGACCTAAAACAATGTGTAACTTCGTGGCCATTCCAAGTCAGGATCACACCTAATACAAAGAGCTAGAGGATAAACCACAAATAAATTCATGTTTTGTAGGGGGGAGTTGACGATTATGTGGTGGTTGTTTCACTATCGATGATGAAATTGCATTAAATCAAAAGAGTCAGACCCAATGATTTACTGTTCGTAAGGACAGAGTGACTAGTAATATTGAACATTATGTCGAAATGTAGCTAGGGGAGTTCAAGATCCAAGATCACATTTTCTTTCTATGGATTAGCCCATCTGTCAAGTGTTGGTTGTCCAGTAAAAAACTCAAACTTCGAATTAAGATTATCAATCCGATTCTGTGATCAATGTGAATCTGTGAACAGTCTTGTGAATCTTTACTAGAGTCCCCATTAGCTAACGCTATAACGTTAGCTAATCTTCCTGTGGTCCAACACCAATTGATAAGACATTACAAACAATTACAAATGAAGACTTTACAAACATTTAACAAGTAGACAATACAACTACTTACAATACAAGTAGACAATACAGACAATTAAAATACCTGACATTCAACATTGATGCTTTGTAGGTGATGCAATAGCTGTAAACTATAGAGCTCGTGGCCAAGGTGAGTTAAGTGGCTAGAGTGGTTTCCTGTATGCCCATGCTGCACATAGCCCACCCCAATGCACTAGTTAGCCTAGTAAACAAGCCTATACCCCGCGGGTAAATTGCCACTATTCACTGTTACAGTGGTCAGAGATCACAGCCAGAAGCCTACCACTACCAACGGGCTACAACTGTTCAGTATTGTTGTCTAATTTATGGACATCGTCTATGTGACTTTTTTTTAAATTATCAAGTAGGCCCAACACAGTTTCAGAAGATGTAGGTACATTTGACCAATATTCATGTATCCATTTTTCAGTTAGCATGGTCATGTTTCCTTTCACGTGAGAAATATTAACCAAAGCATCATTTTCCCTTGCTTATCTCCTTCAAAATACTGCAAGCTACAGAGCTATATAAATAATGACTGTATTGGCATGATTCCATACCTTATTATTGACTTCAATTGGAGGTGCAATTCACTCCTTTTGACGAGTAGGTTTGGTCCTCATTTCCAGAGCAAATGTGCAACAGTTCTACACACACATATTTAACTGTCTGTTTTCATTACATCATCAGCTACCTTTGTTACATCACAAAGCCAGCTGGCTAAATCTGGCACATTTACAGAAATACAGTAGATTGTCCCTGTCAAATACATTTGATAAAAAATAAATGTCCAAAACAAACAGTGGTGGAAAAAGTCCTCAATCAGTCAGTTGTAAACAGTATGACTCAAGTAAATGTGAAAGTTGCCCAGTAAAATACTACTTGGGAAGTATTTGGTTTGAAATATTCTCAAGTATCAAAAGTAAAAATATTTTTTTAAATTAAGCAAAGCAGACAACACAATTGTATTGCTTTTTTTGAATGTAAGAATAGCCAGGGGCACACTCCAACACTTAGATATAATTTATAAACTAAGCATTTGTGTTTATTGAGTCCGCCAGATCAGGGGTAGGGGATGTTCTCTTGATAAGTGTGTGAATTGGACCATTTTCCTGTCATACAAAGCATTCAAAATGTACTTTTGGGTATCAGGGAAAGTGGATGGAGTCAAAAGTACATTTTTGTCCTTTATGAATGTACTGAAGTTGTCAAAAATATAAATAGTTAAAGTACAGATACCCCCAAAACGGTTTAAATCATTTTTACTTAAGTACTTTGCACCACTGAAAACAAACCTTTTCTAATGTCTCTATATCACTGGCTTATCATCACCTAGATTGCCCACCCTAGTCACACCCTGACCTAACCAAATAGAGAATTAAAAAGATCTCTACGGTCAGGGCGTGACACTTTGCCTGTTTGATGGTTAGTCTGAGGGCATAGCAGGATTTCATATAAGTGTCTGGATTAGTGTCCCGCTCCTTGAAAGAAGCAGCTCTAGCCTTTAGCGCGGTGTGGATGTTGCCTGTAATCCATGGCTTCTGTCGGGGATATGTACATACGGTCACTGTGGACACAACGTTGTCGATCCGCTTATTGATGTAGCCTGTGACTGAGGTGGTATACTCCTCAATGCATGTGGATGAATCGCAGAACATATTACAGTCTGTGCTAGCAAAACAGTCAACATATGAATGCAATCTCATTTAATGAGGAAAATTATCTTGGGTTGGAGAAGCTTCTAGTGATGGCTCTATACATTCTGGTGAAAAGGGAGGGTTTGCGACTCTTCTCTTCAGGTGGGAAGGAATATGCGAAGTCATTTCCCTCTGGAGCAAAGGAGCCATGAGAATTTGTCCTCGACTCTGCAAAGAAAGACCATCCAGTATGTCATGGGTAACAATTCAGAGCAGAGTGCAATGTCTTTCCAAATGAATTAGTTGAACGCTAAAGTAATAATATCTTAGTCTTGAATGAGCAGCAGCAGGGCTTACCTGTAAAGTACACAGTAGGGGAAGTGTTCTGAGGCTGGTACTCCAGAGACTTTTGAGGACAGTGGTCCTTTCTAACTTTCTTGGAACCCTGTTTGGTGGGAAAAGGCACATTAAAACAAACTGTTATATATCTTAAAGTACAGTATATCAACTGGAAAAAGGCAATACAATGCTAAAATACTGAATTATATAAACAAATAATATCTCATACATTCAAAAGCAGTGTTATTCATGAAAAATCTGTACTTGTACTATACCTTTATGTTAAAGCATATCTTGCTGAACATGGTTTTCTTGCTTTTCTTGGACTTGAAGATGGGGATCTGCTCTCCAGTACTGCTGGTGCTATCCCTTACCAAATCCAACATCCCTTCTACAATGTCTCTGGTGGCCATGCTGGTACCGGACTCAAAAGAACATTTGGCATTGGCTTTGGTGATCATTTGATGACTTGAGCCAACTGATAAGGCATCCATCATTTTGTTGACCATGACCTTCGTGAGCTGATTCATTGTGTCACTATCCTCTGGCTTGCTCTGATTGAGCTGGATAGGAAAGACCATGCAAGTAGAGGTGCTTGGTTCATTCTGGACTGAAACATCAATGTTGATATTTTCATACTCATCTAACCACTGTTTTAGGAAGCCCTTCACTGTCTCTTCGGCAAATATCTGGAGAAGCTGAGAGGAGAGCTTCCTGGATATGGCACGTTGTTCCTTTCCCCATTTCAGCCTTGAAAGAATGGAGTCTGAAGCACTTCTGGCTGCTGCCAATGTTAAGACCTGTGGAGTGCTGTGGCTGTCCTGAAGGGCTATCACTTTATCCACAAATTCATGACTGAACATGTGGATGGTCCCAGTGGAAATTATTTTTCTCAATTTCCTAACAGCAGATCGGAGGTTGTCAGGATGAAAAGCACCCTGTCCATCTTCCTGTGTGTTCTCAACACTTTCCACCATTTCGTCCACTACCACCCCAGCAGCTTGCCTGACTTTGTCCACAAAGGATGGGGGAAGTAAGTTCTCTGTGTGAAACAAGTCCTTAATGATCATGTTTCTTACAATGGGAAAGTCACTCTGAGCAGATAATTCAGTGGGGATGGGAGTACCGGGCAAGGTAAAGTCCCATTCTGACTGCTTTGATTTTGAAGTAGGTGTTAGAGAGATGGAGGAGCGTGAAGAAGAGGTATTTCTTGTATTTTGGCTGTCAGCACTCCTACAACGGATCGTGCCAATATCCTCCAGCATGGATCCTGAGAGCTCAGTGGTTTTAGGTAGTAATTTGTGCGGAATGTCCACACAGGCATCGTTTCCACCAGGTGTAACACTGCTCTGGTTGACCTCAAGATGGCAGAGACTTGCTCTTTGTGAAGCAGGACTGCTTTGATATGTAAATATTTGGATTGAACCAAGTGTTGTGTCTGACATTTGAAGATCTTTTCTGAGAAACTCCGTAATCTTACTTTGCAGACTGTAGTAGATGTTACAAGCAACAGACCAGATCCTTTTCTCAGAAACCTGTCCAGTGGTGAGCAGGGAGGTTCCAGATACCATGTCAGATGATTGGGTGGTCTGGGTGAGCTCCTGCAGATCTTTCACTATGGTTTGTATAATATCAGTAGATGTAGATACAGACTGGAGGTACTTATCTGTTGTACCTTCCTCCACAATGTTAAATGATCTAGAGAGGACCTCACTCACTCCTTTCTCAGCTTTGGTTTGGAACTCATGACTAGAAAGTTTTTGGAGGCTCTTTGTTGAAAGACTGTGGGAAGATGCAATGCCTTTGGAGGCAGCCGTGCTGCAATCTAGACTTACTGGAGAGGTTCGCTCAGGAGAACCTTGGAGACGTTCAAACATGCCTTCACATGGTGTTGGGGACCTTGACAAGGAGATGTCCTTCAGCTGAGACAGAACACCACCTACCAATATGTTGACCTCAAGGGACATATCAGATATTTTCTTTCCTACTGTGGAGAAGCAAGGTGCATTTGATGTTGGATCCTCGCATGAGGTCAAGATTGTTGAAATGACCTGTTTGGTACTATTGTTCATTAGACCCTCGTCTGTTTCAGTCCAGAGAAGTTTTGAACTCTCGCTGACACCCATGTGTAGAGTCACTTCCTGGTTCAAACTGGGCAAGTGAGGCACACTCTTACTAGCTTGCGTCAAGTTCTGGCTTGCCAAACCAAGGTACTCCTTAGTCACAAGATGTCCACAGTCCTCTGTGGTTGTATGGCTAGACATTCTTCTCAGCACGTCTGACCTCCGCCGGTGAATGGTGAAGCCCTTTAATGTCTTCTTAATATTTTTATATAAACTAGTAGTAGCAGACCAGATCCTGCTCTTTCGCTTTTGTGCATTTTCCTGGAGGTCAGGTTCTCTCTCCTCTACTTCTGCAGGTTGCGCCGAGCTCTGCAGGTCTTCCACAAATGTGTCAATGATGCCAAAGGCAGCAGAATCCGCACAAATATCCTTTGACAAGGTTCTCTGGCTTTGAACGGAACAAGACCTGGATGCTACAGAATAAGCAGGCTGTGCACTAGTTAAGCTACTGTTGGACTTTTTAACTAGGAACTCACTCACTGCTTGAGTGGTGTCTCTCTTGAATTCCTCACTTGAGAGTTTTTTCATGCAATCTAACAGACTGGTCAAAGAAGCTGTGGCCTTACTTCTGCTGTCCTCAATTTGACAGGGGAACTCATATACTATTGGTGATGAGGCCCTGGAATGGGAGATATCCCCAAGCTGAGCCAGAACGCCCTCTACAAATTGTTGTCTCTCAATAGAGAAGTCTGATCCTTTTTCTCCAACAGTGTACAGGGGGTCCTCCTTTGACATTTCAGTCTTGTACAAGACCAGAAGCTCTGAGATGACTTCTTTGGTGCAAGTTGTGATGTTATCATCAGATGTGACAATGCTCTTTAGGGCAAATCTCTGAAGCTTGCCGAAATAATCTTTCAAGTTGTTTTGGATGCTGTTGTAAATGTGAACAGCAGCAGACCAGGCACTCTTCTGTTGGGGACTCTCTTCAGATTCAGCCAAGGACTTCATATCTGACACGAAAGTCTTAACAACTACTGACGCTGCTGAGCCCACTGGGTGAATTGACTCTGTCTTTACAATGCCAGACAATGTTTGACCTGATACAGCACCTGTTAACTCAGACTGAACGACTGAACTAGGAAAGCTCAAACTACTGACTTTTTTGGCAAGAACTCCACTCACTGCTTGTATTGCTGATGTTTGAAACTCCCGGCTGGAGAGTTTTTGGATGCTCTTAGATGTGAGCGTGCAGGAGGAACCAGATTCACCAATATTGTAGCTGCTCTCGTATTTCCTTATCAGGGCATCAAGATCGTCAATGAAGCCAACATGCGATGCCAAAAACGTGATCTTGTCCTTCAGATCTTTCAGCAAATTCTGTTCGTTCTCGTCAACAAAAGCCACCATTGTGTCAGAGATCATGGTCATGACTTGCCCTGTTAGACTCTTGCTCTCTTGGTCAACTTTTTCAAGTTTAGCAGCCAGCTCTCTCACCATGCTCTCAGTCACCTTGGTCTGTGAGTCTCCCCTTACCGGTGTCACTTGAGAGGTTTGGCTAGCGGAGGCACTCTTAACGACTACTGATACGGCCGACTTGACATCTTTAATCACTTCTGCCATTACAGCAGGGGTCATCTTCGGAGAGCCTGCACTTCCAGATGGAGAATTGGACATGCATGCAAGTTTGGAGAGAGAACCTTGCAGGCTGTCCTGCACACAGGTGACGAGGGTGTCCTCTGAGACACCTAAGACGACTTGTAGCGAGTCAGAGTTGGTTGTCTTCTTCTGCACATCAGACAGAGAGGTTCTTGAAAAAAAAAACAGAAATCATCACAGTCAAACAGATAATATGTACGGCTGTGAGGAACGTTGCCCTGGTGGAGCTGTGTCAAACACATCTGCACCATTGAAAATAGTGGGGGAATCGTTGCTTTTGCTCTGGGAAAACACCTTAGTGTGGTGGAGGTGTGTCAACCACATCTAATGATAAAAAATAATAATTTATTCAACTTCTATAGTTCTTTTCATTACAGAAAGAGAAAAGAGAAAAGCTTCTGCCGGTTTGGAGAAGGAAAAAAATGACTAAATTATTCTGTTTTAAAGTCAAATAATATGATAAATTAGAGTACTTTTTTTGTATAAGTAATTTGTATTGAAACTGGCTTGTACAGTTGAAGTCGGAAGTTTACATACACTTAGGTTGGAGTCATTAAAAGTCGTTTTTCAACCACTCCACAAATTCCTTGTTAACAAACTCTAGTTTTGGCAAGTCGGTTAGGACATCTACTTTGTGCATGACACAAGTCATTTTTCCAACAATTGTTTACAGACAGATTAGTTAACTTATAATTCACTGTATCTCAATTCCAGTGGGTCAGAAGTTTACATGCACTAAGTTGACTGTGCCTTTAAACAGCTTGGAAAATTCCAGAAAAGGATGTCATGGCTTTAGAAGCTTATGTTAGGCTAATTGACATCATTTGAGTCTGTGGATGTATTTCAAGGCCAACCTTCAAACTCAGTGCCTCTTCGCTTGACATCATGAGAAAATCAAAAGAAATCAGCCAAGACCACAGAAAAATAATTGGTTCATCCTTGGGAGCAATTTCCAAATGGCTGAAGGTACCACGTTCATCTGTACAAACAATAGTACGCAAGTATAAACACCATGGGACCACACAGCCGTGGGTGGGTGAGGATTGCAAGCCAAAGAACACCATCCCAACCGTGAAGCACGGGGGTAGCAGAATCATGTTGTGGGGGTGCTTTGCTGCAGGAGGGTCTAGTGCACTTCACAAAATAGATAGCATCATGAAGATGGACAATTATGTGGATATATTGAAGCAACATCTCAAGACTTCAGTCAGGAAGTTAAAGCTTGGTCCCAAATGGGTCTTCCAAATGGACATGACCCCAAGCATACTTCCAAAGTTGTGGCAAAATGACTTAAGAACAACAAAGTCAAGGTATTGGAGTGGCAATCACAAAGCCCTGACCTCAATCCTATAGAACATTTGTGGGAAGAACTGAAAAAGCTTGTGCGAGCAAGGAGGCCTACAAACCTGACTCAGTCATACCAGCTCTGTCAGGAGGAATGGGCGAAAATTCTCCCAACTTATTGTGGGAAGCTTGTGGAAGGCTACCCAAAACATTTGACCCAAGTTAAACAATTTAAAGGCAATGCTACCAAATACTATTTGAGTGTATGTAAACTTCTGACCCACTGGGAATGTGAAGAAAGAAATAAAAGCTGAAATAAATTATTCTTTCTTCTATTATTCTGACATTTCACATTCTTAAAATAAAGTGGTGATCCTAACTGACCTAAAACAGGGAATTTTTACTAGGATTAAATGTGAAATTGCTAAAACAGGGAATTTTTACTAGGATTAAATGTGAAATTGCTATAAACATCAAATACGGTTTCAGGACAATCATAAATAAAAGGCAGTATTGAAGAATGGTTACAGACATACCTCATGGCTGGCTTGGGCAATGGTTTTGGGAAGTAGCTTCCACTGCCCAGACTGCCCATCTCCTTAGTCAGGTACATCTCCTTGAACTTAAGTTGTTGTGATTCCTGCTCTTCTGCCTCTTCCTGATCCATACAGTTGGAGGAAGGGTAGGGAGTCGGGATGCGAAAGCTATTGTAAGACTTTCGACTGCCTGGCCTCTTAGGTACACCAGCCTCAGTAAATCTCACGCGGGACTTGGTGTTAACCTTATCGTCTAACAGACTGGTGAGTGACGCTGTGAGAGATCTCTGTGACAATGGAGAGGAGGCAGCATCTTGGATGCCCAGTAGTTCGTAAAGACCTGGGATGATGATCTGCATCAGCTTGTCCGATAAAAACTGGACAATCCTCAGACACAAGCCGGCAAGCTGTTGTTTTGTCAGCTGTATTCCAGAAACAGAAGAAGTGTTTTAAAATGTTGCATAGTGCGTCTTTCAAAAGCTTATGAACAAGGCTAAACATTCAGTGATCATTGTATTCTAAATAAGCTTTCAGATCTTACCGGGTCAGAAATGCCATTACGAATCCTACTCCATTGCCTGAAAATGATTCATATGAATTATTCATATTAATAGTATTAATATTGTCAGAAATGTCGGTCAGTAGAGTCATCAGATTAAACAGTATTTTACACATGCTTTGTAGCAATTGTTTTGACAACATTGTGGTGTGATGTAACTTTTTCCGCAATGGAAATGTAGTTGATGAATCTGCTTTCATACAATCCTTTACAGGTTTGATAGTAGTACTGTACCAAAGAAAATAGAACATACTCCTCAGTTAGGTTCTGCAGGAAGTTGATAATCAGTGAAAAAGACTCGCACTGTTGAGGCTCTCTTCTTCTGTGGTTTCCACAGTGCTGGTTTGCTTCTGGTAGAAATAAACATTATGAGTCTCAAATAATGGCACCAACAGAGTCAAACTTAACATATACAACAAATATCATACTGAAAGAACTTATGAACCGTTAGAGTGGAGGAGCATTGGCAACGTTGGACAAATTTAAACAACTGAAACACAACAGAGATGGTTGTGGTACGTCAACATTGCCAATGATAGCATCACTATAACATTTTATTGGATTAATGTTGTAATATGAAATGACAAGGTCAACTTACCATCTCATTGACAGCTTCAGAGGTCAGGTGGTCATCCATCACACAGACAGGCAGGTCTAGAGACTGGGACAAGGCTCTATGGTCATAACCAGGAGAGAATGGAAACAACATCAGAGCAGTCCCAATGGCAGAATCTAACCACTGTCTTCATGTCAAAGACTCACTTAGTAGTTAATACATGGCCACAAATAATGAGGGGTTCAAATAGATCGGCTGGGGACTTGACCCTACAAATGACTCCATGAATGATGCCTGACCTGCCCCATAACAAGTTCTTTCTTATTAGTCTCTCTCTCTTAATCTCCACACAAATATCTAACTGGACAGAGTGTAAGTGGCCTTACCTGACTCTCTCAGTGTCAGAAACATCATAGTCTTGTTGTTCTATGTCCTCCAGGGACATCTCAGCTACAGCAGACGGGGCAAAGCCCGGGATGATCTCTCAAACTGAAAATAATGACTGTTTATGTGAACTGAACCATTTACAGTGGCTTGCGAAAGTATTCACCCCCCTTGGCATTTTCCCTATTTTGTTGCCTTATAATGATTTTTGCACTGTCAACTGTGGGACCTTAGGTATGTGCCTTTCCAAATCATGTCCAATCAATTGAATTTACCACAAGTGGACTCCAATCATGTTGTAGAAATACCTCAAGGATGATCAAGGGAAACAGGACGCACCGGAGCTCAATTTCGAGTCTCATAGCAAAGGGTTTGAATACTTTGTAGCGGTATTTATTAGAGAGGGGTAAAGAAAGCTTTTGTTCGGGCGCCAGGCAGGTATTAACCATGCCGAAAGGAAAAGAGTAGAATAGAGAGAACCACTACCAGACCCACACACATCAGCAGAAGAGACTGCCTAGAGTGTAGCCTGTTTACCAGATAGCCAGTGGAGAGAAAAGAGAATACACACCATATAAAACCCACATCACAGCACAGGGGTAACCCAAACAAGAATACCTCATACAATAATACTAATACTAATAATGGCAGAGCAATTCAACAGCAACTTCATACAAGAACGAACCCAGTCATCAACATAGGATTTGCAATAATCTGTATTATTTTCTAGTAGATGAGTGCAGAGGGTATGAATGTGGGGGGTGTTCATCGACACAACAAAGGCCTTAAAAATGTCCAGTCTTCTCGGCCACATGTCATTAGTACATCTCAATACAGTTCACATAACAATACACAATTGGCAAGCAACCTCCCTTTTAACTAAAATGTCCAAATACTTCAGGCAGGGCAATAATAGTCCAGCTCTAATGCACTTCAATGGGAAGTGCATTGGAAAAATAGAGAGTCTGTTTCAGGGTAAAGCACTGGAACGACAGAGGGAAGAGAAAAAGAGAAAGAGAACAAGAGAGGTCTTAGCTGTGGTCTTCAGGCGTGCAGGTGTACTGTCTGACTGTCCGATGGTTTGTATGTTAAAGCTTCGCAACAATGTTGCTACTAATCCATGCGATCCATAACGGGCGTGGTCCCAAACAAAAACAACCACGACCTAGAGCGATTACACCGATGATTGAGTTAAATACTCTATAAACTACACACGCTGAAAACAAACAAAACTTCTGCAGCACAGCACACACAATCAAACTGTCGCGCCACCAAAGAGCCCCTCCCCAAAGAGCTGAACGAGCTCTCTTTATATTCTTCTTCCTTACTGCTCATGCGCTCTTAAAGTGGCAGTGCACGGTGAAGGCTCTGTGCAGATTTCGCCACACTCCTCCCCCCATGAAAAAACAATGCCTGTAGAAACAGAGGATGCAGGCTTTGACAGGTTCATGTTCCTGCTACACAAAACCAGGGAAGTCCTCCTCATCAGAGTCCTCCACGAAGAGGTCCTGCAGGTGTTGCTTTTGCCTGCGATCCAGCTCTTCTGCCGTAGGGTAGCAGGGCTTTAGGTCAACAACATGCACTGTCCTGACATCTTCCCCAGTGTCCTCCAAACAGACCAAGTAGTTCACTGGTCCCAACTGCTGCACTACACGGTATGGACCTTTCCATCTCGAAGCTAGCTTGGCAGTGAACTTCTTAGATGCCTTTGACAGATGATGTGAACGTACCCAGACACGAGACTGGGGTGGAAAACACACGTCTCGTCTATGTTTGTCATAGTTTCTCAGCTGTCGTTGTTTGGCTTTGGTTTTGCTGGCCTCCACTCTGGCTAGCAAGGTGTGGTGGTGTTGTACGGCATCAAACGCTGGGCAGTCAGGTGAAACATTCGAACTTTGCAAGACCCTGTCCATCGGTCCTTTTAGTGGTCTTCCCAGGTGGAGTTCGGCGGGAGTGACCCCAGAAGTCTCCTGCACGGCAGAGTTCAGTGCAAAGCGAAATTCTGGAAGATGCTGATCCCACCTTGTGTGCTGATCCCCCACGAATGAAGCAATCATCCCCTTCAGGGTTCGGTTTACCCTCTCGGTCAGGTTGGTCTGAGGATGGTAGGCTGTGGTCAACTTGGCAATTACACCCCAGTAGGTACAGAGCTCTTTGTATATTCCTGATATGAACTGCGGACCTCGGTCAGAGAGGATTTGGTCCGGAATTCCGAATCTGGTAAAAACCTCCCTTCGCAGAATTAGAGCAATGGCTGATGCAGTGGCTTTGCGGAGGGGAAACAACTCCACCCAGTGTGTGTAGTAGTCCACTACCACCAATAAAAATTCATTCCGTGTCCCCCGGCTGGGAGGAAAAGGTCCCATGAGGTCAATTCCCAACATTTCATTTGGATGGTTCACCACGGTCTGCTGCATTTTCCCGGCAGGTCTGCCAATGTCTGGTTTGTATTTCTGGCAGACTTCACACTGCTGTACAAACTTCCGGGTATCAACCCACATGCCTGGCCAGTAAACCACCTCTTGTAGTCTTCGATAAGTTTTAAAAACTCCAAGATGGCCACTCATGGGATTGGCATGATAAGCTTGGATTATCTGGTCACACAATGTAGAGGGAACGAAGACGCGATAATGGGTGCTGTGTATTCCATCCCCTCTTGGAGTTTTTCGATACACTTTATCCTGAATTATGCTATACTTATCATTGAAGCGACTCTTGGAGTCTTCTTCAGACAGACTCTTGTGGATCGCCATGATGGCAGCATCCTTCTGCTGTGCTCTCCATACACTCTCATCATCCAGAGGAAAGGAATCATCCAGACATTTAGCGGTAGTATAGGTACTGCACAAGGGAGGACAAACATTGGCAGTCTCTGTAATCCGAGAAAGGGCATCTGGTACAACGTTCAGTTTTCCTTTGCGATACTCAATGATGAAGTCAAACTTCTGCAGTCTGATAGACCAGCGAATAAGACGGCTGTTGGTCTTGCCTGATGCCAGAACCCACTGCAGAGCAGCATGGTCTGTGACAACGGTGAAGATCTTTGCCTCCAAGTAGTAGCTCCATTTCTCCAAAGCCCAGACCACAGCGAGGCATTCCCTTTCAGTCGTTGAATAATTCCTCTCGGCTGAATTAAGGGTGCGACTTGCATAGGCAAGAACTTCTTCTGTTCCAAGTCCTGTTTGTTGAGCCAAGACTGCTCCAAGTCCTGTTTGACTTGCATCCGTGTACACAATGAAATGAGCATTCAGGTTAGGATGTCCAAGCACTGGAGGAGTAATTAGACTGTTTTTGAGTGCTTCAAATGCACCTTGGCATGCAGGGGTCCATTGGAATTTCACACCTTTCTTCTTAAGGTGATTGAGGGGTTCGGCTACCTTTGAAAAGTCAGGCACAAACCTGTGGTACCATCCAGCCATACCCAGAAACCGCTGAACAGCCTTGAGGGATGTGGGAATTGGGAATTCCTGCACAGCTGCAACTTTGGCTGGATCTGCATGGATACCTTCAGCATTAACCACATGACCAAGGAACTTGAGTTCTGGCAGACAGAAACGACACTTCTTCAAGTTCAAGGTCAAACCTGCAGCCTTTAGTCTGTCGAAGACGGACTGAATGTCTTGCAGATGTTCCGCAACAGAGGAGAAGTAGATTATGATGTCATCCAGATAAACAAGACAATTTTTACCCCTCAGATCTCCCAGGACAGTCTCCATCAACCTTTGGAAGGTTGCTGGAGCATTCTTCAAACCAAAAGGCATGACTTTGAAGGAGTACAAACCAGCAGGGGTGACAAAGGCTGTCTTGTCTTGACTAGCGTGATCCATTGACACCTGCCAATAGCCACTGTTCAGATCCAGATTACTAAAGATGGATGCTCCTGCCAGAGATTCCAGTATGTCATTTATGTTTGGTAGAGGGTAGGCATCACTTTCTGTTATGGCATTCGGCTTCCTGTAGTCCACACAGAATCGATATCCACCATCTTTCTTAGGAATCAGGACAACCGGAGAAGCCCATCCGGAAAAAGAAGGTTCCACAATTCCATTCTCCAACATGCTTTTGAGCTGTTCATTGAGAATGGCCAGTTTGGCGGGGGACAGCCTGTAGGGACGCTGCTTAATAGGGACCTCATGCCGGGTATAGATTTTGTGTTTGAAGACGGTTGTACGGCCGAGTGTAAGAGTACAGACCTCACTGTTCACGTCCAACATCTGGGATAGCTGCCACCTTTCATCATCCGACAGACATGCCTGTTGCACCGCTTGTTTGATGTAGAAATCAGCATCAGGTTTGCTTTTGCTCTCTGATAGAAGGGGGGGGTACGGCGGTAATCAGGGTGATAGTTGGGTTCTCAGACTTCACTGGTGGAACATGTTTTTGTCTTTGTCTCTTTATATTTTCTCTGTCTCTGACTTGACCTTGTCCGGACTCTGCATAATGTAGCAGGCTCCAACCTGAAATCAGTGCATTACCAGGTTGAAATGGACGAGGCTGAGAATAGTCAGAGTGCAGCCGATAGGAGGGTTCGGACATCGAGATGGTCAGTCCACTGAAGAACAGGAAGTCTAGGCCAAGGACTACAGCAAATGCAAGGCTTGAATCTGCAAGAATTGCCACAGGAAGGTTAATAGTCTCACCATGCAGTTGTATTATTATACTAATCCAGCCCAAGGGAGTGGTAGGTTCTCCATTGGCCAAGTACAATGGTCCCTCCTCCCATGTTCGTAGCTCCTCATGAGGTAATGCCATGTTCTGCCACAGGGCCTCTTGCATCAGGGTGTAAGATGCCCCTGTGTCGATTATGGCCTTCCCTCTCCAGTTCCTAACAGTCAGAGGAACCAATAGTTGTTGCGGAATAGGAATAAGACCGCTAGCTGTGCTGTCTAAAGGCTTCATGGTGGGCATTAAGGCTGACCCAATTGTATGCAAGCCACCACGCCTGTCTAGACTTTCAGTCTTCGGTCCTTTCCGACCTTTTCCTGAATCCTGACGCTGGACATAGAGCGGGCAAGAATCTGGAGGATGTTGGACTTTACACCTCCAACACATAACTGGACTTTTGTCCTGGATCTTGGGTACAAATATCTGAGACGGTTTAGCCCCAGGAGAGTTATTGGTATACTGGGATGAGGGAACCGGGTTTTTAGTTTGGAGGTGGCGCTTCCAGTCCTTCTCAAACTGAGTCCCAAGCCGCACCAGATCATCCACATTTTGCACACGTTCTCGAAGTTGACTAGCAAGGCGGGGAACCATGTTCTTAAGAAGGAGTTTGACCATCTCCTGCTCAGTAATGTCAGCCTTCCATCTTCTACATAGAACTCGATAGGAGAAGGCAAAGTCCCGTATTGGCTCTGCTTCACCCTGGACTCTGTTACGAACACGTTCCGCCAGTTCATCCCCATAGTCCTCTGAGAGGAAGGCTAAGAGGAATATTTTTTGAAACTCCTCCCAGGTTGACACATGTTCACGGGCTATCTCCCACCAGTCTCTTGCTGTACCATGGAGAACACTGCGGAGGGTGGCCAGAACCTCCAAGTCAGTAAGGGGCCGGATAGAAAGAAAATCATTACACTTAGATAAGAAAAACAGTGGATCAACATCATCTTCTGGGCTGCCAAAAGTGGGGAAAAGTAGTTTGATAGGGAGGGAGCGCTCTAGAGGAGGCATGACAGTGGCAGCGGGAGTTCTGTTGTTTAACAGTATCTTCAGAGGGGTTTTTGTAGTACTACCTGTTCCTATTACCTTACTGGCCAAGCCAGTGGCAGAGGTAAAACCTGAGGGCGGTGCAGAAGATTTGTCCAGAAGGGAAAAGCACTGCATTACCTCCTGGTGCAGCCCTTCCAGTTGAAGGTCTGTGGCCTTCTGTGCTTTTTCCATCTCATTAACGGTGTCCTTTTGAGTCTGTTCAATCAAAAATCGTAGTTCCCCTGTGAGAGAGTTATTCATGTCCTCCATAACTTCCTTCAGATAAGAACACACTCCCTTCACAACAGAGGCTGACTCCTCTGCTCTCCGTTTTTGTTCGTCCTCAAGAAAGAGTATGACTTGATGATGGTTAGTTTCCATTTGTGTTTTGAACCGGTGCAGTTTTCCTTGAATATCCTGCTTCAGAGAATCTTGTAAATATTTCTGTCTCTGAACAATTTGTTGTTGGTTTTCCTCCATTTGACAGGGAAGGTAATCCAACCTCCTCTGCATATCTGTCTGATGAGCCTCCACACATTCACTGAGTTTGCGAATGGCATTCTCCTGCATTGTCAAACTATGATTGGTGTGTGTCCATTGATGTTCCAGTTGTCCAGGGATCACAGAGACACCTCTCCCAGTCTCTCTGGACAGGGTAACCGGAAGGGTTTGAGGGGAGGGTAATGGTGGAGATGTTATAGGTGAGCCAGAAACCTGGGGATTAGGGTCAGTGCTATCCAACTCCATTAGTTCATTAAGTCCTTCCACAATGAAAGAATCCCGAACATGATTACCATCAGGTGTGTCCACATTGACACAGTATGGGGTTCCAACAAAAGACATGATTCAACCTTGTGTGGATGGTGTCATGGGTGTTTCTCTTCAAGTCCCTGTTTGGGCGCCAATTCTGTAGCGGTATTTATTAGAGAGGGGTAAAGAAAGCTTTTGTTCGGGCGCCAGGCAGGTATTAACCATGCCGAAAGGAAAAGAGTAGAATAGAGAGAACCACTACCAGACCCACACACATCAGCAGAAGAGACTGCCTAGAGTGTAGCCTGTTTACCAGATAGCCAGTGGAGAGAAAAGAGAATACACACCATATAAAACCCACATCACAGCACAGGGGTAACCCAAACAAGAATACCTCATACAATAATACTAATACTAATAATGGCAGAGCAATTCAACAGCAACTTCATACAAGAACGAACCCAGTCATCAACATAGGATTTGCAATAATCTGTATTATTTTCTAGTAGATGAGTGCAGAGGGTATGAATGTGGGGGGTGTTCATCGACACAACAAAGGCCTTAAAAATGTCCAGTCTTCTCGGCCACATGTCATTAGTACATCTCAATACAGTTCACATAACAATACACAATTGGCAAGCAACCTCCCTTTTAACTAAAATGTCCAAATACTTCAGGCAGGGCAATAATAGTCCAGCTCTAATGCACTTCAATGGGAAGTGCATTGGAAAAATAGAGAGTCTGTTTCAGGGTAAAGCACTGGAACGACAGAGGGAAGAGAAAAAGAGAAAGAGAACAAGAGAGGTCTTAGCTGTGGTCTTCAGGCGTGCAGGTGTACTGTCTGACTGTCCGATGGTTTGTATGTTAAAGCTTCGCAACAATGTTGCTACTAATCCATGCGATCCATAACGGGCGTGGTCCCAAACAAAAGCAACCACGACCTAGAGCGATTACACCGATGATTGAGTTAAATACTCTATAAACTACACACGCTGAAAACAAACAAAACTTCTGCAGCACAGCACACACAATCAAACTGTCGCGCCACCAAAGAGCCCCTCCCCAAAGAGCTGAACGAGCTCTCTTTATATTCTTCTTCCTTACTGCTCATGCGCTCTTAAAGTGGCAGTGCACGGTGAAGGCTCTGTGCAGATTTCGCCACAACTTATGTAAATAAGGTATTTCTGTTTTTTTCCGTTTTAAATTGCAAAAATGTCTAAAAAACTGTTTTTGCTTTGTCATTATAGGATATTGTGTGTAGATTGATGAGGAAAATGTTGTATGTAATCCATTTTAGAATAAGGCTGTAATGTAAAAAATGAAATGTGTAAAAAGTCAAGGAGTCTGAATACTTTCCAAATGCACTGAAGCAGTCTATAAGATATATCTTATTACAGTTTAGGCCTACCTTGTTATTTTCTTCCATCTGGCAATATCATATTAATGGATTAAATCTATTTAGTTTGTTTTGTTGCTAATATTTTTATTAATTGTTTGAAAATACAAGTATTATCTACTTTCTGAAGGACAGCCAAGTTGATAGGCAACATAGAACCTACAGACAATTATGACATCATTGGAACACATGCACGTGTCACAAACACCTTTAGCCCAAAAAAGCAGTGTAGCAGTGCTGCCCAAGCTGGGGGCAATACACTTTTATTAGGCTTTTATTCAGATTCACAAACAATGCTCTACTTGAAGTCAATGAGTAAACATGTAGCAACATGGCTGAGCTTTAACGTGTAAGTAGAAGTTGACACTAACCATATGTATATTCCTAAAATGCTTGCCCTAAATACCAGTCTAGAACCCAGGTATGTCTCCTGCTATTTATAGTATCTTTCAAGTACATCTTATTACAGTTTAGGCCTATCTTATTATTTTCTTCCATCTAGCAATATCATTTTAAGGGCAAATACACACACGTGTTGTAGGCCAATGAACTCCATAGTTTTAGTTATAGTCGTAGTTTTTCCAGGACAGCTACACCACCCGATGTTACAGGAAGGCCATAAAGATCATCAAGGATAACAACCACCCGAGCCACTGCCTGTTCACCCCGCTATCATCCAGAAGGTGAGGTCAGTACAGGTGCATCAAAGCTGGGACCGAGAGACTGAAAAACAGCTTCTATCTCAAGGCCATCAGACTGTTAAACAGCCACCACTAACATTGAGTGGCTGCTGCCAACACACTGACTCAACTCCTGACACTTTAATAATTGGGAATTGATGGGAAATGATGTAAAATATATCACTAGCCACTTTAAACAATGCTACCTAATATAATGTTTACATACCCTACATTATTCATCTCATATGCATATGTATATACTGTACTCTATATCATCTACTGCATCCTTATGTAATACATGTATCACTAGCCACTTTAACTATGCCACTTTGTTTACATACTCATCTCATATGTATATACTGTACTCGATACCATCTACTGTATCTTGCCTATGCTGCTCTGTACCATCACTCATTCATATATATTTATGTACATATTCTTTATCGCCTTACACTGTGTATAAGACAGTAGTTTTGGAATTGTTAGTTAGATTACTTGTTGGTTATTACTGCATTGTCGGAACTAGAAGCACAAGCATTTCGCTACACTCGCATTAACATCTGCTAACCATGTGTATGTGACAAATAAAATTTGATTTGATTAGATTTTAATCAGAGTTTATAATAAGGAAGGGGAATTCTGTAACAGTTTATGACATCAAAGGTATGGCAGCTATGGAGCATCATTTTCAAAACAATGTCCAAAGCGGGAAATCATTGGATGTGATTCATTCGATTCTATGCAATTTCATCTTTGAGGACTGACATGGAAGCAACCATTACACAACCTTGAACTCAATAACCCCACCCCAGTTTCAGAAGAGATATCAAACCATATCTTGTCATTCTGTATTGCATTCTGTATTACATCCATCACAACTGGACAGTGATGGATGGCTATATGGAGCATCCTTGTCCATCATGTTCAGTGTGTTAGTGCTCTCACCACAGCGAGGCAGCAGAGTACCAGTTGAGGTAGGTGCAGGCAGAGCGTAGTAATTAAAGGCAGTGGTAGCCTATCCATCCCCATATCAACACCTGCAGCATCTCATGACACGCGCTCACACTCCCCCATTTACCACAACTTCCAAACTAACTGGACTTAAAACAATGTGTAACTTCGTGGCCATTCCAAGTCAGGATCACACCTAATACCAAATAGCTAAAGAGGATAAACCACAAATAAATGCATGTTTCCTAAAACAATGTGTAACTTCGTGGCCATTCCAAGTCAGGATCACACCTAATACCAAATAGCTAAAGAGGATAAACCACAAATAAATTCATGTTTTGTAGGGGGGAGTTGACGATTATGTGGTGGTTGTTTCACTATCGATGATGAAATTGCATTAAATCAAAAGAGTCAGACCCAATGATTTACTGTTCGTAAGGACAGAGTGACTAGTAATATTGAACATTATGTCGAAATGTAGCTAGGGGAGTTCAAGATCCAAGATCACATTTTCTTTCTATGGATTAGCCCATCTGTCAAGTGTTGGTTGTCCAGTAAAAAACTCAAACTTCGATTTAAGATTATCAATCAGATTCTGTTATCAATGTGAATCTGTGAACAGTCTTGTGAATCTTTACTAGAGTCCCCATTAGCTAACGCTATAACGTTAGCTAATATTCCTGTGGTCCAACACCAATTGATAAGACATTACAAACAATTACAAATGAAGACTTTACAAACATTTAACAAGTAGACAATACAGACAATTAAAATACCTGACATTCAACATTCAGTTGATGCTTTGTAGGTGATGCAATAGCTGTAAACTATAGAGCTCGTGGCCAAGGTGAGTTAAGTGGCTAGAGTGGTTTCCTGTATGCCCATGCTGCACATAGCCCACCCCAATGCACTAGTTAGCCTAGTAAACAAGCCTATACCCCGCGGGTAAATTGCCACTATTCACTGTTACAGTGGTCAGAGATCACAGCCAGAAGCCTACCACCACCAACGGGCTACAACTGTTCAGTATTGTTGTCTAATTTATGGACATCGTCTATGTGACTTTTTTTTTAAATTATCAAGTAGGCCCAACACAGTTTCAGAAGATGTAGGTACATTTGACCAATATTCATGTATCCATTTTTCAGTTAGCATGGTCATGTTTCCTTTCACGTGAGAAATATTAACCAAAGCATCATTTTCCCTTGCTTATCTCCTTCAAAATACTGCAAGCTACAGAGCTATATAAATAATGACTGTATTGGCATGAGTCCATACCTTATTATTGACTTCAATTGGAGGTGCAATTCACTCCTTTTGACGAGTAGGCTTGGTCCTCATTTCCAGAGCAAATGTGCAACAGTTCTACACACACATATTTAACTGTCTGTTTTCATTACATCATCAGCTACCTTTGTTACATCACAAAGCCAGCTGGCTAAATCTGGCACATTTACAGAAATACAGTAGATTGTCCCTGTCAAATACATTTGATAAAAAATAAATGTCCAAAACAAACAGTGGTGGAAAAAGTCCTCAGTCAATCAGTTGTAAACAGTATGACTCAAGTAAATGTGAAAGTTGCCCAGTAAAATACTACTTGGGAAGTATTTGGTTTGAAATATTCTCAAGTATCAAAAGTAAAAATAATTTTTAAAATTAAGCAAAGCAGACAACACAATTGTATTGCTTTTTTTGAATGTAAGAATAGCCAGGGGCACACTCCAACACTTAGACATAATTTATAAACTAAGCATTTGTGTTTATTGAGTCTGCCAGATCAGAGGTAGGGGATGTTCTCTTGATAAGTGTGTGAATTGGACCATTTTCCTGTCATACAAAGCATTCAAAATGTACTTTTGGGTATCAGGGAAAGTGGATGGAGTCAAAAGTACATTTTTGTCCTTTATGAATGTACTGAAGTTGTCAAAACTATAAATAGTTAAAGTACAGATACCCCCAAAAATATTTAAATAATTTTGACTTAAGTACTTTGCACCACTGAAAACAAACCTTTTCTAATGTCTCTATATCACTGGCTTGCAGGGTTTTCACCATTGACCCTTCATGTAATGGTATCGAAGTTCAAGATCCATCTTGGCTTAATGTAGGTAACAAGTATTGAAGATGTATAACTTAAACTTTTGTTAGTCAACGTTCACGTTCGTAATGATAGTTTATTACACTTGTCTGAGCAGTCAAACTGGTATGAAAAATATCCCATTCATAATAGAAAAGACAATGTTCAGAATACCTGGAGTGACAATTGATGGAAAGGGTTTACAGCATTACAAAAGTTTGATTAAAAACGGAATATTTATTCACCCACAATTTATTCTTGGCGCACTCTTTCAACTTGAAAATTAAGTTATGTTCAAGGATATTTAGATTTTTGTGGCTTAAAAATAGAGTACAAACTCAGTCTGTACATCACTTTAATATTAATAACCAATGTCAAGGCATCATGATACAGAGAAATACATACAAATGCTACAGTCTACCAACATCAAATAAATGCTGATGACAGACATATTTATGCAAAAAACAGGGGGTAAATTAATTTAGATACAGTCACAAGCTCCAATCTGAATGGCAGCAGGGAGAATATGATGTGGACACCAAGGAACTTAATTCTCAATCCGCTCCACTACAGCCCTGTTGATGTGAATGGGGGAGTGTTCTGCCCTCCTTTTCCTGTAGTCCACGATCATCTCCTTTGTTTTGCTCATGTTGAGGGAGAGGTTGTTGTTCTGGCACCACACTGCCAGGTCTCTGACCTCCTCCCTATAGGCTGTCTCATCATTGTCGGTGATCAGGCCCACCCCTGCTGTGTCGTCAGCAAACTGAATGATGGTGTTGGAGTCATGCTGGCCATGCAGGAGGGGACTATGCACACACCCCTGAGGGGCCCCCATGTTGAGGATCAGTGTGGCAGATGTGGTGTTGCCTACCTTTACCACCTGGGGGAGGCCCTTCAGGAAGTCCAGGATCCAGTTGCAGAGGGAGGTGTTCAGTTCCAGGGTCCTTAGCTTAGTGATGAGCTTTGTGGGCACTGTGGTGTTGAATGCTGAGCTGTAGTCAATGAACAGCATTCTCACATAGGTGTTCCTTTTGACCAGGTGGAAAAGGGCAGTATAGATCACGATTGATATTGCATCATCTGTGAAGATGTTGGGGCGGTATGCAAATTGAAGTGGATATATAGGGTTTCTGGGATGATGGTGTTGATGTGAGCCTTGACCAGCCTTTCAAAGGCTATGGGGTAATAGTCATTTAGGCAGGTTACCTTCACTTTCTTGGGCACAGGGACTAGTTGGTCCGCGCATGCTCGGAGCACACGTCCTGGTACAAAAATAATATATATATATATATATATATATATATATATATATAAACAAACATAAGGTTCTGCAGGCTCCACATCATACCTAAGTATGATCCCCAATCAGAGACAATGATAGACAGCTGCCTCTGATTGGGAACCATACCAGGCCAAACAAAGAAATAGATGACCTAGATTGCCCACCCGTCTCTATATCACTGGCTTATCATCACCTAGATTGCCCACCCTAGTCACACCCTGACCTAACCAAATAGAGAATTAAAAAGATCTCTACAGTCAGGGCGTGACACTTTGCCTGTTTGATGGTTAGTCTGAGGGCATAGCAGGATTTCATATAAGTGTCTGGATTAGTGTCCCGCTCCTTGAAAGAAGCAGCTCTAGCCTTTAGCGCGGTGTGGATGTTGCCTGTAATCCATGGCTTCTGTCGGGGATATGTACATACGGTCACTGTGGACACGACGTTGTCGATCCACTTATTGATGTAGCCTGTGACTGAGGTGGTATACTCCTCAATGCATGTGGATGAATCGCAGAACATATTACAGTCTGTGCTAGCAAAACAGTCAACATATGACAACAAATGAATGCAATCTCATTTAATGAGGACAATTATCTTGGGTTGGAGAAGCTTCTAGTGATGGCTCTATACATTCTGGTGAAAAGGGAGGGTTTGCGACTCTTCTCTTCAGGTGGGAAGGAATATGCGATGTCATTTCCCTCTGGAGCAAAGGAGCCATGATAATTTTTCCTCGACTCTGCAAAGAAAGACCATCCACTATGTCATGGGTAACAATTCAGAGCAGAGTGCAATGTCTTTCCAAATGAATTAGTTGAACGCTAAAGTAATAATATCTTAGTCTTGAATGAGCAGCAGCAGGGCTTACCTGTAAAGTACACAGTAGGGGAAGTGTTCTGAGGCTGGTACTCCATAGACTTTTGAGGACAGTGGTTCTTTCTAACTTTCTTGGAACCCTGTTTGGTGGGAAAAGGCACATTAAAACAAACTGTTATATATCTTAAAGTACAGTATATCAACTGGAAAAAGGCAATACAATGCTAAAATACTGAATTATATAAACAAATAATATCTCATACTATCAAAAGCAGTGTTATTCATGAAAAATCTGTACTTGTACTATACCTTTATGTTAAAGCATATCTTGCTGAACATGGTTTTCTTGCTTTTCTTGGACTTGAAGATGGGGATCTGCTCTCCAGTACTGCTGGTGCTATCCCTTACCAAATCCAACATCCCTTCTACAATGTCACTGGTGGCCATGCTGGTACTGGACTCAAAAGAACATTTGGCATTGGCTTTGGTGATCATTTGATGACTTGAGCCAACTGATAAGGCATCCATCATTTTGTTGACCATGACCTTCGTGAGCTGATTCATTGTGTCACTATCCTCTGGCTTGCTCAGATTGAGCTGGATAGGAAAGACCATGCAAGTAGAGGTGCTTGGTTCATTCTGGACTGAAACATCAATGTTGATATTTTCATACTCATCTAACCACTGTTTTAGGAAGCCCTTCACTGTCTCTTCAGCAAATATCTGGAGAAGCTGAGAGGAGAGCTTCCTGGATATGGCACATTGTTCCTTTCCCCATTTCAGCCTTGAAAGAATGGAGTCTGAAGCACTTCTGGCTGCTGCCAATGTTAAGACCTGTGGAGTGCTGTGGCTGTCCTGAAGGGCTATCACTTTATCCACAAATTCATGACTGAAAATGTGGATGGTCCCAGTGGAAATTATTTTTCTCAATTTCCTAACAGCAGATCTGAGGTTGTCAGGATGAGAAGCACCCTGTCCATCTTCCTGTGTGTTCTCAACACTTTCCACCATTTCGTCCACTACCACCCCAGCAGCTTGCCTGACTTTGTCCACAAAGGATGGGGGAAGTAAGTTCTCTGTGTGAAACAAGTCCTGAATGATCATGTTTCTTACAATGGGAAAGTCACTCTGAGCAGATAATTCAGTGGGGATGGGAGTACCGGGCAAGGTGAAGTCCCATTCTGACTGCTTTGATTTTGAAGTAGGTGTTAGAGAGATGGAGGAGCGTGAAGAAGAGGTATTTCTTGTATTTTGGCTGTCAGCACTCCTACAACGGATCGTGCCAATATCCTCCAGGATGGATCCTGAGAGCTTAGTGGTTTTAGGTAGTAATTTGTGCGGAATGTCCACACAGGCATCGTTTCCACCAGGTGTAACACTGCTCTGGTTGACCTCAAGATGGCCGAGACTTGCTCTTTGTGAAGCAGGACTGCTTTGATATGTAAATATTTGGATTGAACCAAGTGTTGTGTCTGACATTTGAATATATTTTCTGAGAAACTCCGTAATCTTACTTTGCAGACTGTAGTAGATGTTACGAGCAACAGACCAGATTATTTTCTCAGAAACCTGTCCAGTGGTGAGCAGGGAGGTTCCAGATACCATGTCAGATGATTGGGTGGTCTGGGTGAGCTCCTGCAGATCTTTCACTATGGTTTGTATAATATCACTAGATGTAGATACAGACTGGAGGTACTTATCTGTTGTACCTTCCTCCACAATGTTAAAGGATCTAGAGAGGACCTCACTCACTCCTTTCTCAGCTTTGGTTTGGAACTCATGACTAGAACGTTTTTGGAGGCTCTTTGTTGGAAGACTGTGGGAAGATGCAATGCCTTTGGAGGCAGCCGTGCTGCAATCTAGACTTACTGGAGAGGTTCGCTCAGGAGAACCTTGGAGACGTTCAAACATGTCTTCACATGGTGTTGGGGACCTTGACAAGGAGATGTCCTTCAGCTGAGACAGAACACCACCTACCAATATGTTGACCTCAAGGGACATATCAGATATTTTCTTTCCTACTGTGGAGAAGCAAGGTGCATTTGATGTCTGATCCTCGCATGAGGTCAAGATTGTTGAAATGACCTGTTTGGTACTATTGTTCATTAGACCCTCGTCTGTTTCAGTCCAGAGAAGTTTTGAACTCTCGCTGACACCCATGTGTAGAGTCACTTCCTGGTTCAAACTGGGCAAGTGAGGCACACTCTTACTAGCTTGCGTCAAGTTCTGGCTTGCCAAACCAAGGTACTCCTTAGTCCCAAGATGTCCAGAGTCCTCTGTGGGTGTACGGCTAGACAGTCTTCTCTGCACGTCTGACCTCCGCCGGTGAATGTTGAAGCCCTTTAATGTCTTCTTAATATTTTTATATAAACTAGTAGTAGCAGACCAGATCCTGCTCTTTCGCTTTTGTGCATTTTCCTGGAGGTCAGGTTCTCTCTCCTCTACTTCTGCAGGTTGCACCAAGCTCTGCAGGTCTTCCACAAATGTGTCAATGATGCCAAAGGCAGCAGAATCCGCACAAATATCCTTTGACAAGGTTCTCTGGTTTTGAACGGAACAAGACCTGGATGCTACAGAATAAGCAGGCTGTGCACTAGTTAAGCTACTGTTGGACTTTTTAACTAGGAACTCACTCACTGCTTGAGTGGTGTCTCTCTTGAATTCCTCACTTGAGAGTTTTTTCATGCAATCTAACAGACTGGTCAAAGAAGCTGTGGCCTTACTTCTGCTGTCCTCAATTTGACAGGGGAACTCATATACTATTGGTGATGAGGCCCTGGAATGGGAGATATCCCCAAGCTGAGCCAGAACGCCCTCTACAAATTGTTGTCTCTCAATAGAGAAGTCTGATCCTTTTTCTCCAACAGTGTACAGGGGGTCCTCCTTTGACATCTCAGTCTTGTACAAGACCAGAAGCTCTGAGATGACTTCTTTGGTGCAAGTTGTGATGTTGTCATCAGATGTGACAATGCTCTTTAGGGCAAATCTCTGAAGCTTGCCGAAATAATCTTTCAAGTTGTTTTGGATGCTGTGGTAAATGTGAACAGCAGCAGACCAGGCACTCTTCTGTTGGGGACTCTCTTCAGATTCAGCCAAGGACTTCATATCTGACACGAAAGTCTTAACAACTACTGACGCCGCTGAGCCCACTGGGTAAATTGACTCTGTCTTTACAATGCCAGACAATGTTTGACCTGATACAGCACCTGTTAACTCAGACTGAACGACTGAACTAGGAAAGCTCAAACTACTGACTTTTTTGGCAAGAACTCCACTCACTGCTTGTATTGCTGATGTTTGAAACTCCCGGCTGGAGAGTTTTTGGATGCTCTTAGATGTGAGCGTGCAGGAGGAACCAGATTCACCAATATTGTAGCTGCTCTCGTATTTCCTTATCAGGGCATCAAGATCGTCAATGAAGCCAACATGCGATGCCAAAAACGTGATCTTGTCCTTCAGATCTTTCAGCAAATTCTGTTCGTTCTCGTCAACAAAAGCCACCATTGTGTCAGAGATCATGGTCATGACTTGCCCTGTTAGACTCTTGCTCTCTTGGTCAACTTTTTCAAGTTTAGCAACCAGCTCTCTCACCATGCTCTCAGTCACCATGGTCTGTGAGTCTCCCCTTACCGGTGTCACTTGAGAGGTTTGGCTAGCGGAGGCACTCTTAACGACTACTGATACGGCCGACTTGACATCTTTAATCACTTCTGCCATTACAGCAGGGGTCATCTTCGGAGAGCCTGCACTTCCAGATGGAGAATTGGACATGCATGCAAGTTTGGAGAGAGAACCTTGCAGGCTGTCCTGCACACAGGTGATGAGGGTGTCCTCTGAGACACCTAAGAGGACTTGTAGCGAGTCAGAGTTGGTTGTCTTCTTCTGCACATCAGACAGAGAGGTTCTTGAAAAAAAAAACAGAAATCATCACAGTCAAACAAATAATATGTAATGCTGTGAGGAACGTTGCTCTGGTGGAGGTGTGTCAAACACATCTGCACCATTGAAAATAGTGGGGGAATCGTTGCTTTTGCTCTGGGAAAACACCTTAGTGTGGTGGAGGTGTGTCAACCACATCTAATAATAAAAAATTATAATTTATTCAACTTCTATAGTTCTTTTCATTACAGAAAGATAAAAGAGAAAAGCTTCTGCCGGTTTGGAGAAGAAAAAAAAAGACTAAATTATTCTGTTTTAAAGTCAAATAATATGATAAATTAGAGTACTTTTTTTGTATTTTTTTGTAAGTAATTTGTATTGAAACTGGCTTGTACAGTTGAAGTCGGAAGTTTACATACACTTAGGTTGGAGTCATTAAAAGTCGTTTTTCAACCACTCCACAAATTCCTTGTTAACAAACTCTAGTTTTGGCAAGTCGGTTAGGACATCTACTTTGTGCATGACACAAGTAATTTTTCCAACAATTGTTTACAGACAGATTAGTTAACTTATAAATCACTGTATCTCAATTCCAGTGGGTCAGAAGTTTACATGCACTAAGTTGACTGTGCCTTTAAACAGCTTGGAAAATTCCAGAAAAGGATGTTGTGGCTTTAGAAGCTTATGTTAGGCTAATTGACATCATTTGAGTCTGTGGATGTATTTCAAGGCCAACCTTCAAACTCAGTGCCTCTTCGCTTGACATCATGAGAAAATCTAAAGAAATCAGCCAAGACCACAGAAAAAGAATGGGTTCATCCTTGGGAGCAATTTCCAAATGGCTGAAGGTACCACGTTCATCTGTACAAACAATAGTACGCAAGTATAAACACCATGGGAACACACAGCTGTGGGTGGGTGAGGCTTGCAAGCCAAAGAACACCATCCCAACCGTGAAGCACGGGGGTAGCAGAATCATGTTGTGGGGGTGCTTTGCTGCAGGAGGGTCTAGTGCACTTCACAAAATAGATAGCATCATGAGGATGGACAATTATGTGGATATATTGAAGCAACATCTCAAGACTTCAGTCAGGAAGTTAAAGCTTGGTCGCAAATGGGTCTTCCAAATGGACATGACCCCAAGCATACTTCCAAAGTTGTGGCAAAATGACTTAAGAACAACAAAGTCAAGGTATTGGAGTGGCCATCACAAAGCCCTGACCTCAATCCTATAGAACATTTGTGGGCAGAACTGAAAAAGCTTGTGCGAGCAAGGAGGCCTACAAACCTGACTCAGTCATACCAGCTCTGTCAGGAGGAATGGGCCAAAATTCTCCCAATTTATTGTGGGAAGCTTGTGGAAGGCTACCCAAAACATTTGACCCAAGTTAAACAATTTAAAGGCAATGCTACCAAATACTATTTGAGTGTATGTAAACTTCTGACCCACTGGGAATGTGAAGAAAGAAATAAAAGCTGAAATAAATGATTATTTCTTCTTCTATTATTCTGACATTTCACATTCTTAAAATAAAGTGGTGATCCTAACTGACCTAAAACAGGGATTAAATGTCAGGAATTGTGAAAAACTGAGTTTAAATGTACTTGGCTAAGGTGTATGTAAACTCCGAATTCAACTTTATATGGCCATATCTATCCTCTAAAAAAAATGTGAAATTGCTATAAACATCAAATACTGTTTAAGGACAATCATAAATAAAAGGCAGTATTGAAGAATGGTTACAGACATACCTCATGGCTGGCTTGGGCAATGGTTTTGGGCAGTAGCTTCCACTGCCCAGACTGCCCATCTCCTTAGTCAGGTAAATCTCCTTGAACTTAAGTTGTTGTGATTCCTGCTCTTCTTCCTCTTCCTGATCCATACAGTTGGAGGAAGGGTAGGGAGTCGGGATGCGAAAGCTATTGTAAGACTTTCGACTGCCTGGCCTCTTAGGTACACCAGCCTCAGTAAATCTCACGCGGGACTTGGTGTTAACCTTATTGTCTAACAGACTGGTGAGTGACGCTGTGAGAGATTTCTGTGGCAATGGAGAGGAGGCAGCATCTTGGATGCCCAGTAGTTCGTAAAGACCTGGGATGATGATCTGCATCAGCTTGTCCGATAAAAACTGGACAATCCTCAGACACAAGCCGGCAAGCTGTTGTTTTGTCAGCTGTATTCCAGAAACAGAAGAAGTGTTTTAAAATGTTGCATAGTGCGTCTTTCAAAAGCTTATGAACAAGGCTAAACATTCAGTGATCATTGTATTCTAAATAAGCTTTCAGATCTTACCGGGTCAGAAATGCCATTACGAATCCTACTCCATTGCCTGAAAATTATTCATATGAATTATTCATATTAATAGTATTAATATTGTCAGTCAGTCAGTAGAAAAATGTCGGTCAGTAGAGTCATCAGATTAAACAGTATTTTACACATGCTTTGTAGCAATTGTTTTGACAACATTGTGGTGTGATGTAACTTTTTCTGCAATGGAAATGTAGTTGATGAATCTGCTTTCATACAATCCTTTACAGGTTTGATAGTAGTACTGTACCAAAGAAAATAGAACATAGTCCTCAGTTAGGTTCTGCAGGAAGTTGATAATCAGTGAAAAAGACTCAAGATTTTTCGCACTGTTGAGGCTCTCTTCTTCTGTGGTTTCCACAGTGCTGCTTTGCTTCTGGTAGAAATCAACATTATGAGTCTCAAATAATGGCACCAACAGAGTCAAACTTAACATATACAACAAATATCATACTGAAAGAACTTATGAACCGTTAGAGAGTGGAGGAGCATTGGCAACATTGGATAAATTTAAACAACTGAAACACAACAGAGATGGTTGTGGTACGTCAACATTGCCAATGATAGCATCACTATAACATTTTATTGGATTAATGTTGTAATATGAAATGACAAGGTCAACTTACCATCTCATTGACAGCTTCAGAGGTCAGGTGGTCATCCATCACACAGACAGGCAGGTCTAGAGACTGGGACAAGGCTCTATGGTCATAACCAGGAGAGAATGGAAACATCAGAGCAGTCCCAATGGCAGAATCTAACCACTGTCTTCATGTCAAAGACTTGACCCTACAAATGACTCAATGAATGACGCCTGACCTGCCCATAACAAGTTCTTTCTTATTAGTCTGTCTCTCTTAATCTCCACACAAATATCTAACTGGACAGAGTGTAAGTGGCCTTACCTGACTCTCTCAGTGTCAGAAACATCATAGTCTTGTTGTTCTATGTCCTCCAGGGACATCTCAGCTACAGCAGACGGGGCAAAGCCCGGGATGATCTCTCAAACTGAAAATAATGACTGTTTATGTGAACTGAACCATTTACAGTGGCTTGCGAAAGTATTCACCCCCCTTGGCATTTTCCCTATTTTGTTGCCTTATAACCTGGAATTAAAATAGATTTTTGCACTGTCAACTGTGGGACTTTAGGTGTGTGCCTTTCCAAATCATGTCCAATCAATTGAATTTACCACAGGTGGACTCCAATCATGTTGTAGAAATACCTCAAGGATGATCAAGGGAAACAGGATGCACCGGTGCTCAATTTCGAGTCTCATAGCTAAGGGTTTGAATACTTATGTAAATAAGGTATTTCTGTTTTTTTCCGTTTTAAATTGCAAAAATGTCTAAAAAACTGTTTTTGCTTTGTCATTATAGGATATTGTGTGTAGATTGATGAGGAAAATGTTGTATGTAATCCATTTTAGAATAAGGCTGTAATGTAAAAAATGAAATGTGTAAAAAGTCAAGGGGTCTGAATACTTTCCAAATGCACTGAAGCAGTCTATAAGATATATCTTATTACAGTTTAGGCCTACCTTGTTATTTTCTTCCATCTGGCAATATCATATTAATGGATTAAATCTATTTAGTTTGTTTTGTTGCTAGTATTTTTATTAATTGTTTGAAAATACAAGTATTATCTACTTTCTGAAGGACAGCCAAGTTGATAGGCAACATAGAACCTACAGACAATTATGACATCATTGGAACACATGCACGTGTCACAAACACCTTTAGCCCAAAAAAGCAGTGTAGCAGTGCTGCCCAAGCTGGGGGCAATACACTTTTATTAGGCTTTTATTCAGATTCACAAACAATGCTCTACTTGAAGTCAATGAGTAAACATGTAGCAACATGGCTGAGCTTTAACGTGTAAGTAGAAGTTGACACTAACCATATGTATAATCCTAAAATGCTTGCCCTAAATACCAGTCTACAACCCAGGTATGTCTCCTGCTATTTATAGTATCTTTCAAGTACATCTTATTACAGTTTAGGCCTATCTAGCAATATAATTTTAATTAAGGGCAAATACACACATGTGTTGTAGGCCAATGAACTCCATAGTTTTAATCAGAGTTTATAATAAGGAAGGGGAATTCTGTAACACTTTATGACATCAAAGGTATGGCAGCTATGGAGAATCATTTTCAAAACAATGTCCAAAGCGGGAAATCATTGGATGTGATTCATTCGATTCTATGCAATTTCATCTTTGAGGACTGACATGGAAGCAACCATTACACAACTCTGAACTCAATAACCCCACCACAGTTTCAGAAGAGATATCAAACCATATCTTGTCATTCTGTATTACATTCTGTATTACATCCATCACAACTGGACAGTGATGGATGGCTATATGGAGCATCCTTGTCCATCATGTTCAGTGTGTTAGTGCTCTCACCACAGCGAAGCAGCAGAGTACCAGTTGAGGTAGGTGCAGGCAGAGCGTAGTAATTAAAGGCAGTGGTAGCCTATCCATCCCCATATCAACACCTGCAGCATCTCATGACACGCGCTCACACTCCCCCATTTACCACAACTTCCAAACTAACTGGACCTAAAACAATGTGTAACTTCGTGGCCATTCCAAGTCAGGATCACACCTAATACAAAGAGCTAGAGGATAAACCACAAATTAATTCATGTTTCCTAAAACAATGTGTAACTTCGTGGCCATTCCAAGTCAGGATCACACCTAATACCAAATAGCTAGAGGATAAACCACAAATAAATTCATGTTTTGTAGGGGGGAGTTGACGATTATGTGGTGGTTGTTTCACTATCGATGATGAAATTGCATTAAATCAAAAGAGTTAGACCCAATGATTTACTGTTCGTAAGGACAGAGTGACTAGTAATATTGAACATTAAGTCGAAATGTAGCTAGGGGAGTTCAAGATCCAAGATCACATTTTCTTTCTATGGATTAGCCCATCAGTCAAGTGTTGGTTGTCCAGTAAAAAACTCAAACTTCGAATTAAGATTATCAATCCGATTCTGTGATCAATGTGAATCTGTGAACAGTCTTGTGAATCTTTACTAGAGTCCCCATTAGCTAACGCTATAACGTTAGCTAATCTTCCTGTGGTCCAACACCAATTGATAAGACATTACAAACAATTACAAATGAAGACTTTACAAACATTTAACAAGTAGACAATACAGACAATTAAAATACCTGACATTCAACATTCAGTTGATGCTTTGTAGGTGATGCAATAGCTGTAAACTATAGAGCTCGTGGCCAAGGTGAGTTAAGTGGCTAGAGTGGTTTCCTGTATGCCCATGCTGCACATAGCCCACCCCAATGCACTAGTTAGCCTAGTAAACAAGCCTATACACCGCGGGTAAATTGCCACTATTCACTGTTACAGTGGTCAGAGATCACAGCCAGAAGCCTACCACCACCAACGGGCTACAACTGTTCAGTATTGTTGTCTAATTTATGGACATCGTCTATGTGACTTTTTTTTTAATTATCAAGTAGGCCCAACACAGTTTCAGAAGATGTAGGTACATTTGACCAATATTCATGTATCCATTTTTCAGTTAGCATGGTCATGTTTCCTTTCACGTGAGAAATATTAACCAAAGCATCATTTTCCCTTGTTTATCTCCTTCAAAATACTGCAAGCAACAGAGCTATATAAATAATGACTGTATTGGCATGAGTCCATACCTTATTATTGACTTCAATTGGAGGTGCAATTCACTCCTTTTGACGAGTAGGCTTGGTCCTCATTTCCAGAGCAAATGTGCAACAGTTCTACACACACATATTTAACTGTCTGTTTTCATTACATCATCAGCTACCTTTGTTACATCACAAAGCCAGCTGGCTAAATCTGGCACATTTACAGAAATACAGTAGATTGTCCCTGTCAAATACATTTGATAAAAAATAAATGTCCAAAACAAACAGTGGTGGAAAAAGTCCTCAGTCAATCAGTTGTAAACAGTATGACTCAAGTAAATGTGAAAGTTGCCCAGTAAAATACTACTTGGGAAGTATTTGGTTTGAAATATTCTCAAATATCAAAAGTAAAAATAATGTAAAAAATTAAGCAAAGCAGACAACACAATTGTATTGCTTTTTTTGAATGTAAGAATAGCCAGGGGCACACTCCAACACTTAGACATAATTTATAAACTAAGCATTTGTCTTTATTGAGTCTGCCAGATCAGAGGTAGGGGATGTTCTCTTGATAAGTGTGTGAATTGGACCATTTTCCTGTCATACAAAGCATTCAAAATGTACTTTTGGGTATCAGGGAAAGTGGATGGAGTCAAAAGTACATTTTTGTCCTTTATGAATGTACTAAAGTTGTCAAAAATATAAATAGTTAAAGTACAGATACCCCCAAAACGATTTAAATCATTTTTACTTAAGTACTTTGCACCACTGAAAACAAACCTTTTCTAATGTCTCTATATCACTGGCTTGCAGGGTTTTCACCATTGACCCTTCATGTAATGGTATCGAAGTTCAAGATCCATCTTGGCTTAATGTAGGTAACAAGTATTGAAGGTGTATAACTTAAACTTTTGTTAGTCAACGTTCACGTTCGTAATGATAGTTTATTACACTTGTCTGAGCAGTCAAACTGGTATGAAAAATATCCCATTCATAATAGAAAAGACAATGTTAAGAATACCTGGAGTGACAATTGATGGAAAGGGTTTACAGCATTACAAAAGTTTGATTAAAAACGGAATATTTATTCACCCACAATTTATTCTTGGCGCACTCTTTCAACTTGAAAATTAAGTTATGTTCAAGGATATTTAGATTTTTGTGGCTTAAAAATAGAGTACAAACTCAGTCTGTACATCACTTTAATATTAATGACCAATGTCAAGGCATCATGATACAGAGAAAGACATACAAATGCTACAGTCTACCAACATCAAATAAATGCTGATGACAGACATATTTATGCAAAAAATGTATTTAGATACAGTCACAAGCTCCAATCTGAATAGCAGCAGGGAGAATATGATGTGGACACCAAGGAACTTAATTCTCAATCCGCTCCACTACAGCCCTGTTGATGTGAATGGGGGAGTGTTCTGCCCTCCTTTTCCTGTAGTCCACGATCATCTCCTTTGTTTTGCTCATGTTGAGGGAGAGGTTGTTGTTCTGGCACCACACTGCCAGGTCTCTGACCTCCTCCCTATAGGCTGTCTCATCATTGTCGGTGATCAGGCCCACCCCTGTTGTGTCGTCAGCAAACTGAATGATGGTGTTGGAGTCATGCTGGCCATGCAGGAGGGGACTATCCCCTGAGGGGCCCCCATGTTGAGGATCAGTGTGGCAGATGTGGTGTTGCCTACCTTTACCACCTTGGGGAGGCCCTTCAGGAAGTCCAGGATCCAGTTGCAGAGGGAGGTGTTCAGTTCCAGGGTCCTTATCTTAGTGATGAGCTTTGTGGGCACTGTGGTGTTGAATGCTGAGCTGTAGTCAATGAACAGCATTCTCACATAGGTGTTCCTTTTGACCAGGTGGAAAAGGGCAGTATAGATCACGATTGATATGGCATCATCTGTGAAGCTGTTGGGGCGGTATGCGAATTGAAGTGGATATATAGGGTTTCTGGGATGATGGTGTTGATGTGAGCCTTGACCAGCCTTTCAAAGGCTATGGGGTAATAGTCATTTAGGCAGGTTACCTTCACTTTCTTGGGCACAGGGACTATGGTGGTCTGTTTGAAACATGTAGGTATTACAGAGGTTGAAAATGTCAGTGAAGACACTTGCCAGTTGGTCCGCGCATGCTCGGAGCACACGTCCTTGTAATCCATCTGACCCCTTGTGAATGTTGACCTTTTTAAAGATTTTGCTCTCATTGGCTACAGAGAGCGTTATCACAGTCGTACCGAACAGCTGATGCTCTCATGCATGCCTCAGTGTTGCTTGCCTTGAAGCGAGCATAAAAGGCACCTAACCCGTCTGGCAGACTTGTGTCACTGGGCAGCTTGCGGCTGGGTTTCCCTTTGTTGTCCGTAATAGTTTGCAAGCCTTGCCACATCCAACGAGCATCAGAACCGGTGTAGTAGGATTCAATCTTAGTCCTGTATTTACGCTTTGTGTTACGCTCGTCGTCGGAATGAGGAGACCAAGGTGCGGCGTGGTAAGTGTACATCTTACTTTATTAGATGAACACCAAAAAAATATATATATATAAACAAACATAATGTTCATAAGTATGATCCCCAATCAGAGACAACGATAGACAGCTGCCTCTGATTGGGAACCATACCAGTCCAAACAAAGAAATAGATCACCTAGATTGCCCACCCTAGTCACACCCTGACCTAACCAACCACTTTGCCTATTTGATGGTTAGTCTGAGGGCATAGCAGGATTTCATATAAGTGTCTGGATTAGTGTCCCGCTCCTTGAAAGAAGCAGCTCTAGCCTTTAGCGCGGTGTGGATGTTGCCTGTAATCCATGGCTTCTGTCGGGGATATGTACATACGGTCACTGTGGGCACGATGTTGTCGATCCACTTATTGATGTAGCCTGTGACTGAGGTGGTATACTCCTCAATGCATGTGGATGAATCGCAGAACATATTACAGTCTGTGCTAGCAAAACAGTCAATATATGACAATAAATGAATGCAATCTCATTTAATGAGGAAAATTATCTTGGGTTGGAGAAGCTTCTAGTGATGGCTCTATACATTCTGGTGAAAAGGGAGGGTTTGCGACTCTTCTCTTCAGGTGGGAAGGAATATGCGATGTCATTTCCCTCTGGAGCAAAGGAGCCATGAGAATTTGTCCTCGACTCTGCAAAGAAAGACCATCCAGTATGTCATGGGTAACAATTCAGAGCAGAGTGCAATGTCTTTCCAAATGAATTAGTTGAACGCTAAAGTAATAATATCTTGGTCTTGAATGAGCAGCAGCAGGGCTTACCTGTAAAGTACACAGTAGGGGAAGTGTTCTGAGGCTGGTACTCCATAGACTTTTGAGGACAGTGGTCCTTTCTAACTTTCTTGGAACCCTGTTTGGTGGGAAAAGGCACATTAAAACAAACTGTTATATATCTTAAAGTACAGTATGTCAACTGGAAAAATGCAATACAATGCTAAAATACTGAATTATATAAACAAATAATATCTCATACATTCAAAAGCAGTGTTATTCATGAAAAATCTGTACTTGTACTATACCTTTATGTTAAAGCATATCTTGCTGAACATGGTTTTCTTGCTTTTCTTGGACTTGAAGATGGGGATCTGCTCTCCAGTACTGCTGGTGCTATCCCTTACCAAATCCAACATCCCTTCTACAATGTCACTGGTGGCCATGCTGGTACCGGACTCAAAAGAACATTTGGCATTGGCTTTGGTGATCATTTGATGACTTGAGCCAACTGATAAGGCATCCATCATTTTGTTGACCATGACCTTCGTGAGCTGATTCATTGTGTCACTATCCTCTGGCTTGCTCTGATTGAGCTGGATAGGAAAGACCATGCAAGTAGAGGTGCTTGGTTCATTCTGGACTGAAACATCAATGTTGATATTTTCAAACTCATCTAACCACTGTTTTAGGAAGCCCTTCACTGTCTCTTCAGCAAATATCTGGAGAAGCTGAGAGGAGAGCTTCTTGGATATGGCACATTGTTCCTTTCCCCATTTCAGCCTTGAAAGAATGGAGTCTGAAACACTTCTGGCTGCTGCCAATGTTAAGACCTGTGGAGTGCTGTGGCTGTCCTGAAGGGCTATCACTTTATCCACAAATTCATGACTGAAAATGTGGATGGTCCCAGTGGAAATGATTTTTCTCAATTTCCTAACAGCAGATCGGAGGTCGTCAGGATGAGAAGCACCCTGTCCATCTTCCTGTGTGTTCTCAACACTTTCCACCATTTCGTCCACTACCACCCCAGCAGCTTGCCTGACTTTGTCCACAAAGGATGGGGGAAGTAAGTTCTCTGTGTGAAACAAGTCCTGAATGATCATGTTTCTTACAATGGGAAAGTCACTCTGAGCAGATAATTCAGTGGGGATGGGAGTACCGGGCAAGGTGAAGTCCCATTCTGACTGCTTTGATTTTGAAGTAGGTGTTAGAGAGATGGAGGAGCGTGAAGAAGAGGTATTTCTTGTATTTTGGCTGTCAGCACTCCTACAACGGATCGTGCCAATATCCTCCAGCATGGATCCTGAGAGCTTAGTGGTTTTAGGTAGTAATTTGTGCGGAATGTCCACACAGGCATCGTTTCCACCAGGTGTAACACTGCTCTGGTTGACCTCAAGATGGCAGAGACTTGCTCTTTGTGAAGCAGGACTGCTTTGATATGTAAATATTTGGATTGAACCAAGTGTTGTGTCTGACATTTGAAGATCTTTTCTGAGAAACTCCGTAATCTTACTTTGCAGACTGTAGTAGATGTTACGAGCAACAGACCAGATTATTTTCTCAGAAACCTGTCCAGAGGTGAGTAGGGAGGTTCCAGATACCATGTCAGATGATTGGGTCGTCTGGGTGAGCTCCTGCAGATCTTTCACTATGGTTTGTATAATATCAGTAGATGTAGATACAGACTGGAGGTACTTATCTGTTGTACCTTCCTCCACAATGTTAAATGATCTAGAGAGGACCTCACTCACTCCTTTCTCAGCTTTGGTTTGGAACTCATGACTAGAAAGTTTTTGGAGGCTCTTTGTTGAAAGACTGTGGGAAGATGCAATGCCTTTGGAGGCAGCCGTGCTGCAATCTAGACTTACTGGAGAGGTTCGCTCAGGAGAACCTTGGAGACGTTCAAACATGTCTTCACATGGTGTTGGGGACCTTGACAAGGAGATGTCCTTCAGCTGAGACAGAACACCACCTACCAATATGTTGACCTCAAGGGACATATCAGATATTTTCTTTCCTACTGTGGAGAAGCAAGGTGCATTTGATGTCTGATCCTCGCATGAGGTCAAGATTGTTGAAATGACCTGTTTGGTACTATTGTTCATTAGACCCTCGTCTGTTTCAGTCCAGAGAAGTTTTGAACTCTCGCTGACACCCATGTGTAGAGTCACTTCCTGATTCAAACTGTGCAAGTGAGGCACACTCTTACTAGCTTGCGTCAAGTTCTGGCTTGCCAAACCAAGGTACTCCTTAGTCACAAGATGTCCAGAGTCCTCTGTGGGTGTATGGCTAGACATTCTTCTCTGCACGTCTGACCTCCGCCGGTGAATGGTGAAGCCCTTTAATGTCTTCTTAATATTTTTATATAAACTAGTGGTAGCAGACCAGATCCTGTTCTTTCGCTTTTGTGCATTTTCCTGGAGGTCAGGTTCTCTCTCCTCTACTTCTGCAGGTTGCGCCAAGCTCTGCAGGTCTTCCACAAATGTGTCAATGATGCCAAAGGCAGCAGAATCCGCACAAATATCCTTTGACAAGGTTCTCTGGTTTTGAACGGAACAAGACCTGGATGCTACAGAATAAGCAGGCTTTGTACTAGTTAAGCTACTGTTGGACTTTTTAACTAGGAACTCACTCACTGCTTGAGTGGTGTCTCTCTTGAATTCCTCACTTGATAGTTGTTTCATGCAATCTAACAGACTGGTCAAAGAAGCTGTGGCCTTACTTCTGCTGTCCTCAATTTGACAGGGGAACTCATATACTATTGGTGATGAGGCCCTGGAATGGGAGATATCCCCAAGCTGAGCCAGAACGCCCTCTACAAATTGTTGTCTCTCAATAGAGAAGTCTGATCCTTTTTCTCCAACAGTGTACAGGGGGTCCTCCTTTGACATCTCAGTCTTGTACAAGACCAGAAGCTCTGAGATGACTTCTTTGGTGCAAGTTGTGATGTTGTCATCAGATGTGACAATGCTCTTTAGGGCAAATCTCTGAAGCTTGCCGAAATAATCTTTCAAGTTGTTTTGGATGCTGTGGTAAATGTGAACAGCAGCAGACCAGGCACTCTTCTGTTGGGGACTCTCTTCAGATTCAGCCAAGGACTTCATATCTGACACGAAAGTCTTAACAACTACTGACGCCGCTGAGCCCACTGGGTAAATTGACTCTGTCTTTACAATGCCAGACAATGTTTGACCTGATACAGCACCTGTTAACTCAGACTGAACGACTGAACTAGGAAAGCTCAAACTACTGACTTTTTTGGCAAGAACTCCACTCACTGCTTGTATTGCTGATGTTTGAAACTCCCGGCTGGAGAGTTTTTGGATGCTCTTAGATGTGAGCGTGCAGGAGGAACCAGATTCACCAATATTGTAGCTGCTCTCGTATTTCCTTATCAGGGCATCAAGATCGTCAATGAAGCCAACATGCGATGCCAAAAACGTGATCTTGTCCTTCAGATCTTTCAGCAAATTCTGTTCGTTCTCGTCAACAAAAGCCACCATTGTGTCAGAGATCATGGTCATTACTTGCCCTGTTAGACTCTTGCTCTCTTGGTCAACTTTTTCAAGTTTAGCAGCCAGCTCTCTCACCATGCTCTCAGTCACCTTGGTCTGTGAGTCTCCCCTTACCGGTGTCACTTGAGAGGTTTGGCTAGCGGAGGCACTCTTAACGACTACTGATACGGCCGACTTGACATCTTTAATCACTTCTGCCATTACAGCAGGGGTCATCTTCGGAGAGCCTGCACTTCCAGATGGAGAATTGGACATGCATGCAAGTTTGGAGAGAGAACCTTGCAGGCTGTCCTGCACACAGGTGATGAGGGTGTCCTCTGAGACACCTAAGAGGACTTGTAGCGAGTCAGAGTTGGTTGTCTTCTTCTGCACATCAGACAGAGAGGTTCTTGAAAAAAAAAACAGAAATCATCACAGTCAAACAAATAATATGTAATGCTGTGAGGAACGTTGCTCTGGTGGAGGTGTGTCAAACACATCTGCACCATTGAAAATAGTGGGGGAATCGTTGCTTTTGCTCTGGGAAAACACCTTAGTGTGGTGGAGGTGTGTCAACCACATCTAATAATAAAAATTTATAATTTATTCAACTTCTATAGTTCTTTTCATTACAGAAAGATAAAAGAGAAAAGCTTCTGCCGGTTTGGAGAAGAAAAAAAAAGACTAAATTATTCTGTTTTAAAGTCAAATAATATGATAAATTAGAGTACTTTTTTTGTATAAGTAATTTGTATTGAAACTGGCTTGTACAGTTGAAGTCGGAAGTTTACATACACTTAGATTGAAGTCATTAAAAGTCGTTTTTCAACCACTCCACAAATTCCTTGTTAACAAACTCTAGTTTTGGCAAGTCGGTTAGGACATCTACTTTGTGCATGACACAAGTAATTTTTCCAACAATTGTTTACAGACAGATTAGTTAACTTATAAATCACTGTATCTCAATTCCAGTGGGTCAGAAGTTTACATGCACTAAGTTGACTGTGCCTTTAAACAGCTTGGAAAATTCCAGAAAAGGATGTCGTGGCTTTAGAAGCTTATGTTAGGCTAATTGACATCATTTGAGTCTGTGGATGTATTTCAAGGCCAACCTTCAAACTCAGTGCCTCTTCGCTTGACATCATGAGAAAATCAAAAGAAATCAGCCAAGACCACAGAAAAAGAATGGGTTCATCCTTGGGAGCAATTTCCAAATGGCTGAAGGTACCACGTTCATCTGTACAAACAATAGTACGCAAGTATAAACACCATGGGACCACACAGCTGTGGGTGGGTGAGGCTTGCAAGCCAAAGAACACCATCCCAACCGTGAAGCACGGGGGTAGCAGAATCATGTTGTGGGGGTGCTTTGCTGCAGGAGGGTCTAGTGCACTTCACAAAATAGATAGCATCATGAGGATGGACAATTATGTGGATATATTGAAGCAACATCTCAAGACTTCAGTCAGGAAGTTAAAGCTTGGTCGCAAATGGGTCTTCCAAATGGACATGACCCCAAGCATACTTCCAAAGTTGTGGCAAAATGACTTAAGAACAACAAAGTCAAGGTATTGGAGTGGCCATCACAAAGCCCTGACCTCAATCCTATAGAACATTTGTGGGCAGAACTGAAAAAGCTTGTGCGAGCAAGGAGGCCTACAAACCTGACTCAGTCATACCAGCTCTGTCAGGAGGAATGGGCCAAAATTCTCCCAATTTATTGTGGGAAGCTTGTGGAAGGCTACCCAAAACATTTGACCCAAGTTAAACAATTTAAAGGCAATGCTACCAAATACTATTTGAGTGTATGTAAACTTCTGACCCACTGGGAATGTGAAGAAAGAAATAAAAGCTGAAATAAATGATTATTTCTTCTTCTATTATTCTGACATTTCACATTCTTAAAATAAAGTGGTGATCCTAACTGACCTAAAACAGGGATTAAATGTCAGGAATTGTGAAAAACTGAGTTTAAATGTACTTGGCTAAGGTGTATGTAAACTCCGAATTCAACTTTATATGGCCATATCTATCCTCTAAAAAAAATGTGAAATTGCTATAAACATCAAATACTGTTTAAGGACAATCATAAATAAAAGGCAGTATTGAAGAATGGTTACAGACATACCTCATGGCTGGCTTGGGCAATGGTTTTGGGCAGTAGCTTCCACTGCCCAGACTGCCCATCTCCTTAGTCAGGTAAATCTCCTTGAACTTAAGTTGTTGTGATTCCTGCTCTTCTTCCTCTTCCTGATCCATACAGTTGGAGGAAGGGTAGGGAGTCGGGATGCGAAAGCTATTGTAAGACTTTCGACTGCCTGGCCTCTTAGGTACACCAGCCTCAGTAAATCTCACGCGGGACTTGGTGTTAACCTTATTGTCTAACAGACTGGTGAGTGACGCTGTGAGAGATTTCTGTGGCAATGGAGAGGAGGCAGCATCTTGGATGCCCAGTAGTTCGTAAAGACCTGGGATGATGATCTGCATCAGCTTGTCCGATAAAAACTGGACAATCCTCAGACACAAGCCGGCAAGCTGTTGTTTTGTCAGCTGTATTCCAGAAACAGAAGAAGTGTTTTAAAATGTTGCATAGTGCGTCTTTCAAAAGCTTATGAACAAGGCTAAACATTCAGTGATCATTGTATTCTAAATAAGCTTTCAGATCTTACCGGGTCAGAAATGCCATTACGAATCCTACTCCATTGCCTGAAAATTATTCATATGAATTATTCATATTAATAGTATTAATATTGTCAGTCAGTCAGTAGAAAAATGTCGGTCAGTAGAGTCATCAGATTAAACAGTATTTTACACATGCTTTGTAGCAATTGTTTTGACAACATTGTGGTGTGATGTAACTTTTTCCGCAATGGAAATGTAGTTGATGAATCTGCTTTCATACAATCCTTTACAGGTTTGATAGTAGTACTGTACCAAAGAAAATAGAACATACTCCTCAGTTAGGTTCTGCAGGAAGTTGATAATCAGTGAAAAAGACTCAAGATTTTTCGCACTGTTGAGGCTCTCTTCTTCTGTGGTTTCCACAGTGCTGCTTTGCTTCTGGTAGAAATCAACATTATGAGTCTCAAATAATGGCACCAACAGAGTCAAACTTAACATATACAACAAATATCATACTGAAAGAACTTATGAACCGTTAGAGTGGAGGAGCATTGGCAACGTTGGACAAATTTAAACAACTGAAACACAACAGAGATGGTTGTGGTACGTCAACATTGCCAATGATAGCATCACTATAACATTTTATTGGATTAATGTTGTAATATGAAATGACAAGGTCAACTTACCATCTCATTGACAGCTTCAGAGGTCAGGTGGTCATCCATCACACAGACAGGCAGGTCTAGAGACTGGGACAAGGCTCTATGGTCATAACCAGGAGAGAATGGAAACATCAGAGCAGTCCCAATGGCAGAATCTAACCACTGTCTTCATGTCAAATACTCACTTTGTAGTTAATACATGGCCACAAATAATGAGGGGTTCAAATAGATCGGCTGGGGACTTGACCCTACAAATGACTCCATGAATGACGCCTGACCTGCCCCATAACAAGTTCTTTCTTATTAGTCTGTCTCTCTTATTCTCCACACAAATATCTAACTGGACAGAGTGTAAGTGGCCTTACCTGACTGTCTCAGTGTCAGAAACATCATAGTCTTGTTGTTCTATGTCCTCCAGGGACATCTCAGCTACAGCAGACGGGGCAAAGCCCGGGATGATCTCTCAAACTGAAAATAATGACTGTTTATGTGAACTGAACCATTTACAGTGGCTTGCGAAAGTATTCACCCCCCTTGGCATTTTCCCTATTTTGTTGCCTTATAACCTGGAATTAAAATAGATTTTTGCACTGTCAACTGTGGGACCTTAGGTATGTGCCTTTCCAAATCATGTCCAATCAATTGAATTTACCACAGGTGGACTCCAATCATGTTGTAGAAATACCTCAAGGATGATCAAGGGAAACAGGATGCACCGGTGCTCAATTTCGAGTCTCATAGCTAAGGGTTTGAATACTTATGTAAATAAGGTATTTCTGTTTTTTTCCGTTTTAAATTGCAAAAATGTCTAAAAAACTGTTTTTGCTTTGTCATTATAGGATATTGTGTGTAGATTGATGAGGAAAATGTTGTATGTAATCCATTTTAGAATAAGGCTGTAATGTAAAAAATGAAATGTGTAAAAAGTCAAGGGGTCTGAATACTTTCCAAATGCACTGAAGCAGTCTATAAGATATATCTTATTACAGTTTAGGCCTACCTTGTTATTTTCTTCCATCTGGCAATATCATATTAATGGATTAAATCTATTTAGTTTGTTTTGTTGCTAGTATTTTTATTAATTGTTTGAAAATACAAGTATTATCTACTTTCTGAAGGACAGCCAAGTTGATAGGCAACATAGAACCTACAAACAATTATGACATCATTGGAACACATGCACGTGTCACAAACACCTTTAGCCCAAAAAAGCAGTGTAGCAGTGCTGCCCAAGCTGGGGGCGATACACTTTTATTAGGCTTTTAATCAGATTCACAAACAATGCTCTACTTGAAGTCAATGAGTAAACATGTAGCAACATGGCTGAGCTTTAACGTGTAAGTAGAAGTTGACACTAACCATATGTATAATCCTAAAATGCTTGCCCTGAATACCAGTCTAGAACCCAGGTATGTCTCCTGCTATTTATAGTATCTTTCAAGTACATCTTATTACAGTTTAGGCCTACCTTATTATTTTATTCCATCTAGCAATATCATTTTAAGGGCAAATACACACACATGTGTTGTAGGCCAATGAACTCCATAGTTTTAATTTTTTAATAAGGAAGGGGAATTCTGTAACAGGTTATGACATCAAAGGTATGGCAGCTATGGAGAATCATTTTCAAAACAATGTCCAAAACGGGAAATCATTGGATGTGATTCATTCGATTCTATGCAATTTCATCTTTGAGGACTGACATGGAAGCAACCATTACACAACCCTGAACTCAATAACCCCACCCCAGTTTCAGAAGAGATATCAAACCATATCTAGTCATATTGTATTACATTCACCCAGGCTGTGCCTGGACACTGATGGATGGCTATATGGAGCATCCTTGTCCATCATGTTCAGTGTGTTAGTGCTCTCACCACAGCGAGGCAGCAGCCTCCACTGAGCAGCTCAGCAGCCTTAGCAGCCTCCATTGATATATACTTATACTGTATTGCAATGCTTCTGGTCTCTTGCACACTATGATTTGTCTATTTGTTTTGGGATTTGTGTGTTGGCCTGTTTTGAAATAGTTTGATAATAACCTACTACTTTGACCTAATGCACTTCATCAATGATGGTGGTTGTATTGTTTGGGATTTGTACTGATAAGCATCATGTTGTCTTACTCTAGGGAACTTTCCAGCAAATGTGGATCTCAAAACAGGAGTACGAAGAGGGCGGGAAGCAGTGCGTAGACAGGAAGTGCCCTTGATCGACCACCAACAGCATCTTCTGCCTCCAGAACTCACAATAACATGTCTAGTTTAACCTTTTACTGTGAGCTCAGGAACACCCAAGGACGGTAGTTCTGTCGATTTAAAAAAAGTTTTTTTTCAAACTGGATAATGGAATCTGCCTTTATCATTTTTTGTAGAAAACATGAACTATAACGAACCGTGTCACATATTCCATTGCTATGAAAAGGGTGAAAGGCTGAGTTCCTTTTGACTCCATCTTCAGTATGCCATTTTCAGTTTGTTTATGGACCTTATATTCTGATCTCAACCTTGTTGACAGGTAAGAAACACTTGGTTAGTGTATGTGTCTTATCCAATGGGTTGTCAGGTGAACGTTGAAGATGCTTCTTGGAGGTGATCTAATGATGTCATTGAATCGATGTCATTGAGTTGCTCACTGGACAAGACAATTATTCACTGAAAATTAAATCTGTCTTTCATTTCACTTATGTTGATACTTGATTGGCTATTTGCTGTCTTTTGAAAATACAAAAATAAATATAACTGTTTTATGAAGCACTTGTAGACATTCGTTGTTTTCAAAATCATATTTTCAGCAAAACAGATACATACTTTTACAATATGACATCAAATCAAATAAACATAAAATAAGTGATATGTAAATGATTGTCAAAAGGCTCCAACCACCCAAGTCATAGACTGTTCACTCTGCTACCACACGGCAAGCGATACGAGAGCACCAAGTCTGGGACAAAAGGCTCCTTAACAGCTTCTACCCCCAAGTCATTAGACTAGTGAACAGCTTCCACCCCCAAGTCATTAGACTGCTGAACAGCTTCTACCCCAAAGTCATTAGACTGCTGAACAGCTTCTACCCCCAAGTCATTAGACTGCTGAACAGCTTCCACCCCCAAGTCATTAGACTGCTGAACAGCTTCCACCCCAAAGCCATTGGAATGCTGAACAGCTTCTACCCCCAAGTCATTAGACTGCTGAACAGCTTCTACCCCCAAGTCATTAGACTGCTGAACAGCTTCTACCCCCAAGCCATAAGACTGCTGAACAGCTTCTACCCCCAAGCCATAAGACTGCTGAACAGCTTCTACCCCCAAGCCATAAGACTGCTGAACAGCTTCTACCCCCAAGCCATAAGACTGCTGAACAGCTTCTACCCCCAAGTCATTAGACTGCTGAACAGCTTCTACCCCCAAGTCATTAGACTGCTGAACAGCTTCTACCCCCAAGCCATTAGACTGCTGAACAGCTTCTACCCCCAAGCCATAAGACTGCTGAACAGCTTCTACCCCCAAGCCATAAGACTGCTGAACAGCTTCTACCCCCAAGCCATAAGACTGCTGAACAGCTTCTACCCCCAAGCCATAAGACTGCTGAACAGCTTCTACCCCCAAGCCATAAGACTGCTGAACAGCTTCTACCCCCAAGCCATTAGACTGCTGAACAGCTTCTACCCCCAAGCCATCAGACTGATGAACAGCTTCCACCCCCAAGTCATTAGACTGCTGAACAGCTTCTACCCCCAAGCCATTAGACTGATGAACGTTAATTAAATGGCCACCTGCACTATTTGCATTGATCCCCTTTGTTATTGATGTATTTTTCTAATTGTTTTCCACTGACTCTCTTGAGTTGGCTCGATGCACACTCACTACACTCTACCCACACATTCACTGTGACACTGACCGACTTTCACACTAGCTGCTGCTACTGTGTTTATTATCTATCCTGATTGCCTAGTCACTTTTACCCTTACCTACATGTACATACTGTATTACCTCAACTACCTCGCACATTGACTCGGTACTGGTACTCCTTGTATATAGCCTTGTTATTGTTATTGTGTTACTATTTAGAAAATATGTTCTTACTTTTTAACTCTGCATTGTTGGGAATGGGCTCGTAATAAAGCATCTCACAGTTGTTTTCGGCGTATGTGACCAATACGATTAGATTCTCATCTGAACAAATGAATGCTCTCGTTGTTTATAATGAGGAATTTATTTAAATAATTTGGTTTTCCTTGAAGATTTGAATGTGCTGAGAAAGCCTTTCGTGATGGATCTAGACAATCTGGTGAAAAGGGAGGGTTTGCGACTCTTCTCTTCAAGTGGGAAGGACGATGCGATATCATAAATTCCCTCTGGAGAAAAGGAGCCATGAGATGTTGTCATCGTCTCTGCAACGAAAGACCATCCAGCATGCCATCAATTTACATTTTTACTCATTTATCAGACACTCTTATCCAGAGAGACTTACAAGGAGCAATTAGGATGAAGTGCCTTGCTCAAGAGCACATTGACAGATTTTGCCTCGTGAACTCAGGGATTCTGAACCAGCAACCTATCGGTTACTGGCCCAACCTCTTAACCCACTAGGCTACCACCCAGCCCACAGTACAGTATGTCATAGGTAACAACTCAGAGGAGTACAATGTCTTTCCAAATGAATTAGTGGAATGGTAAAGGGATAATGTCTCAGTCTTGACTGAGCAGCAGCCTAAACAGCAGCAGGGCTTACCTGTAAAGTACACAGTAGGGGAAATGTTCTGAGGCTGGTACTCCAGAGACTCTTGAGGACAGAGGTTCTTACTAACATTCTTGGAACCCTGGTTGGTGGGAAAAGGCACATTAAAACAAACTTACATTTTTTTGATATCTTAAAGTACAGCATATCAACTGAAAAGAACCAGTGCAATGCCATGACACAAATAATCATATAAAAGGTCAACAGCAGTGTTATTCATGAAAGATGTATGTGTACTATACCTTTGTATTGAAGGTGAGGACCTGCTCTCCAGTACTGCTGATGGTATCCCTTTCCAAATCAAACACGCCTTCTACAATGTCACTGGTGGCCACGCTGGTAGCGGACTCAAAATAACATTTAGCAGTGGCTTTGGTGATCATTTGAAGAATGACCATGCAAGTAGAAGTCTTTGGATCGTTCTGGACTGAAACATCAAAGTTTATGTTTTCATACTCATCTGACCACTGTCTCAGGAAGCACTTCACTGTCTCTTCAGCAAATATCTGGAGAAGCTGAGAGGAGAGCTCCTTGGATATGGCACATTGTTCATTTCCCCATTTCAGCCTTGAAAGAATGGAGTCTGAAGCACTTTTGGCTGCTTCCAATGTTAAGACCTGTGGAGTGCTGTGGCTGTCCTGAAGGGCTATCACTTTATCCAACAATTCATGGCTGAAAATGTGGATGGTCCAAGTGGAAATTATTTTTCTCAATTTCCTAACAGCAGATCGGAGGTCGTCAAGATGTGAAGCACCCTGTCCATTTTCCTGTGTGTTCTCAACACTTTCCACCATAATGTCCACTACCACCCCAGCAGCTTGCCTGACTTTGTCCACAAAGGTTACAGGAAGTAAGTCCTCTGTGTGAAAGAAGTCCTCAATGATTGTGTTTCTAACAATGGGAAAGTCAATCTGAGCAGGAAACTCAGTGGGGATGGGAGTCCCGGGTAAAGCAAAGTGCCATTTCGACTGCCTTAATTTTGAAGTAGGTGTTAGAGAGATAGAAGAGCGTGAAGAAGAGGTATTTCTTGTATTTTGGCTGTCAGCACTCCTACAACGGATCGTGCCAATATCCTCCAGCATGGATCCTGAGAGCTCAGTAGTTTTAGGTAGTAATTTGTGCGGAATGTCCACACAGGCATCGTTTCCACCAGGTGTAACACTGCTCTGGTTGACCTCAAGATGGCAGAGACTTGCTCTTTGTGAAGCAAGACTGCTTTGATATGTAAATATTTGGATTGAACCAAGTGTTGTGTCTGATCTTTGAAGATCTTTTCTGAGAAACTCCGTAATCTTACTTTGCAGACTGTAGTAGATGTTACGAGCAACAGACCAGATTCTTTTCTCAGAAACCTGTCCAGTGGTGAGCAGGGAGGTTCCAGATACCATGTCAGATGATTGGGTGGTCTGGGTGAGCTCCTGCTGGTCTTTCACCATGGTTTGTATAATATCAGTAGATGTGGTGGATGTAGATACAGACTGGAGGTACTTATCTGTTGTACCGTCCTCCACAATGTTAAATGATCTAGAGATGACATCACTCACTCCTTTCTCAGCTTTGGTTTGGAACTCATGACTAGAGAGTTTTTGGAGGCTCTTTGTTGAAAGACTGTGGGAAGATGCAATGCCTTTGGAGGCAGCCGTGCTGCAATCTAGACTTACTGGAGAGGTTCGCTCAGGAGAACCTTGGAGATGTTCAAACATGTCTTCACATGGTGTTGGGGACCTTGACAAGGAGATGTCCTTCAGCTGAGACAGAACACCACCTACCAACATGTTGACCTCAAGGGACATATCAGATATTTTCTTTCCTACTGTCGAGAAGCAAGGTGCATTTGATGCCTGATCCTCGCATGAGGTCAAGATTGTTGAAATGACCTCTTTGGTACTATTGGTCAGTAGAGCCTCGTCTGTTTCAGTCCAGAGAAGTTTTGAACTCTCGCTGACACCCCTGTGTAGAGCCACTTCAAGGTTCAAACTGTGCAAGTGAGGCACACTCTTACTAGCTTGCCTCAAGTCCTGGCTTGCCAAACAAATGTGCTCCTTAGTCCCAAGATGTCCAGAGTCCTCTGTGGGTATATGAGTAGACATTCTGCTCAGCATGTCTGACCTCCGCTGATGAATGATGAAGTCCTTTAATGTCTTCTGAATATTGTTATATAAACTAGTGGTAGCAGACCAGATCCTCCTCTGAAGCTTTTGTGCATTTTCCTGGAGGTCAGGTTCTCTCTCCTCTACTTCTGCAGGTTGCGCCGAGCTCTGCAGGTCTTCCACAAATGTTTCAATGATGCCAAAGGCAGCAGAATCCGCACAAATATCCTTTGACCATGTGTACTGGTTTTGAATGGAACAAGACCTGGATGCTACAGAATAAGCAGGCTTTGCACTAGTTAAGCTACTGGTGGACTTTTTAACTAGGAACTCACTCACTGCTTGAGTGGCATTTCTCTTAAATTCCTCACTTGAGAGTTTTCTAATACAATCTAACAGACTGGTCAAAGAAGCTGTGGCCTTACTTCTGCTGTCCTCAATTTGACAGGGGAACTCACATACTATTGGTGATGAGGCCCTGGAATGGGCAATATCCCCAAGCTGAGCCAGAACACCCTCTACAAATTTCTCTCTCTCAATAGAGAAGCCTGATCCTTTTTCTCCAACAGTGTACAGGGTGTCCTCCTTTGACATCTCAGTGTTGTACAAGACCAGAAGCTCTGAGATGACTTCTTTGGTGCAAGTTGTCAGAAGGAGCTTGCTTTCTTCTGACTCAGTTTTTGCCCAAAGAAGTTTTGAGCTCTCACTTAGGCCTCTTTGTAAAGTAACTGCACCAGTGGACTCTGGCAACTGAGGCTCACTCTTACTGGGCCTATATGTCATGTCTAAGCAAGGAAGTGGAACTGTCTCCTTGAACTCAGCATTTGTGATGTTATCATCAGATGTGACAATGCTCTTTAAGGCACATCGCTGAAGCTTGCCGAAATAATCTTTCAAGTTGTTTTGGATGCTGTGGTAAATGTGAACAGCAGCAGACCAGGCACTCTTCTGTTGGGGACTCTCTTCAGATTCAGCCAAGGACTTCATATCTGACACGAAAGTCTTAACAACTACTGACGCTGTTGAGCCCACTGGGTGAATTGACTCTGTCTTTACAATGCCAGACAATGTTTGACCTGATACAGCACCTGTTAACTCAGACTGAACGACTGAACTAGGAAAGCTCAAACTACTGACTTTTTTGTCAAGAACTCCACTCACTGCTTGTATTGCTGATGTTTGAAACTCCCGGCTAGAGAGTTTTTGGATGCTCTTAGATGTGAGCGTGCAGGAGGAACCAGATTCACTAATATTGTAGCTGCTCTCGTATTTCCTTATCAGGGCATCAAGATCCTCAATGAAGCCAACATGCGATGCCAAAAACGTGATCTTGTCCTTCAGATCTTCCAGCAAATTCTGTTGGTTCTCGTCAACAAAAGCCACCATTGTGTCAGAGATGGTGGTCATGACTTGCCCTGTTAGACTCTTGCTCTCTTGGTCAACTTTTTCAAGTTTAACAGCCAGCTCTGTCACCATGCTCTCAGTCAACTTGGTCTGTGAGTCTCCCCTTACCGGTGTCACTAGAGAGGTTTGACTTGCGGAGGCACTCTTAACGACCACTGATAAGGCCGACTTGACATCTTTAGCCAACTCTGCCATTACAGCAGGGGTTAGCATCATAGAGCCTGCACTTCCAGATGGAGAATTGGACATGCATGCAAGTTTGGAGAGAGAACCTTGCAGGCTGTCCTGCACACAGGTGACAAGGGTGTCCTCTGAGACACCTAAGAGGACTTGTAGCGTCTCAGAGTTGGTTGTTTTCTTCTGCACATCAGACAGAGAGGTTAGAGTCCTTGGGAAAAAAACGCAGAAATCATCAAAGTCAAACAAATAATATGTAAGGCTGTGATGCACATTCAGTGTGTCAAATACATCTGCACCATTGAAAACAATGAGGAAAACGCTGCTGTTTCTCTGAGAAAAAACGTTAGTGTGATGTCAGCCTAACTGCTTAATTTCTAAAGCCCAATAAAATGTATTTTGTATAAGTCATTTGTATTGAAACTGGCCTGTAGATATTTTTCTATCCTGGCAACATCTATCCTCTACAAAAATCCAAATTACTATAAACTTCAAATACTGTAACTTCTAATAACTTCAAGGACAATCATAAATACAAGGCAGTTTGAAGAAATGTTAAAGGGAAATTTCTAAATGTTTCAACTTCATATTCATCATCTCCAGCACCACCCCAACATCAGCATATGTGAAAAACGGGCATTTCTATGTTTTGTAGTAAAAAAAGAAAGAGGAAGATAAGTGTTTTCTATGACATCATCAACCAATTAGTAGGCAATGCCTACTCATAATTGGTTAAAATCACACGATGCACACTGATGATGTCATTAGAATCTAGAGCTGAGCATTTAACCAACATTTTTGTTATTTTTCGTTTTTTAAACAACTAATTGACTGACATCGGCTCAATTATTTGAATTCCATATAGTTAATTTTTTTCTTCTTCTGTGAGCTCGATGCTCAGTTTCTGTAGAGATAAATCAGATCAAGCACGAACTATGCAATGTAGTAGGGAGTTGTAGTTTCCAACAGGCCAATATTCTACATAGTTTAGCACAGAAAATACGGCAATTAATTCCCATAATCCATTGCACGCCCACTTGCTTGTCCACTCTGTGTGGAGCAGATACGGAAACCTCATTAACTGAGACGGAGAGACGAGAGAATGCATGAGAGAGAAAAAAAGCAGTTGCGTTGCGAGGATTCTCTACCTGGAAATACATGATCTAAGTGATTGACAGTTGGTGTTCAGCGGTCATAAAAGTAGGTCTTATTTACTTAGAAGAACTACTAAAATAGTGATTTTGTCAGACAGGATAAGCAGCAGCTCCATAGAGATGAGTTGATGACTTGGAATGAAATAATAAAGTCATCAAATAAATATTTTATATGAGAAAGTAAATGATGGTTGATAAGTCATAAACAGTAATGGACAGTCACTACCATCATGGGACTTTTATTCATTGTTTTATTATGTGTTGTTACAGCATTCAACACACATAATCCATAGTGCATTCAATGTCTAGAAAAAGTATTGAAATCCAAAACCGTGATTATTTTTTTAATATTTGAATGGAAACCAAACCAACCTCAAAAAGCACTAATTTCTCAGCACTATTGGAAACAGTTAAGTCCCTCTATATTTTTTTTACTACAATGCATGGAAATGTGTAATTTTCACATATGGTGATGCTGGAGATGAATATGAAGTTGTTAAATTTCCCTTTAAGAACATACCTCATGGCCCCCTTGGGCAGGTAGCTTCCACTGCCCAGACTGCCCTTAGTCAGGTAAATCTCCTTGAACTTAAGTTGTGATTCCTGTTCTTCTTCCTCTTCCTGCTCCATACAGTTGGAGGAAGGGTAGGGAGTCGGGATGCGAAAGCTATTGTAAGACTTTCGACTGCCTGGCCTCTTAGGTACACCAGCCTCAGTAAATCTCACGCGGGACTTGGTGTTAGTCTTATCGTCTAACAGACTGGTGAGTGACGCTGTGAGAGATCTCTGTGACAATGGAGCAGAGGCAGCATCTTGGATGCCCAGTAGTTCGTAAAGACCTGGGATGATGATCTGCATCAGCTTGTCCGATAAAAACTGGACAATCCTCAGACACAAGCCGGCAAGCTGTTGTTTTGTCAGCTGTATTCCAGAAACAGAAGAAGTGTTTTAAAATGTTGCATAGTGCGTCTTTCAAAAGCTTATGAACAAGGTTAAACATTAGGCAGAGTTTTCATGGTAATCTGATTAAATTGTCAGTAACATGATCTTACCGGGTCAAACATGCCCTCACGAATCCCCCTCCATTGCCTGAAAACAATATTGTTATAAATGTTGTCATATCAGGATGCGTGGCAGAATAGTTTTTATTTAATTATTTGCCTGATCGTGAAGTTATACTTGCTTTGTGTCAGTTGTTTTGGCAAAATTGCAATGTGACAACTTTTCTAGCACTGAACATTTTTTTCAGATTGATCAGTTTCTAATTTGATCCTATTTCCTTGAAGGTGTGATAGTACCAAAGAAAACAGAACATACTTCTCAGTTAGGTTTTGAAGGAAGTCCATAAGTGTCAGATGTTCCACAATGTTGAGCATTCCCTCTTCTGTGGTTTCCATCACTGAGGTTGCTCTGCTCCTGGTAGAATTGCTCTGCTCCTGGTAGAAATGTAATTATATTGCAAATAATCAAACTTAATTAACAGCAAATATCATACTGAAATAATTATTAACTGTTAAAGAGGGGAGTAGCATTGGCAACGTTGGGCCAATTAAACAACTGCAACACAACAGAGATGGTTGTGGTACGTCAACATTGCCAATGATAGCCTCACTGAAATGACAAGGTCAACTTACCATCTCATTGACAGCTTCAGAGGTCAGGTGGTCATCCATCACACAGACAGGCAGGTCTAGAGACTGGGACAAGGCTCTATGGTCATAACCAGGAGAGAATGGAAACATCAGAGCAGTCCCAATGGCAGAATCTAACCACTGTCTTCATGTCAAAGACTCACTCACTCATTTGCTTTGTCAAACCTACCCCTTAGAATGACTTCGATATTAAAAACCCAGGCTTTCCTAAAATGTTTACCTCAGCCAGTCTAGAACCCAGGTGTGTCTACAAAACACATGTACTCCTCCATAAGGTTCATGGCTTGCCTATTGTTTTATCCCAGTACAAGAGGGGCAACTGGATTCAGGATTAAACACAAGCAGTCTTTCAGGTATATCTTATTACAGTTTAGGCCTACCTTATTATTTTCTTCCATCTGGCAATATCATTTTAAGGAGTGAAATATGTTTTGTTGCTAGTATTATTAGTAACTGTAGGAAAATACAGCTGTAGAGTACAAGAATCAGCTACTTTCTGAAGGGAAGCCAAGCTCATCAGCAATTTAGAACCTACAGACAATTATGACAAAGTTGGAACGCATGATTGCGTCACAAACGCCTTGTGGTCACATGTTATTTTAGGGCGTGGCTCCGCATTCGTGACCGGTTCTCATATTTCTTTTTCCCGGTATCCGTTAGTGCTGGAATTTGCGATTAATACTTTTCTCATGCCGAAACCGGATTAAATACATACCGGTAGTTAAATGACAAAAAATATGATATTCGCAATGTCATTAAGCAACAACAACAACAAAAACATAAATAGCTACTACAATTTCTAAACATGATTTTGTCATCAGTTCAGTACCATTTGTTTGATTTTGTGGACCCACGACTAGACTTTATCCATGTTAGCTAGTTGCTAGCGATGCTAGTCAGCATAGGCTGCTACGTGATAAACAGTTCGCGTTAGCGAATTAGCTACCTAGCTAGCCAGCCTAACAAGCTGTCAAATCCAATGGAAACCGATGCAACCCTGCTGCCAAATAAGGGCTAGCTCGATGACCCGTGGTAACAGTGGGGTCCCCATGAGTTTCAAGGCTTTAATAAGTGCTATCGTGCAGAAAAAGCGAATAAAATACTGGTTGATGAGCTAGCTAAGTTAGCAAGACGGGTATGACCGTTAACAGCGTGCATGCACAAATGCATGACGACACATTGTATCTCAGTGAAGCAGGCATGCAGAACGAGATCGCCCCACCAAGCCAGATAGTAGAGGGGTACAACAACGCCGGGACACAGAGGCATAGCTCATACAATTATATTTTGTTCCAGTCAATGACAATACATGTTGAAAAATAAATACCTGCGTCAAATATATGGCATCGCATGCTAGTGCAAAGATAGCTTGCATGAATTTTTTTTTTTAATCCGGTGACCACTAGATGTCCTCGTATATCCACATTTAGATCAACTGTACTTGATTTTTCATCAGTACTGTGAATGACAAGCCCACTGAATCTAGTTTAATAATCTTTATACTCAGCAGGTAGAGGCCTAGGTACTTCAAATCAGTGCTTAATTTGAGCAGGATCATGCCAGAACAGGATCCGGCACCGTTCCGTTCTGGACTGTTTTGTTCCGGAACCTACTTGGCCGAATCCGGTACCTCTCGTGCCATGAAAAATAATTTTCACTTTTTGCTATGTAACAATTATAATAAAAGCGATCAAAGTTCATTCGAGTTGCCTCTTCGTCAATTATCGTGCCCCCTCATCTCTCCAGAGTTGCACTTCATCATTTGTTTCCTTATAGAATCATAGCTGCATGAAGGGTTCTGGAGGAATTTTCTAAAGTTACGGAATTACTGCTGTCTGTTCAGGAATAAATTAAATCATTCAGAATAGCCTAATACGTCATGAGAAGCCCTATAATTTAGCTACAGAGGACCAATAGCTTCTTTTTTTAAATAGCCTAGCTGCGGATTGTAGCCCAATAACAAAGAATAGCCTACAGTCGGGAACGCGAGGCAAATCTGTCAGTGAAAAAACAGCAGGCAGACAAAACAGGCCTTTTGCAATATTTCAAATACAATCGAGGGAAAACACAGATTGAAAAGCAATGACTGTTGCTGAAAAGATAAGACTATGCTGTAGACTACCAAAATATTTGATCAACTCCCAAACATTGTTTTACAAAACAGAGAGAGGGAGAGATAGGCTTTTGACACGAGCGCATCGACAATCTCCAGCGAGTGAGCTGCGCATCATTGGGTGAGTCAGTGAAACTGGAAAGCATTTTTAGGACTAATTTCCTCCTCATATTGTAGCCTACAATATGTTTCTCCACAAACCTAGGCCTATAGGCTATTGATGGATTCAAGACAAGGTCGTTTTTATTGATCTCAGATACTAAGTTTGTCAGTGTCAAAGTAGCCTGCCATTTCGATCATTTGTGCTGATTAAAAAAGGATAGTGCCAAAGTCTCCAGTCATGTAAAATTATGTAGAATTGCACGAAATGCGGTTTTAAAAAGGCCAACACTTTCCCGGACCCTAGGCTACTAAAAATGTTCCCCATGTGTTCACCTACTGTAAATGGCTCTACTCTACTGCTCTACCCAAATGTGATGATATGCGTTCAATGCTCTATTATAATAGGTGATCTTTTTTCTCATGAGTTCTGGTACCACAGAGCCCCCCCTCTGGCACCTCCCAATTTACAAATTAAGCTCTGCTTCAAATTTTTATTTTACAAGGCAAGTCAGTTAAAAACAAATTCTTATTTTCATTAAAGGCCTAGGAACAGTGGGTTAACTGCCTGTTCAGGGGCAGAATGACAGATTTGTACCTTGTCAGTTCAGGGATTTGAACTTGCAACCTTTCGGTTACCAGTCCAACACTCTAACCACTAGGCTACTTGTCTTCATGAAGGGTTTCATGTGAGCCTGTTTGCATCCCTCCCAGCTGCCCACTGCATTGAGGCTAGGTAACACAGTCACCACAGATAAATCCATGATAACCAAAAACTTCAACAAGCATTTCTCAACGGCTGGCCATGCCTTCCTCCTGGCTTCTCCAACCTCGGCCAACAGCTCCATGGGAAAGGAAGATGATTCTAAGAAGCAATTTGTTCATTTGGCTGGTGTCAAGTAAAGTATGTGACTAGTACTTACAATAGGAGACATGGTTATGTGATGGAGTGATAGTACTTACAATAGGAGACATGGTTATGTGATGGGGTGATAGTACTTACAGTAGGAGACATGTGATGGGGCGATCGTACTTACAGTAGGAGACATGTGATGGGGCGATAGTACTTACAGTAGGAGACATGTGATGGGGCGATAGTACTTACAGTAGGAGACATGTGATGGGGTGATAGTACTTACAGTAGGAGACATGTGATGGGGCGATCGTACTTACAGTAGGAGACGTGATGGGGCGATGGTACTTACAGTAGGAGACATGTGATGGGGCGATAGTACTTACAGTAGGAGACATGGTTATGTGATGGGGTGATAGTACCTACAGTAGGAGATATGGTTATGTGATGGGGCGATAGTACTTACAGTAGGAGACGTGATGGGGCGATAGTACTTACAGTAGGAGACATGTGATGGGGCGATAGTACTTACAGTAGGAGACATGTGATGGGGCGATAGTACTTACAGTAGGAGACATGTGATGGGGCGATAGTACTTACAGTAGGAGACATGTGATGGGGCGATAGTTCTTACAGTAGGAGACATGGTTATGTGATGGGGCGATAGTACTTACAGTAGGAGACATGTGATGGGGCGATAGTACTTACAGTAGGAGACATGTGATAGGGCGATAGTACTTATGGTAGGAGACAGCCACGCCAGCAGTGCTTTGTCAACATTGTCCCATCACGCACTAGTGACTCCTGTGGCGGGCCAGGCGCAGTGCACGCAGCAGTGCACGCTGGCACGGTCAACACGGCTGGCTTCCAGGTTAAGCGGGCATGGTGTCATGAAGCAGTGTGGCTTGGCTGGGTTGTGTTTCGGAGGACGCACGGCTCTTGGCTCTCGCCTCTCCCAAGTCCATATGGGAGTTGTAGCAATGGGACAAGACTGTAACTACCAATTGGATACCACTAAATTGGAGAAGAAAAAAAAAGAAGTCACCTTGGGGGTTTGTGGTATATGGCCAATATACCTCCACGTTGCGTTGTGCCTAAGAACAGCCCTTGGCCGTGGTATATTGGCCATACACCACACCTCCTTGGGCCTTATTTCTTAATTGTACACATTTGGACACTTTTACAATTATTGTATGGTAAACATTGACATCTGCCTGGGTGGAACACCCTCCATAATGGGTGTCTGTGTGGGACACCCTCCATTACGGCTCCATCAGTGCTGAGCCCTCTCACTCTGATTGTATGGGACACTCAATTACGGCTCCTTGTGTTTCCAATCTTCTTCCTCTGGCAGGATTACTTCCACGTGCAACTGTCAGACGACAAGCAGGTGAGGTACTTCCTGGAGCTGAGCTATGCTGGTGCCATCCTTCGGGACAGCTGGGTCCTGACAGACGTTGGCATCACCCCTAGCAGTGCCATCTGCTGCCTGCTGAAGGTACCAGCCGAACACCTAGCTGTTTCTACCCGTGCTTGAAAATGCATATCAAAGTGAGCTGGCTATTGCTTGAAACAGCTTCATACTATCATTAGCATAAAGTGTTTCAGATATAGTGTGGTAATATATAGTATGGTTATATAGTATGGTTAAATAGTATGGTTATATAGTATGATTATATATATTATGGTGATATAGAGTGTGGTAATATATAGTATGGTTATATAGTATGATTATATAGTATGGTTATATAGTATGATTATATAGTATGATTATATAGTATGATTAGGTATGATTAGGTGATTTAGTTCATTCAAACAGGTGCCATTAATACAGGTAACGAGTGGAGGACAGAGGAGCCTCTTAAAGAAGAAGTTACAGGTCTGTGAGAGCCAGAAATGTTGCTTGTTTGTAGGTGACCAAATACTTATTTTCCACCATAATTTGCAAATAAATTCATTAAAAATCCTACAATGTGATTTTTCTGGAATTTTTTTCTTTCTCATTTTGTCTGTCATAGTTGAAGTGTACCTATGATGAAAATTACAGGCCTCTCTCATCTTTTTAAGTGGGAGAACTTGCACAATTGGTGGCTGACTAAATACTTTTTTGCCCCACTGTATAGTGTGGTGGTATATAGTATGGCGATATATAGTATGTTGAGGTCACCCTGCTTGAGACTTAAAGTAATATTGCCCTTGCTCAACCAAGACCATGGTTATGGTAGAGTGATTGGTTAGTAAGGACACTGCTTTATACCGAGACCATGGTTATGGTAGAGTGATTGATTAGTAAGAACACTGCTTCGTGAGTGTGAAGTGTTGTTGTACAGAGGTCCCTGGGTACATGTCCAGAGCCAGACAGGGACAGAACTCACTCTGTTCCACAAAGTTCTGTGGAAGATTTGCTAACAGAGGAGAGTGGTTATGTATCTAAGTACAAATGTAACCATCAGAATAATGTTTATTTGTGTTCCTTACTCCTTACTTACACATCCCATCATTGACATAGTCAAAGCCAGACCTTCTGTCTGTCTCTCCTTCTTGCTGGTTGACTAGAGTGGAAATCTATAGTATTGTATGGTTGACCTGGGATAGAGCTGAAATGTGGCCCGATGTAGTGTTGCCTTTGTACCAAACACGCTTACAGTCATAAACCTTTTCCCCATGTAATCGCCTCGACCTCAGTCTGGTGTTCGCTAACAGTATCTGAAGAGTCTGTATACCCAGTGGTGTATAGTACAGTAGAGCACAGCAGAGTACAGCAGACTACAGTAGAGTACAGCAGACAGAGTACAGCAGAGTACAGTAGAGTACAGTAGAGCACAGCAGACTACAGTAAAGTACAGCAGACAGAGTACAGCAGAGTACAGTAGAGTACAGTAGAGCACAGCAGACAGAGTACAGTAGAGCACAGCAGAGTACAGTAGAGCACAGCAGAGTACAGCAGACAGAGTGCAGTAGAGTACAGTAGAGCACAGCAGAGTACAGCAGAGTACAGCAGACAGAGCACAGCAGAGTACAGTAGAGTACAGTAGAGTACAGCAGAGTACAGCAGAGTACAGTAGAGCACAGCAGAGTACAGCAGACAGAGCACAGTAGAGTACAGTAGAGCACAGCAGGCCATGTAGTAGGAGAAGAAGAGGCCCTTTGGGTTCATTGAAATACATATTCATAATATTTCAGTTAACAATTTAATTTTCACCCAGATTAGTCTTCAATTTAATTTTCACCCAGATTAGTGTTCCATTTAATCTGCACCCAGATTAGTATTCAATGTGATAGAACAAAACTCAGTACAGCACATGAATTAGAAAATGTTGTTACAAATTTGAGCCACGAGATGGTGGTAGATTATACGTTTAAATAGCATGGACCTTTGATTTGTCTCTGGATAGAAATGACCCTTGGGCACAGATCTAGGATCAGTTTACTCTCACCAAATCCTAACCTTTACCATTAGCAGTAAAAACACAAACCAGACCTAAGATCAGTGCAAAGGAGCCACTTCATCTTACCCCTGTAATTATATGACTCCTAACTTATATATACTGGGTGTACCAAACATTAGAAACACCTTCCTAATATTGAGTTGCACCCCGCCTTTTGCCATCAGAACAGCCTCAATTCGTTGGGGCATGGAAAAACCCCAGCAGCATTGCAGGTCTTGACACAAACCGGTGCACCTGGCACCTACTACCCCGTTCAAAGGCACTTACATATTTTGTCTTGCCCATTCACCCTCTGAATGGCACACATACACAATCTATGCCTCAATTGTCTCAAGGCTTAAAAATCATTCTTTAACCAGTCTGCTCTCCTTCATCTACACTGAAGTGGTATTTATGTAAAACAAGTGAATTTACTGTATGTCCATGGTATCTTGTGAACTTGACAAAAAAAACTTGAAACGTGTTATAAATACATTGATTCTGTATTATTCCAGGTTCCAGCTCCGGGTGGCACTCTACATCGCTGCTTCTCTGGGCCACCTGGACCTGGCCGGCTGGCTGCTGGAGAGGGGGGTGCGTGTCATTGAGCCGGTGGGGGTTCACCCTTACCGTGAGTGGTGCCACCAGACGGCCCACCCCGACGTCGCCAAGTGTCCCGCTGTCGCCTCCATCGAGCGAGGCCAGCTCACCATCCTCAAACTCTTTATCGCCAGCAGCGTTCTGACCCTTGACCCTGGGGATCCCGACAGGCGTGACCCCCTGAGGATCGCCCTCCAGTACGGCCACAGAGAGTGTGTGCGTCACCTGGCCACCAAGCTGTGCTCTGTGGTGGTCCTCCCAGGTATGGCCCTGCCCATGCGGACATACCTCCAGATAAAGGGCTGGGTGAGGCTGGGGCAGAGGAGGGCAGCATCCAGGCACTGCATGGGCCTCAACAGGGCTCCGTTCAGGACCAGGGTGGGCGACACGGTCCTGGTGGACGGCTTCACCCTCCCCAAGATGTCCTCCAAGCCCAGGAGGAGTGAGGCCAAGGCGGGTATCAGGGTGATGTCCACAGCCTCTCGACGTTTGACCCCCATCAACTGCCCATCTCATGTATCCTGCCCGTTCCGCGCCCTGGCATCCCAGGATAAACCTCTTCAACTACCGAAGCTACACCCTGTGGCCACGAGGGATGAAAGAGAGAAGAAGAGGGGATGTGGAGGGAAGGGATGTGAGGAGGATGAGAGTGGTGATCAGAACAGCAACCAATGGAGGAGCAGAGTCCCGCTCCCGCCCATTTCCAGAGACACCAATCTCAGACCTGTGTTTGCCTCGCCAAACTCCGCCCAGATACTCACCACCTCACTGGAGGCCTTTTCTCTCCACTGCGACCGCACACCCAGAGAAAACGCCATATACTGTTTGGCCTTGGCCAGGTTAGTCCAAGTTTAAATGACAGCTACGGTGAATATGAATATTTCTCTGGAGGTTTCTTATGAAAGGTGTGAATACTGTCAGAAGAAGCCTCCTATAATCAGTGGTGGTGGGGGGGAACACATGTAAAAGCTGTTTACACACTTTTTATTTTATTTTGTTCAAGCATTTACCCACCTTTTGTGGAAGATGCATTGAAAGTAGAGGGAGCGTTACTTCTTTAATCCTGAACGGCAATCAGCATTTACCAGTCAATGTTTTTACCACTACATCACTGCCTATGATATACCCTTATCCTCCCTGAATAGATTTCAGTACAAACAAATCATGAGCCAACCATCATGCTTAGAAGGTACATAGTCAAATCAAATCAACTCAAACTTTAATTTGTCACATGCGCTGAATACAACAAGTGTAGATCTTTCCGTGAAATACTTTACTTACAAGCCCTTAACAAACAGTGCAGTTCAAGAAGAGTTAAGAGAATATTTACCCAATAAACTAAAGTAACAAATAATAAAACAGTTGAACTTGTCCGGTGGCCATTTGATTAATTGTTCAGCAGTGTTATGACTTGGGGTTAGAAGCTGTTATAGGTTTACCCTAACAAGTCCTGAAACAAATCATGAGCCAACTATCATGCTTAGAAGGTATATAGTGTCAGTCTTATTGGTTCACCCTAACAAGTTGTTTCAGTATGGGGAGAGGATAGGATGTAAGGGCGCTTCATTAATGTATTGACAACTACTGTGACGATGTGTTAGCACAGCATGTGTCATCATTCCCCTGCAGTGTGTGGATTTACACAGCAACATAGCAGACAGCTTAAATAGTTTATTTTTATTTAACCTTTATTTCACTAGACAAGTCAGTTAAGAACAAATTCTTATTTACAATGATGGCCAAACCCGGACGACGCTGGGCCAATTATGCGGCACAATATGGGACTCCCAATCACTTGGGAGTGGGAAGGATACCAAATCCAATATCACACACTTCTTCCTTAGTATTCTGAGAACTGTCAGATAGCTGTGAGAGCTATGAGTGGATCGTGGACCCATGCATAAATGATAACTTTGCTGTAACTCAGTGGGGCAAGTAGAACGTCCGGGTTAGTGTATGTGCATTATCTGGACAGTTGATTGTCTTTGTCTCAAAGCCTTTCCATTTCTGGGGTATTGAAGAAGCTTCTGATCTCAACCTTCTTGACAGGTAAGAAACACTTGGTTAGTGTATGTGTCTTATCCAATGGGTTGTCAGGTGAACGTTGAAGATGCTTCTTGGAGGTGATCTAATGATGTCATTGAATCGCTGTCATTGAGTTGCTCACTGGACAAGACAATTATTCACTGAAAATTAAATCTGTCTTTCATTTCACTTATGTTGATACTTGATTGGCTATTTGCTGTCTTTTGAAAATACAAAAATAAATATACCTGTTTTATGAAGCACTTGTAGACATTCATTGTTTTCAAAATCATATTTTCAGCAAAACAGATACATACGTTTACAATATGACATCAAATCAAATAAAAATAAAGTAAGTGATATGTAAATGATTGGCAAAAGGCTCCAACCACCCAAGTCATAGACTGTTCACTCTGCTACCACACGGCAAGCAATACGAGAGCACCAAGTCTGGGACAAAAGGCTCCTTAACAGCTTCTACCCCCAAGTCATTAGACTGCTGAACAGCTTCTACCCCCAAGTCATTAGACTGCTGAACAGCTTCCACCCCCAAGCCATTAGACTGCTGAACAGCTTCTACCCCCAAGTCATTAGACTGCTGAACAGCTTCTACCCCCAACTCATAAGACTGCTGAACAGCTTCTACCCCCAAGTCATTAGACTGCTGAACAGCTTCTACCCCCAAGTCATTAGACTGCTGAACAGCTTCTACCCCCAAGTCAGTAGACTGCTGAACAGCTTCTACCCCCAAGTCATTAGACTGCTGAACAGCTTCTACCCCCAAGTCATTAGACTGCTGAACAGCTTCTACCCCCAAGTCATTAGACTGCTGAACAGCTTCTACCCCCAAGTCATTAGACTGCTGAACAGCTTCTACCCCCAAGTCATTAGACTGCTGAACAGCTTCTACCCCCAAGTCATTAGACTGCTGAACAGCTTCCACCTCCAAGTCATTAGACTGCTGAACAGCTTTTACCCCCAAGCCATAAGACTGATGAACGTTAATTAAATGGCCACCTGCACTATTTGCATTGACCCCCTTGGTTATTGATGTATTTTTCTAATTGTTTTCCACTGACTCTCTTGAATTGGCTCGATGCACACTCACTACACTCTACCCACACATTCACTGTGACACTGACCGACTTTCACACTAGCTGCTGCTACTGTGTTTATTTTCTATCCTGATTGCCTAGTCACTTTTACCCTTACCTACATGTACATACTGTATTACCTCAATTACCTCGCACCCATGCACATTGACTCGGTACTGGTACTCCTTGTATATAGCCTTGTTATTGTTATTGTGTTACTATTTAGAAAATATTTTCTTAATTTTTAACTCTGCATTGTTGGGAATGGGCTCGTAATAAAGCATCTCACAGTTGTTTTCGGCGTATGTGACCAATACAATTAGATTCTCATCTGAACAAATGAATGCTCTCGTTGTTATAATGAGGAATTTATTTAAATAATTTGGTTTTCCTTGAAGATTTGAATGGGCTGAGAAAGCCTTTTGTGATGGATCTAGACAATCTGGTGAAAAGGGAGGGTTTGCGACTCTTCTCTTCAAGTGGGAAGGACGATGCGATATCATAAATTCCCTCTGGAGAAAAGGAGCCATGAGATGTTGTCATCGTCTCTGCAACGAAAGACCATCCAGCATGCCATCAATTTACATTTTTACTCATGTATCAGACACTCTTATCCAGAGAGACTTACAAGGAGCAATTAGGATTAAGTGCCTTGCTCAAGAGCACATTGACAGATTTTGCCTCGTGAACTCAGGGATTCTGAACCAGCAACCTATCGGTTACTGGCCCAACCTCTCAACCCAGCCCACAGTACAGTATGTCATAGGTAACAACTCAGAGGAGTACAACGTCTTTCCAAATGAATTAGTGGAATGGTAAAGGGATAATGTCTCAGTCTTGACTGAGCAGCAGCCTAAACAGCAGCAGGGCTTACCTGTAAAGTACACAGTAGGGGAAATGTTCTGAGGCTGGTACTCCAGAGACTCTTGAGGACAGAGGTTCTTACTAACTTTCTTGGAACCCTGGTTGGTGGGAAAAGGCACATTAAAACAAACTGAAATGTTTTCGATATCGTAAAGTACAGCATATCAACTGCAAAGAAGCAGTGCAATGCCATGACACAAAGAATCATATAAAAGGTCAACAGCAGTGTTATTCATGAAAGATGTATGTGTACTATACCTTTGTATTGAAGGTGAGGACCTGCTCTCCAGTACTGCTGATGGTATCCCTTTCCAAATCAAACACGCCTTCTACAATGTCACTGGTGGCCACGCTGGTAGCGGACTCAAAATAACATTTAGCAGTGGCTTTGGTGATCATTTGAAGAATGACCATGCAAGTAGAAGTCTTTGGATCGTTCTGGACTGAAACATCAAAGTTTAAGTTTTCATACTCATCTGACCACTGTCTCAGGAAGCACTTCACTGTCTCTTCAGCAAATATCTGGAGAAGATGAGAGGAGAGCTCCTTGGATATGGCACATTGTTCCTTTCCCCATTTCAGCCTTGAAAGAATGGAGTCTGAAGCACTTTTGGCTGCTTCCAATGTTAAGACCTGTGGAGTGCTGTGGCTGTCCTGAAGGGCTATCACTTTATCCAACAATTCATGGCTGAAAATGTGGATGGTCCAAGTGGAAATGATTTTTCTCAATTTCCTAACAGCAGATCGGAGGTCGTCAAGATGTGAAGCACCCTGTCCATTTTCCTGTGTGTTCTCAACACTTTCCACCATAATGTCCACTACCACCCCAGCAGCTTGCCTGACTTTGTCCACAAAGGTTACAGGAAGTAAGTCCTCTGTGTGAAAGAAGTCCTCAATGATTGTGTTTCTAACAATGGGAAAGTCAATCTGAGCAGGAAACTCAGTGGGGATGGGAGTCCCGGGTAAAGCAAAGTGCCATTTCGACTGCCTTAATTTTGAAGTAGGTGTTAGAGAGATAGAAGAGCGTGAAGAAGAGGTATTTCTTGTATTTTGGCTGTCAGCACTCCTACAACGGATCGTGCCAATATCCTCCAGCATGGATCCTGAGAGCTCAGTGGTTTTAGGTAGTAATTTGTGCGGAATGTCCACACAGGCATCGTTTACACCAGGTGTAACACTGCTCTGGTTGACCTCAAGATGGCCGAGACTTGCTCTTTGTGAAGCAGGACTGCTTTGATATGTAAATATTTGGATTGAACCAAGTGTTGTGTCTGATCTTTGAAGATCTTTTCTGAGAAACTCCGTAATCTTACTTTGCAGACTGTAGTAGATGTTACGAGCAACAGACCAGATTCTTTTCTCAGAAACCTGTCCAGTGGTGAGCAGGGAGGTTCCAGATACCATGTCAGATGATTGGGTGGTCTGGGTGAGCTCCTGCTGGTCTTTCACCATGGTTTGTATAATATCAGTAGATGTGGTGGATGTAGATACAGACTGGATGTACTTATCTGTTGTACCTTCCTCCGCAATGTTAAATGATCTAGAGATTACCTCACTCACTCCTTTCTCAGCTTTGGTTTGGAACTCATGACTAGAACGTTTTTGGAGGCTCTTTGTTGAAAGACTGTGGGAAGATGCAATGCCTTTGGAGGCAGCCGTGCTGCAATCTAGACTTACTGGAGAGGTTCGCTCAGGAGAACCTTGGATACGTTCAAACATGTCTTCACATGGTGTTGGGGACCTTGACAAGGAGATGTCCTTCAGCTGAGACAGAACACCACCTACCAACATGTTGACCTCAAGGGACATATCAGATATTTTCTTTCCTACTGTGGAGAAGCAAGGTGCATTTGATGCCTGATCCTCGCATGAGATCAAGATTGTTGAAATGACCTCTTTGGTACTATTGGTCAGTAGAGCCTCGTCTGTTTCAGTCCAGAGAAGTTTTGAACTCTCGCTGACACCCCTGTGTAGAGCCACTTCAAGGTTCAAACTGTGCAAGTGAGGCACACTCTTACTAGCTTGCCTCAAGTCCTGGCTTGCCAAACCAAGGTACTCCTTAGTCCCAAGATGTCCAGAGTCCTCTGTGGGTATATGACTAGACATTCTGCTCAGCATGTCTGACCTCCGCTGATGAATGATGAAGTCCTTTAATGTCTTCTGAATATTGTTATATAAACTAGTGGTAGCAGACCAGATCCTGCTCTGAAGCTTTTGTGCATTTTCCTGGAGGTCAGGTTCTCTCTCCTCTACTTCTGCAGGTTGCGCCGAGCTCTGCAGGTCTTCCACAAATGTTTCAATGATGCCAAAGGCAGCAGAATCCGCACAAATATCCTTTGACCATGTGTACTGGTTTTGAATGGAACAAGACCTGGATGCTACAGAATAAGCAGGCTTTGCACTAGTTAAGCTACTGGTGGACTTTTTAACTAGGAACTCACTCACTGCTTGAGTGGCATTTCTCTTAAATTCCTCACTTGAGAGTTTTCTAATACAATCTAACAGACTGGTCAAAGAAGCTGTGGCCTTACTTCTGCTGTCCTCAATTTGACAGGGGAACTCACATACTATTGGTGATGAGGCCCTGGAATGGGCAATATCCCCAAGCTGAGCCAGAACACCCTCTACAAATGTCTCTCTCTCAATAGAGAAGCCTGATCCTTTTTCTCCAACAGTGTACAGGGGGTCCTCCTTTGACATCTCAGTGTTGTACAAGACCAGAAGCTCTGAGATGACTTCTTTGGTGCAAGTTGTCAGAAGGAGCTTGCTTTCAGTTATTGCCCAAAGAAGTTTTGAGCTCTTACTTAGGCCTCTTTGTAAAGTAACTGCACCAGTGGACTCTGGCAACTGAGGCTCACTCTTACTGGGCCTATATTTCATGTCTAAGCAAGGAAGTGGAACTGTCTCCTTGAACTCAGCATTTGTGATGTTGTCATCAGATGTGACAATGCTCTTTAGGGCAAATCTCTGAAGCTTATCGAAATAATCTTTCAAGTTGTTTTGGATGCTGTGGTAAATGTGAACAGCAGCAGACCAGGCACTCTTCTGTTGGGGACTCTCTTCAGATTCAGCCAAGGACTTCATATCTGACACGAAAGTCTTAACAACTACTGACGCTGCTGAGCCCACTGGGTGAATGGAGTCTGTCTTTACAATGCCAGACAATGTTTGACCTGATACAGCACCTGTTAACTCAGACTGAATGACTGAACTAGGAAAGCTCAAACTACTGACTTTTTTGGCAAGAACTCCACTCACTGCTTGTATTGCTGATGTTTGAAACTCCCGGCTAGAGAGTTTTTGGATGCTCTTAGATGTGAGCGTGCAGGAGGAACCAGATTCACTAATATTGTAGCTGCTCTCGTATTTCCTAATCAGGGCATCAAGATCCTCAATGAAGCCAACATGCGATGCCAAAAACGTGATCTTGTCCTTCAGATCTTCCAGCAAATTCTGTTTGTTCTCGTCAACAAAAGCCACCATTGTGTCAGAGATCATGGTCATGACTTGCCCTGTTAGACTCTTGCTCTCTTGGTCAACTTTTTCAAGTTTAGCAGCCAGCTCTCTCACCATGCTCTCAGTCACCTTGGTCTGTGAGTCTCCCCTTACCGGTGTCACTAGAGAGGTTTGACTTGCGGAGGCACTCTTAACGACCACTGACAAGGCCGACTTGACATCTTTAGCCAACTCTGCCATTACAGCAGGGGTTAGCATCATAGAGCCTGCACTTCCAGATGGAGAATTGGACATGCATGCAAGTTTGGAGAGAGAACCTTGCAGGCTCTCCTGCACACAGGTGACAAGGGTGTCCTCTGAGACACCTAAGAGGACTTGTAGCGTCTCAGAGTTGGTTGTTTTCTTCTGCACATCAGACAGAGAGGTTAGAGTCCTTGGGAAAAAAACCCGCAGAAATCATCAAAGTCAAACAAATAATATGTAAGGCTGTGATGCACATTCAGTGTGTCAAATACATCTGCACCATTGAAAACAATGAGGAAAACGCTGCTGTTTCTCTGAGAAGAAAAAACCTTAGTGTGATGTCAGCCTAACTGCTTAATTTCTAAAGCCCAATAAAATGTATTTTGTATAAGTCATTTGTATTGAAACTGGCCTGTAGATATCTATCTATCCTGGCAATATCTATCCTCTACAAAAATCCAAATTGCTATAAACTTCAAATACTGTAACTTCTAATAACTTCAAGGACAATCATAAATACAAGGCAGTTTGAAGAAATGTTAAAGGGAAATTTCTAAATGTTTCAACTTCATATTCATCATCTCCAGCACCACCCCAACATCAGCATATGTGAAAAACTGGCATTTCTATGTTTTGTAGTAAAAAAAGAAAGAGGAAGATAAGTGTTTTCTATGACATCATCAACCAATTAGTAGGCAATGCCTACTCATAATTGGTTAAAATCACACGATGCACACTGATGATGTCATTAGAATCTAGAGCTGAGCATTTAACCAACATTTTTGTTATTTTTTGGTTTTTAAACAACTAATTGACCGACGTCGGCTCAATTATTTGAATTCCATATAGTTATTTTTTTTCTTCTTCTGTGAGCTCGATGCTCAGTTTCTGTAGAGAGAAATCAGATCAAGCACGAACTATGCAATGTAGTAGGGAGTTGTAGTTTCCAACAGGCCAATATTCTACATAGTTTAGCACAGAAAATATGGCAATTAATTCCCATAATCCATTGCACGCCAACTTGCTTGTCCACTCTGTGTGGAGCAGATACGGAAACCTCATTGACTGAGACGGAGAGAATGCATGAGAGAGATAAAAAGCAGTTGCGTTGCGAGGATTCTCTACCTGGAAATACATGATCTAAGTGATTGACAGTCGGTGTTCAGCGGTCATAAAAGTAGGTCTTATTTACTTAGAAGAACTACTAAAATAGTGATTTTGTCAGACAGAATAAGCAGCAGCTCTATAGAGATGAGTTGATGACTTGGAATGAAATAATAAAGTCATCAAATAAATATTTTATATGAGAAAGTAAATGATGGTTGATAAGTCATAAACACTAATGGACAGTCACTACCATCATGGGACTTTTATTCATTGTTTTATTATGTGTTGTTACAGCATTCAACACACATAATCCATAGTGCATTCAATGTCTAAAAAAAGTATTGAAATCCAAAACCGTGATTATTTTTTAAATATTTGAATGGAAACCAAACCAACCTCAAAAAGCACTAATTTCTCAGCACTATTGGAAACAGTTACGTCCCTCTATATTTTTTTTACTACAAAGCATGGAAATGTGTAATTTTCACATATGGTGATGCTGGAGATGAATATGAAGTTGTTAAATTTCCCTTTAAGAACATACCTCATGGCCCCCTTGGGCAGGTAGCTTCCACTGCCCAGACTGCCCTTAGTCAGGTAAATCTCCTTGAACTTAAGTTGTGATTCCTGTTCTTCTTCCTCTTCCTGCTCCATACAGTTGGAGGAAGGGTAGGGAGTCGGGATGCGAAAGCTATTGTAAGACTTTCGACTGCCTGGCCTCTTAGGTACACCAGCCTCAGTAAATCTCACGCGGGACTTGGTGTTAGTCTTATCGTCTAACAGACTGGTGAGTGACGCTGTGAGAGATCTCTGTGACAATGGAGAAGAGGCAGCATCTTGGATGCCCAGTAGTTCGTAAAGACCTGGGATGATGATCTGCATCAGCTTGTCCGATAAAAACTGGACAATCCTCAGACACAAGCCGGCAAGCTGTTGTTTTGTCAGCTGTATTCCAGAAACAGAAGAAGTGTTTTAAAATGTTGCATAGTGAGTCTTTCAAAAGCTTATGAACAAGGTTAAACATTAGGCAGAGTTTTCATGGTAATCTGATTAAATTGTCAGTAACATGATCTTACCGGGTCAAACATGCCCTCACGAATCCCCCTCCATTGCCTGAAAACAATATTGTTATAAATGTTGTCATATCAGGATGCGTGGCAGAATAGTTTTTATTTAATTATTTGCCTGATCGTGAAGTTATACTTGCTTTGTGTCAGTTGGCAAAATTGCAATGTGACAACTTTTCTAGCACTGAACATTTTTTTCAGATTGATCAGTTTCTAATTTAATCATATTTCCTTGAAGGTGTGATAGTACCAAAGAAAACAGAACATACTTCTCAGTTAGGTTTTGAAGGAAGTCCATAAGTGTCAGATGTTCCACATTGTTGAGCTTTCCCTCTTCTGCGGTTTCCATCACTGAGGTTGCTCTGCTCCTGGTACAATTGCTCTGCTCCTGGTAGAAATGTAATTATATTGCAAATAATCAAACTTAATAAACAACAAATATCATACTGAAATAATTATTAACTGTTAAAGAGGGGAGGAGCATTGGCAACGTTGGGCCAATTAAACAACTGCAACACAACAGAGATGGTTGTGGTACGTCAACATTGCCAATGATAGCATCACTATAACATTTTATTGGATTAATGTTGTAATATGAAATGACAAGGTCAACTTACCATCTCATTGACAGCTTCAGAGGTCAGGTGGTCATCCATCACACAGACAGGCAGGTCTAGAGACTGGGACAAGGCTCTATGGTCATAACCAGGAGAGAATGGAAACATCAGAGCAGTCCCAATGGCAGAATCTAACCACTGTCTTCATGTCAAAAGCCTCACTCACTCATTTGCTTTGTCAAACCTACCCCTTAGAATGACTTCGATATTAAAAACCCAGGCTTTCCTAAAATGTTTACCTCAGCCAGTCTAGAACCCAGGTGTGTCTACAAAACACATGTACTCCTCCATAAGGTTCATGGCTTGCCTATTGTTTTATCCCAGTACAAGAGGGGCAACTGGATTCAGGATTAAACACAAGCAGTCTTTAAGGTATATCTTATTACAGTTTAGGCCTACCTTATTATTTTCTTCCATCTGGCAATATCATTTTAAGGAATGAAATCTGTTTTGTTGCTAGTATTATTAGTAACTGTAGGAAAATACAGCTGTAGAGTACAAGAATCAGCTACTTTCTGAAGGGCAGCCAAGCTCATAAGCAATTTAGAAGCTACAGACAATTATGACAAAATTGGAACACATGAATGCGTCACAAACGCCTTGTGGTCACATGTTATTTTAGGGCGTGGCTCCGCATTCGTGACCGGTTCTCTTATTTCTATTTCCCGGTATCCGTTAGTGCTGGAATTTGCCATTAATACTTTTCTCATGCCGAAACCGGATTAAATACATACCGGTAGTTAAATGACAAAAAATATGATATTCGCAATGTCATTAAGCAACAACAACAACAAAAACATAAATAGCTACTACAATTTCTAAACATGATTTTGTCATCAGTTCAGTACCATTTGTTTGATTTTGTGGACCCACGACTAGACTTTATCCATGTTAGCTAGTTGCTAGCGATGCTAGTCAGCATAGGCTGCTACGTGATAAACAGTTCGCGTTAGCGAATTAGCTACCTAGTTAGCCAGCCTAACAAGCTGTCAAATCCAATGGAAACCGATGCAACCCTGCTGCCAAATAAGGGCTAGCTCGATGACCCGTGGTAACAGTGAGGTCCCCACGAGTTTCAAGGCTTTAATAAGTGCTATCGTGCAGAAAAAGCGAATAAAATACTGGTTGATGAGCTAGCTAAGTTAGCAAGACGGGTATGACCGTTAACAGCGTGCATGCACAAATGCATGACGACACATTGTATCTCAGTGAAGCAGGCATGCAGAACGAGATCGCCCCACCAAGCCAGATAGTAGAGGGGTACAACAACGCCGGGACACAGAGGCATAGCTCATACAATTATATTTTGTTCCAGTCAATGACAATACATGTTGAAAAATAAATACCTGCGTCAAATATATGGCATCGCATGCTAGTGCAAAGATAGCTTGCATGATTTTTTTTTTTAAATCCGGTGACCACTAGATGTCCTCGTATACCCACATTTAGATCAAATATACTTGATTTTTCATCAGTACTGTGAATGACAAGCCCACTGAATCTAGTTTAATAATCTTTATACTCAGCAGGTAGAGGCATAGGTACTTCAAATCAGTGCTTAATTTGAGCAGGATCATGCCAGAACAGGATCCGGCACCGTTCCGTTCTGGACTGTTTTGTTCCGGAACCTACTTGGCCGAATCCGGTACCTCTCGTGCCATGAAAAATAATTTTCACTTTTTGCTATGTAACAATTATAATAAAAGCGATCAAAGTTCATTCGAGTTGCCTCTTCGTCAATTATCCTGCCCCCTCATCTCTCCAGAGTTGCACTTCATCATTTGTTTCCTTATAGAATCATAGCTGCATGAAGGGTTCTGGAGGAATTTTCTAAAGTTACGGAATTACTGCTGTCTGTTCAGAAATAAATTAAATCATTCAGAATAGCCTAATACGTCACGAGAAGCCCTATAATTTAGCTACAGAGGACCAATGGCCCCTTTTTTAAATAGCCTAGCTGCGGATTGTAGCCCAATAACAAAGAATAGCCTACAGTCGGGAACGCGAGGCAAATCTGTCAGTGAAAAAACAGCAGGCAGACAAAACAGGCCTTTTGCAATATTTCAAATAAAATCGAGGGAAAACACAGATTGAAAAGCAATGACTCTTGCTGAAAAGATAAGACTATGCTGTAGACTACCAAAATATTTGATCAACTCCCAAACATTGTTTTACAAAACAGAGAGAGGGAGAGATAGGCTTTTGACACGAGCGCATCGACAATCTCCAGCGAGTGAGCTGCGCATCATTGGGTGAGTCAGTGAAACTGGAAAGCATTTTTAGGACTAATTTCCTCCTCATATTGTAGCCTACTATATGTTTCTCCACAAACCTAGGCCTATAGGCTATTGATGGATTCAAGACAAGGTCGTTTTTATTGATCTCAGATACTAAGTTTGTCAGTGTCAAAGTAGCCTGCCATTTCGATCATTTGTGCGGATTAAAAAAAGATAATGCCAAAGTCTCCAGTCATGTAAAAGGATGTAGAATTGCACGAAATGCGGTTTTAAAAAGGCCAACACTTTCCCGGACCCTAGGCTACTAAAAATGTTCCCCATGTGTTCACCTTCTGTAAATGGCTCTACCCAAATGTGATGATATGCGTGAGTTCTCATATCTCATGAGTTCTGGTACCACAGAACCCCCCTCTAGCACCCATCCATCCTTCGGGACAGCTGGGTCCTGACAGACGTTGGCATCACCCCTAGCAGTGCCATCTGCTGCCTGCTGAAGGTACCAGTCGAACACCTAGCTGTTTCTACCCGTGCTTGAAAATGCATATCAAAGTGAGCTGGCTATTGCTTGAAACAGCTTCATACTATCATTAACATAAAGTGTTTCAGATATAGTGTGGTGATATATAGTATGGTTAAATTGTATGGTTAAATAGTATGGTTATATAGTATGATTATATATATTATGGTGATATAGAGTGTGGTAATATATAGTATGGTTATATAGTATGGTTAAATAGTATGGTTATATAGTATGATTATATAGTATGGTTATATAGTATGATTATATAGTATGATTATATAGTATGATTAGGTATGATTAGGTGATTTAGTTCATTCAAACAGGTGCCATTAATACAGGTAACGAGTGGAGGACAGAGGAGCCTCTTAAAGAAGAAGTTACAGGTCTGTGAGAGCCAGAAATGTTGCTTGTTTGTAGGTGACCAAATATTTATTTTCCACCATAATTTGCAAATAAATTAATTAAAAATCCTACAATGTGATTTTTCTGGATTTTTTTTCTTTCTCATTTTGTCTGTCATAGTTGAAGTGTACCTATGATGAAAATTACAGGCCTCTCTCATCTTTTTAAGTGGGAGAACTTGCACAATTGGTGGCTGACTAAATACTTTTTTGCCCCACTGTATAGTGTGGTGGTATATAGTATGGCGATATATAGTATGTTGAGGTCACCCTGCTTGAGACTTAAAGTAATATTGCCCTTGCTCAACCAAGACCATGGTTATGGTAGAGTATTTGGTTAGTAAGGACACTGCTTTATACCGAGACCATGGTTATGGTAGAGTGATTGATTAGTAAGAACACTGCTTCGTGAGTGTGAAGTGTTGTTGTACAGAGGTCCCTGGGTACATGTCCAGAGCCAGACAGGGACAGAACTCACTCTGTTCCACAAAGTTATGTGGAAGATTTGCTAACAGAGGAGAGTGGTTATGTATCTAAGTACAAATTTAACCATCAGAATAATGTTTATTTGTGTTCCTTACTCCTTACTTACACATCCCATCATTGACATAGTCAAAGCCAGACCTTCTGTCTGTCTCTCCTTCTTGCTGGTTGACTAGAGTGGAAATCTATAGTATTGTATGGTTGACCTGGGATAGAGCTGAAATGTGGCCCGATGTAGTGTTGCCTTTGTACCAAACACCCTTACAGTCATAAACCTTTTCCCCATGTAATCGCCTCGACCTCAGTCTGGTGTTCGCTAACAGTATCTGAAGAGTCTGTATACCCAGTGGTGTATAGTACAGTAGAGCACAGCAGACTACAGTAAAGTACAGCAGACAGAGTACAGCAGAGTACAGTATAGTACAGTAGAGCACAGCAGAGTACAGTAGAGTACAGTAGAGCACAGCAGACTACAGTAGAGTACAGTAGAGCACAGCAGAGTACAGTAGAGTACAGTAGAGCACAGCAGAGTACAGCAGAGTACAGCAGAAAGAGTACAGCAGAGTACAGTAGAGCACAGCAGAGTACAGTAGAGTACAGTAGAGCACAGCAGAGTACAGCAGACAGAGTGCAGTAGAGTACAGTAGAGCACAGCAGAGTACAGCAGACAGAGCACAGCAGAGAACAGTAGAGTACAGCAGAGTACAGTAGAGCACAGCAGGCCGTATAGTAGGAGAAGAAGAGGCCCTTTGGGTTCATTGAAATACATATTCATATATTTATATATTCTTGACCCAGAAAATATAAAAAACTATCGGCCTATATCGAATCTTCCATTCCTCTCAAACATTTTAGAAAAGGCTGTTGCGCAACAACTCACTGCCTTCCTGAAGACAAACAATGTATACGAAATGCTTCAGTCTGGTTTTAGACCCCATCATAGCACTGAGACGGCACTTGTGAAGGTGGTAAATGACATTTTAATGGCATCGGACCGAGGCTCTGCATCTGTCCTCGTGCTCCTAGACCTTAGTGCTGCTTTTGATACCATCGATCACCACATTCTTTTGGAGAGATTGGAAACCCAAATTGGTCTACACGGACAAGTTCTGGCCTGGTTTAGATCTTATCTGTCGGAAAGATATCAGTTTGTCTCTGTGAATGGTTTGTCCTCTGACAAATCAACCTAAAAGGTTCCGTTTTAGGACCACTATTGTTTTCACTATATATTTTACCTCTTGGGGATGTTATTCGAAAACATAATGTTAACTTTCACTGCTATGCGGATGACACACAGCTGTACATTTCAATTAAACATGGTGAAGCCCCAAAATTGCCCTTGCTAGAAGAATGTGTTTCAGACATAAGGAAGTGGATGGCTGCAAACTTTCTACTTTTAAACTCGGACAAAACAGAGATGCTTGTTCTAGGTCCCAAGAAACAAAGAGATCTTCTGTTGAATCTGACAATTAATCTTAATGGTTGTACAGTCGTCTCAAATAAAACTGTGAAGGACCTCGGCGTTACTCTGGACCCTGATCTCTCTTTTGAAGAACATATCAAGACCATTTCAAGGACAGCTTTTTTCCATCTACGTAACATTGCAAAAATCAGAAACTTTCTGTCCAAAAATGATGCAGAAAAATTAATCCATGCTTTTGTCACTTCTAGGTTAGACTACTGCAATGCTCTACTTTCCGGCTACCCGGATAAAGCACTAAATAAACTTCAGTTAGTGCTAAATACGGCTGCTAGAATCCTGACTAGAACCAAAAAAAAAAAAAAATTTGATCATATTACTCCAGTGCTAGCCTCTCTCTCTACACTGGCTTCCTGTCAAAGCAAGGGCTGATTTCAAGGTTTTACTGCTAACCTACAAAGCATTACATGGGCTTGATCCTACCTATCTCTCTGATTTGGTCCTGCCGTACATACCTACACGTACGCTACGGTCACAAGACGCAGGCCTCCTAATTGTCCCTAGAATTTTTAAGCAAACAGCTGGAGGCAGGGCTTTCTCCTATAGAGCTCAATTTTTATGGAACGGTCTGCCTACTCATGTCAGAGACGCAAACTCGGTCTCAACCTTTAAGTCTCTACTGAAGACTCATCTCTTCAGTGGGTCATCTGATTGAGTGTAGTCTGGCCCAGGTGTGGGAGGGTGAACGGAAAGGCTCTGGAGCAACGAACCGCCCTTGCTGTCTCTGCCTGGCCGGTTCCCCTCTTTCCACTGGGATTCTCTGCCTCTAACCCTATTACAGGGGCTGAGTCACTGGCTTTACTGGGGCTCTCTGGGTTGAGTCATTGATGTGGTCATCCTGTCTGGGTTGGCGCCCCCCTTGGGTTGTGCCGTGACGGAGGTCTTTGTGGGCTATACTCAGCCTTGTCTCAGGATGGTAAGTTGGTGGTTGAAGATATCCCTCTAGTGGTGTGGGGGCTGTGCTTTGGCAAAGTGGGTGGGGTTATATCCTTCCTGTTTGGCCCTGTCCGGGGGTGTCCTCGGAATGGGCCACAGTGTCTCCTGACCCCTCCTGTCTCAGCCTCCAGTATTTATGCTGCAGTAGTTTATGTGTCGGGGGGCTAGGGTCAGTTTGTTATATCTGGAGTACTTCTCCTGTCCTATTCGGTGTCCTGTGTGAATTTAAGTGTGCGTTCTCTAATTCTCTCCTTCTCTCTTTCTCTCTCTCGGAGGACCTGAGCCCTAGGACCATGCCCCAGGACTACCTGACATGATGACTCCTTGCTGTCCCCAGTCCACCTGGCTGTGCTGCTGCTCCAGTTTCAACTGTTCTGCCTTATTATTATTCGACCATGCTGGTCATTTATGAACATTTGAACATCTTGGCCATGTTCTGTTATAATCTCCACCCGGCACAGCCAGAAGAGGACTGGCCATCCCACATATGCTCTCTCTAATTCTCTCTTTCTTTCTCTCTCTCGGAGGACCTGAGCCCTAGGACCATGCCCCAGGAATACCTGACATGATGACTCCTTGCTGTCCCCAGTCCACCTGACTGTGCTGCTGCTCCAGTTTCAACTATTCTGCCTTATTATTATTCGACCATGCTGGTCATTTATGAACATTTGAACATCTTGACCATGTTTTGTTATAATCTCCACCCGGCACAGCCGGGTGGAGATTATAACAAAACATGGTCAAGATGTTCAAATGTTCATAAAGAGGAAGAGGACTGGCCACCCCACATAGCCTGGTTCCTCTCTAGGTTTCTTCCTAGGTTTTAGCCTTTCTAGGGAGTTTTTCCTAGCCACCGTGCTTCTACACCTGCATTGCTTGCTGTTTGGGGTTTTAGGCTGGGTTTCTGTACAGCACTTTGAGATATCAGCTGATGTACGAAGGGCTATATAAATACATTTGATTTCATTTGATTTGATATTCATAATATTTCAGTTAACAATTTAATCAGCACCCAGATTAGTCTTCAATTTAATTTTCACCCAGATTAGTGTTCAATTTAATCTGCACCCAGATTAGTGTTCAATGTGATAGAACAAAACTCAGTACAGCACATGAATTAGAAAATGTTGTTACAAATTTGAGCCACGAGATGGTGGTAGATTATAAATTTAAATAGCATGGACCTTTGATTTGTCTCTGGATAGAAATGACCCTTGGGCACAGATCTAGGATCAGTTTACTCTCACCAAATCCTAACCTTTACCATTAGCAGTAAAAACACAAACCAGACCTAAGATCAGTGCAAAGGAGCCACTTCATCTTACCCCTGTAATTATATGACTCCTAACTTATATATACTGAGTGTACGGCCACAGGGAGTGTGTGAGTCACCTGGCCACCAAGCTGTGCTCTGTGGTGGTCCTCACAGGTATGGCCCTGCCCATGCGGACATACCTCCAGATAAAGGGCTGGGTGAGGCTGGGGCAGAGGAGGGCAGCATCCAGGCACTGCATGGGCCTCAACAGGGCTCCGTTCAGGACCAGGGTGGGCGACATGGTCCTGGTGGACGGCTTCACCCTCCCCAAGATGTCCTCCAAGCCCAGGAGGAGTGAGGCCAAGGCGGGTATCAGGGTGATGTCCACAGCCTCTTGACGTTTGACCCCCATCAACTGCCCATCTCATGTAACCTGCCCGCTCCGCGCCCTGGCATCCCAGGATAAACCTCTTCAACTACCGAAGCAACACCCTGTGGCCACGAGGGATGAAAGAGAGAAGAAGAGGGGATGTGGAGCGAAGGGATGTGAGGAGGATGAGAGTGGGGATCAGAACAGCAACCAATGGAGGAGCAGAGTCCCGCTCCTGCCCATTTCCAGAGACACCAATCTCAGACCTGTGTTTGCCTCACCAAACTCCGCCCAGATCCTCACCACCTCACTGGAGGCCTTTTCTCTCCACTGCGACCGCACACCCAGAGAAAACGCCATATACTGTTTGGCCTTGGCCAGGTTAGTCCAAGTTTAAATGACAGCTACGGTGAATATGAATATTTCTCTGGAGGTTTCTTATGAAAGGTGTGAATACTGTCAGAAGAAGCCTCCTATAATCAGTGGTGGTGGGGGGGGGGACACATGTAAAAGCTGTTTACACACTTTTTATTTTATTTTGTTCAAGCATTTACCCACCTTTTGTGGAAGATGCATTGAAAGTAGAGGGAGCGTTACTTCTTTAATCCTGAACGGCAATCAGCATTTACCAGTCAATGGTTTTACCACTACATCACTGCCTATGATATACCCTTATCCTCCCTGAATAGATTTCAGTACAAACAAATCATGAGCCAACCATCATGCTTAGAAGGTACATAATCAAATCAACTCAAACTTTATTTGTCACATGCACTGAATACAACAAGTGTAGATCTTTCCGTGAAATACTTTACTTACAAGCCCTTAACAAACAGTGCAGTTCAAGAAGAGTTAAGAGAATATTTACCCAATAAACTAAAGTAACAAATAATAAAACATTTGAACTTGTCCGGTGGCCATTTGATTAATTGTTCAGCAGTGTTATGACTTGGGGTTAGAAGCTGTTATTGGTTTACCCTAACAAGTCCTGAAACAAATCATGAGCCAACCATCATGCTTAGAAGGTATATAGTGTCAGTCTTATTGGTTCACCCTAACAAGTTGTTTCAGTATGGGGAGAGGATAGAATGTAAGGGCGCTTCATTAATGTATTGAAGCCATTACATATACAGTATTTCACAATGCTAGGACACAGATTTGGTCTCCTAACCTTGTTCTGGTTGATTGACTCTCTAACAGTGCCTTCACACAGAGACCATGGTTGCAGCAGCTGAATGTAGCGCGGACTCTGTCCAGGAGGAGTGCTCAGCACATTGGGTAGACACCAGGATCCTGGTCATTAGGCAGATTAAACATACTGAAACAAGGAGGGACAACCTGGAATTGTCCAAAAAGGAACTCTTATTTGAGTTTTTATTTTTATTTTTTACAGTGAACAAGATGAGACTTTGGAACGGATGATGCCTGAAACAATGCGGACAACTTAGAATTTTGTTCCTTTGGATGAGGCTTATAGATATAGTCAGTACTGTGTTTGATTTGTGTGCAGAAAGTTTACAACGGCAGGCAGTGGATTCTCAGTCATTCCTCTCAAGTAACAAAAAACTTATCATATTTCACTGGCTATTTGTAGTAGCCAAATGTGAATGGAATTATTATTATTCTAGAATCATTCAGTTGACTGAATGTGACTATGTGGTTGTGCTGTATGTGACTGTACTGAATGTGACTATGTGGTTGTGCTGTATGTGATTGTACTGAATGTGACTATGTGGTTGTGCTGTATGTGATTGTACTGAATGTGACTATGTGGTTGTGCTGTATGTGATTGTACTGAATGTGACTATGTGGTTGTGCTGTATGTGACTGTACTGAATGTGACTATGTGGTTGTGCTGAATGGGGTTGTACTGAATGTGACTATGTGATTGTACTGAATGTGACTATGTGGTTGTACTGAATGGGGTTGTACTGAATGTGACTATGTGATTGTACTGAATGTGACTATGTGGTTGTGCTGTATGTGATTGTACTGAATGTGACTATGTGGTTGTGCTGTATGTGATTGTACTGAATGTGGTTGTACTGTACGTAATTGTAAGTGTTTGACATGGGTCTAATTGAGGCTCCAACCCCCTGCCTTAAAACTATTTTATTAAGATGTGGATCATTATTGCTCATATGAGTCTGTGCAGTGTGAAAATAATACATACTGTATTTCACAGAGTATTTGACAAACTCTTTATTTACGTTACAAAACTGACAACTACTGTGACGATGTGTTAGCACAGCATGTGTCATCATTCCCCTGCAGTGTGTGGATTTACACAGCAATATAGCAGACAGCTTAAATAGTTTATTTTTATTTAACCTTTATTTCACTAGACAAGTCAGTTAAGAACAAATTCTTATTTACAATGATGGCCAAACCTGGACGACGCTGGGCCAATTATGCGGCACAATATGGGACTCCCAATCACTTGGGAGTGGGAAGGATACCAAATCCAATATCACACACTTCTTCCTTAGTATTCTGAGAACTGTCAGATAGCTGTGAGAGCTATGAGTGGATCGTGGACCCATGCATAAATGATAACTTTACTGTAACTCAGTGGGGCAAGTAGAACATCCGGGTTAGTGTATGTGCATTATCTGGACAGTTGATTGTCTTTGTCTCAAAGCCTTTCCATTTCTGGGGTATTGAAGAAGCTTCTGATCTCAACCTTCTTGACAGGTAAGAAACACTTGGTTAGTGTATGTGTCTTATCCAATGGGTTGTCAGGTGAACGTTGAAGATGCTTCTTGGAGGTGATCTAATGATGTCATTGAATCGATGTCATTGAGTTGCTCACTGGACAAGACAATTATTCACTGAAAATTAAATATGTCTTTCATTACACTTATGTTGATACTTGATTGGCTATTTGCTGTCTTTTGAAAATACAAAAATAAATATAACTGTTTTATGAAGCACTTGTAGACATTCATAGTTTTCAAAATCATATTTTCAGCAAAACAGATACATACGTTTACAATATGACATCAAATCAAATAAAAATAAAGCAAGTGGTATGTAACTGATTGGCAAAAGGCTCCAACCACCCAAGTCATAGACTGTTCACTCTGCTACCACACGGCAAGCGATACGAGAGCACCAAGTCTGGGACAAAAGGCTCCTTAACAGCTTCTACCCCCAAGTCATTAGACTGCTGAACAGCTTCTACCCCCAAGTCATTAGACTGCTGAACAGCTTCTACCCCCAAGTCATTAGACTGCTGAACAGCTTCTACCTCCAAGTCATTAGACTGCTGAACAGCTTCCACCCTCAAGTCATTAGACTGCTGAACAGCTTCTACCCCCAAGTCATTAGACTGCTGAACAGCTTCTACCCCCAAGTCATTAGACTGCTGAACAGCTTCTACCCCCAAGTCATTAGACTGCTGAACAGCTTCTACCTCCAAGTCATTAGACTGCTGAACAGCTTCCACCCTCAAGTCATTAGACTGCTGAACAGCTTCTACCCCCAAGTCATTAGACTGCTGAACAGCTTCTACCCCCAAGTCATTAGACTGCTGAACAGCTTCCACCCCAACTCATTAGACTGCTGAACAGCTTCTATCCCCAAGTCATTAGACTGCTGAACAGCTTCTACCCCCAAGTCATTAGACTGCTGAACAGCTTCTACCCTCAAGTCATTAGACTGCTGAACAGCTTCTACCCCCAAGTCATTAGACTGCTGAACAGCTTCTACCCCCAAGTCATTAGACTGCTGAACAGCTTCTACCCCCAAGTCATTAGACTGCTGAACAACTTCTACCCCCAAGCCATAAGACTGCTGAACAGCTTCTACCCCCAAGCCATTAGACTGCTGAACAGCTTCTACCCCCAAGTCATTAGACTGCTGAACAGCTTCTACCCCCAAGTCATTAGACTGCTGAACGTTAATTAAATGGCCACCTGCACTATTTGCATTGACCCCCTTTGTTATTGATGTATTTTTCTAATTGTTTTCCACTGACTCTCTTGAATTGGCTCGATGCACACTCACTACACTCTACCCACACATTCACTGTCCGACTTTCACACTAGCTGCTGCTACTGTGTTTATTATCTATCCTGATTGCCTAGTCACTTTTACCCTTACCTACATGTACATACTGTATTACCTCAACTACCTCGCACCCATGCACATTGACTCGGTACTGGTACTCCTTGTATATAGCCTTGTTATTGTTATTGTGTTACTATTTAGAAAATATTTTCTTACTTTTTAACTCTGCATTGTTGGGAATGGGCTCGTAATAAAGCATCTCACAGTTGTTTTCGGCGTATGTGACCAATACGATTAGATTCTCATCTGAACAAATGAATGCTCTTGTTGTTATAATGAGGAATTTATTTAAATAATTTGGTTTTCCTTGAAGATTTGAATGTGCTGAGAAAGCCTTTCGTGATGGATCTAGACAATCTGGTGAAAAGGGAGGGTTTGCGACTCTTCTCTTCAAGTGGGAAGGACGATGCGATATCATAAATTCCCTCTGGAGAAAAGGAGCCATGAGATGTTGTCATCGTCTCTGCAACGAAAGACCATCCAGCATGCCATCAATTTACATTTTTACTCATTTATCAGACACTCTTATCCAGAGAGACTTACACGGAGCAATTAGGATGAAGTGCCTTGCTCAAGAGCACATTGACAGATTTTGCCTCGTGAACTCAGGGATTCTGAACCAGCAACCTATCGGTTACTGGCCCAACCTCTTAACCCACTAGGCTACCACCCAGCCCACAGTACAGTATGTCATAGGTAACAACTCAGAGGAGTACAATGTCTTTCCAAATGAATTAGTGGAATGGTAAAGGGATAATGTCTCAGTCTTGACTGAGCAGCAGCCTAAACAGCAGCAGGGCTTACCTGTAAAGTACACAGTAGGGGAAATGTTCTGAGGCTGGTACTCCAGAGACTCTTGAGGACAGAGGTTCTTACTAACATTCTTGGAACCCTGGTTGGTGGGAAAAGGCACATTAAAACAAACTGAAATGTTTTCGATATCTTAAAGTACAGCATATCAACTGCAAAGAACCAGTGCAATGCCATGACACAAAGAATCATATAAAAGGTCAACAGCAGTGTTATTCATGAAAGTGTACTATACCTTTGTATTGAAGGTGAGGACCTGCTCTCCAGTACTGCTGATGGTATCCCTTTCCAAATCAAACACGCCTTCTACAATGTCACTGGTGGCCACGCTGGTAGCGGACTCAAAATAACATTTAGCAGTGGCTTTGGTGATCATTTGAAGAATGACCATGCAAGTAGAAGTCTTTGGATCGTTCTGGACTGAAACATCAAAGTTTATGTTTTCATACTCATCTGACCACTGTCTCAGGAAGCACTTCACTGTCTCTTCAGCAAATATCTGGAGAAGCTGAGAGGAGAGCTCCTTGGATATGGCACATTGTTCATTTCCCCATTTCAGCCTTGAAAGAATGGAGTCTGAAGCACTTTTGGCTGCTTCCAATGTTAAGACCTGTGGAGTGCTGTGGCTGTCCTGAAGGGCTATCACTTTATCCAACAATTCATGGCTGAAAATGTGGATGGTCCAAGTGGAAATGATTTTTCTCAATTTCCTAACAGCAGATCGGAGGTCGTCAAGATGTGAAGCACCCTGTCCATTTTCCTGTGTGTTCTCAACACTTTCCACCATAATGTCCACTACCACCCCAGCAGCTTGCCTGACTTTGTCCACAAAGGTTACAGGAAGTAAGTCCTCTGTGTGAAAGAAGTCCTCAATGATTGTGTTTCTAACAATGGGAAAGTCAATCTGAGCAGGAAACTCAGTGGGGATGGGAGTCCCGGGTAAAGCAAAGTGCCATTTCGACTGCCTTAATTTTGAAGTAGGTGTTAGAGAGATGGAGGAGCGTGAAGAAGAGGTATTTCTTGTATTTTGGCTGTCAGCACTCCTACAACGGATCGTGTCAATATCCTCCAGCATGGATCCTGAGAGCTCAGTGGTTTTAGGTAGTAATTTGTGCGGAATGTCCACACAGGCATCGTTTCCACCAGGTGTAACACTGCTCTGGTCGACCTCAAGATGGCAGAGACTTGCTCTTTGTGATGCAGGACTGCTTTGATATGTAAAGATTTGGATTGAACCAAGTGTTGTGTCTGATCTTTGAAGATCTTTTCTGAGAAACTCCGTAATCTTACTTTGCAGACTATAGTAGATGTTACGAGCAACAGACCAGATTCTTTTCTCAGAAACCTGTCCAGTGGTGAGCAGGGAGGTTCCAAATACCATGTCAGATGATTGGGTGGTCTGGGTGAGCTCCTGCTGGTCTTTCACCATGGTTTGTATAATATCAGTAGATGTGGTGGATGTAGATACAGGCTGGAGGTACTTATCTGTTGTACCTTCCTCCACAATGTTAAATGATCTAGAGAGGACCTCACTCACTCCTTTCTCAGCTTTGGTTTGGAACTCATGACTAGAGAGTTTTTGGAGGCTCTTTGTTGAAAGACTGTGGGAAGATGCAATGCCTTTGGAGGCAGCCGTGCTGCAATCTAGACTTACTGGAGAGGTTCGCTCAGGAGAACCTTGGAGACGTTCAAACATGTCTTCACATGGTGTTGGGGACCTTGACAAGGAGATGTCCTTCAGCTGAGACAGAACACCACCTACCAACATGTTGACCTCAAGGGACATATCAGATATTTTCTTTCCTACTGTGGAGAAGCAAGGTGCATTTGATGTCTGATCCTCGCATGAGGTCAAGATTGTTGAAATTACCTCTTTGGTACTATTGGTCAGTAGAGCCTCGTCTGTTTCAGTCCAGAGAAGTTTTGAACTCTCGCTGACACCCCTGTGTAGAGCCACTTCAAGGTTCAAACTGTGCAAGTGAGGCACACTCTTACTAGCTTGCCTCAAGTCCTGGCTTGCCAAACCAAGGTACTCCTTAGTCCCAAGATTTCCAGAGTCCTCTGTGGGTATATGACTAGACATTCTTCTCTGCATGTCTGACCTCCGCTGGTGAATGATGAAGTCCTTTAATGTCTTCTGAATATTGTTATATAAACTAGTGGTAGCAGACCAGATCCTACTCTGTAGCTTTTGTGCATTTTCCTGGACGTCAGGTTCTCTCTCCTCTACTTCTGCAGGTTGCGCCAAGCTCTGCAGGTCTTCCACAAATGTGTCAATGATGCCAAAGGCAGCAGAATCCGCACAAATATCCTTTGACCATGTGTACTGGTTTTGAATGGAACAAGACCTGGAATAAGCAGGCTGTGCACTAGTTAAGCTACTGGAGGACTTTTTAACTAGGAACTCACTCACTGCTTGAGTGGCATTTCTCTTAAATTCCTCACTTGAGAGTTTTCTAATACAATCTAACAGACTGGTCAAAGAAGCTGTGGCCTTACTTCTGCTGTCCTCAATTTGACAGGGGAACTCACATACTATTGGTGATGAGGACCTGGAATGGGAGATATCCCCAAGCTGAGCCAGAACACCCTCTACAATTGTCTCTCTCTCAATAGAGAAGCCTGATCCTTTTTCTCCAACAGTGTTGTACAAGACCAGAAGCTCTGAGATGACTTCTTTGGTGCAAGTTGTCAGAAGGAGCTTGCTTTCTTCTGACTCAGTTTTTGCCCAAAGAAGTTTTGAGCTCTCACTTAGGCCTCTTTGTAAAGTAACTGCACCAGTGGACTCTGGCAAATGAGGCTCACTCTTACTGGGCCTATATTTCATGTCTAAGCAAGGAAGTGGAACTGTCTCCTTAAACTCAGCATTTGTGATGTTGTCATCAGATGTGACAATGCTCTTTAGGGCAAATCTCTGAAGCTTGCCGAAATAATCTTTCAAGTTGTTTTGGATGCTGTGGTAAATGTGAACAGCAGCAGACCAGGCACTCTTCTGTTGGGGACTCTCTTCAGATTCAGCCAAGGACTTCATATCTGACACGAAAGTCTTAACAACTACTGACGCTGCTGAGCCCACTGGGTGAATTGACTCTGTCTTTACAATGCCAGACAATGTTTGACCTGATACAGCACCTGTTAACTCAGACTGAATGACTGAACTAGGAAAGCTCAAACTACTGACTTTTTTGTCAAGAACTCCACTCACTGCTTGTATTGCTGATGTTTGAAACTCCCGGCTGGAGAGTTTTTGGATGCTCTTAGATGTGAGCGTGCAGGAGGAACCAGATTCACCAATATTGTAGCTGGTCTCGTATTTCCTTATCAGGGCATCAAGATTGTAAATGAAGCCAACATGCGATGCCAAAAACGTGATTTTGTCCTTCAGATCTTCCAGCAAATTCTGTTCGTTCTCGTCAACAAAAGCCACCATTGTGTCAGAGATCATGGTCATGACTTGCCCTGTTAGACTTTTGCTCTCTTGGTCAACTTTTTCAAGTTTAGCGGCCAGCTCTCTCACCATGCTCTCAGTCACCTTGGTCTGTGAGTCTCCCCTTACCGGTGTCACTACAGAGGTTTGGCTAGCGGAGGCACTCTTAACGACCACTGATAAGGCCGACTTGACATCTTTAGCCAACTCTGCCATTACAGCAGGGGTTAGCATCATAGAGCCTGCACTTCCAGATGGAGAATTGGACATGCATGCAAGTTTGGATAGAGAACCTTGCAGGCTGTCCTGCACACAGGTGACAAGGGTGTCCTCTGAGACACCTAAGAGGACTTGTAGCGTCTCAGAGTTGGTTGTTTTCTTCTGCACATCAGACAGAGAGGTTAGAGTCCTTGGGAAAAAAAACGCAGAAATCATCAAAGTCAAACAAATAATATGTAAGGCTGTGATGCACATTCAGTGTGTCAAATACATCTGCACCATTGAAAACAATGAGGAAAACGCTGCTGTTTCTCTGAGAAAAAACCTTAGTGTGATGTCAGCCTAACTGCTTAATTTCTAAAGCCCAACAAAATGTATTTTGTATAAGTCATTTGTATTGAAACTGGCCTGTAGATATCTATCTATCCTGGCAATATCTATCCTCTACAAAAATCCAAATTGCTATAAACTTCAAATACTGTAACTTCTAATAACTTCAAGGACAATCATAAATACAAGGCAGTTTGAAGAATGTTAAAGGGAAATTTCTAAATGTTTCAACTTCATATTCATCATCTCCAGCACCACCCCAACATCAGCATATGTGAAAAATGGGCATTTCTATGTTTTGTAGTAAAAAAGAAAGAGGAAGATAAGTGTTTTCTATGACATCATCAACCAATTAGTAGGCAATGCCTACTCATAATTGGTTAAAAATCACATGATGCACACTGATGATGTCATTAGAATCTAGAGCTGAGCATTTAACCAACATTTTTGTTATTTTTCGGTTTTTAAACAATTAATTGACCGACGTCGGCTCAATTATTTGAATTCCATATAGTTAATTTTTTTCTTCTTCTGTGAGCTCGATGCTCAGTTTCTGTAGAGATAAATCAGATCAAGCACGAACTATGCAATGTAGTAGGGAGTTGTAGTTTCCAACAGGCCAATATTCTACATAGTTTAGCACAGAAAATACGGCAATTAATTCCCATAATCCATTGCACGCCCACTTGCTTGTCCACTCTGTGTGGAGCAGATACGGAAACCTCATTGACTGAGACGGAGAGACGAGAGAATGCATGAGAGAGATAAAAAGCAGTTGCGTTGCGAGGATTCTCTACCTGGAAATACATGATCTAAGTGATTGACAGTTGGTGTTCAGCGGTCATAAAAGTAGGTCTTATTTACTTAGAAGAACTACTAAAATAGTGATTTTGTCAGACAGGATAAGCAGCAGCTCTATAGAGATGAGTTGATGACTTGGAATGAAATAATAAAGTCATCAAATAAATATTTTATATGAGAAAGTAAATGATGGTTGATAAGTCATAAACAGTAATGGACAGTCACTACCATCATGGGACTTTTATTCATTGTTTTATTATGTGTTGTTACAGCATTCAACACACATAATCCATAGTGCATTCAATGTCTAAAAAAAGTATTGAAATCCAAAACCGTGATTATTTTTTAAATATTTGAATCGAAACCAAACCAACCTCAAAAAGCACTAATTTCTTAGCCCTATTGGAAACAGTTACGTCCCTCTATATTTTTTTTACTACAAAGCATGGAAATGTGTAATTTTCACATATGGTGATGCTGGAGATGAATATGAAGTTGTTAAATTTCCCTTTAAGAACATACCTCATGGCCCCCTTGGGCAGGTAGCTTCCACTGCCCAGACTGCCCCTAGTCAGGTAAATCTCCTTGAACTTAAGTTGTGATTCCTGTTCTTCTTCCTCTTCCTGCTCCATACAGTTGGAGGAAGGGTAGGGAGTCGGGATGCGAAAGCTATTGTAAGACTTTCGACTGCCTGGCCTCTTAGGTACACCAGCCTCAGTAAATCTCACGCGGGACTTGGTGTTAGTCTTATCGTCTAACAGACTGGTGAGTGACGCTGTGAGAGATCTCTGTGACAATGGAGAGGAGGCAGCATCTTGGATGCCCAGTAGTTCGTAAAGACCTGGGATGATGATCTGCATCAGCTTGTCCGATAAAAACTGGACAATCCTCAGACACAAGCCGGCAAGCTGTTGTTTTGTCAGCTGTATTCCAGAAACAGAAGAAGTGTTTTAAAATGTTGCATAGTGCATCTTTCAAAAGCTTATGAACAAGGTTAAACATTAGGCAGAGTTTTCATGGTAATCTAATTAAATTGTCAGTAACATGATCTTACCGGGTCAAACATGCCCTCACGAATCCCCTCCATTGCCTGAAAACAATATTGTTATAAATGTTGTCATATCAGGATGCGTGGCAGAATTGTTTTTATTTAATTATTTGCCTGATCGTGAAGTTATACTTGCTTTGTGTCAGTTGTTTTGGCAAAATTGCAATGTGACAACTTTTCTAGCACTGAACATTTTTTTCCGATTGATCAGTTTCTAATTTGATCCTATTTCCTTGAAGGTGTGATAGTACCAAAGAAAACAGAACATACTTCTCAGTTAGGTTTTGAAGGAAGTCCATAAGTGTCAGATCTTCTGTGGTTTCCATCAGTGAGGTTGCTCTGCTCCTGGTAGAATTGCTCTGCTCCTGGTAGAAATGTAATTATATTGCAAATAATCAAACTTAATATACAACAAATATCATACTGAAATAATTATTAACTGTTAAAGAGTGGAGGAGCATTGGCAACGTTGGACAAATTTAAACAACTGACACACAACAGAGATGGTTGTGGTACGTCAACATTGCCAATGATAGCATCACTATAACATTTTATTGGATTCATGTTGTAAAATGAAATGACAAGGTCAACTTACCATCTCATTGACAGCTTCAGAGGTCAGGTGGTCATCCATCACACAGACAGGCAGGTCTAGAGACTGGGACAAGGCTCTATGGTCATAACCAGGAGAGAATGGAAACATCAGAGCAGTCCCAATGGCAGAATCTAACCACTGTCTTCATGTCAAAGACTCACTCACTCATTTGCTTTGTCAAACCTACCCCTTAGAATGACTTCGATATTAACACTGAATATATTTTGTTATTAAGAGATCTCTCAATAATAATTCTCACAATAGCATATTGGTAGTAGTCAGTGACATATTAAAGCTAAGCAGGGCTGGGTGTAGTTAAATCCCTGGATGGGGTTCGATCCCGGGCTGAGGTGCTGCCTATAGTTTTTTTCTGAAAGTGTATATAATGTTGAAAATCTGACATGGTTTCAAAGGTACAAATTCAACCTATTTTATACAAGGTTTGGCTATGCTGAATTTAGTTTACAATGATAACATCATCCTGTGGTTGAAATTTCACCCTCAAAACAGCAGTTAGGCCTATACCCCATTATATCCACCAGGCCTCCCCACACACACACTTTATATTTTACCAATATATATGCAGCCCACCAGCCCTAAAGCATGAACATGTTTTTTTGCTAGAAAATGTGGATTAAGAGAAGCAAAATGATCCTTTACGCTAGTTTCATCTAAATAGAAGGGCAACATGACATTGATAAACTTTGTCATATCTGCTTTCACCGGGATTTAAAAACCCAGGCTTTCCTAAAATGTTTACCTCAGCCAGTCTAGAACCCAGGTGTGTCTACAAAACACATGTACTCCTCCATAAGGTTCATGGGTTCCCTATTATTTTATCCCAGTACAAGAGGGGCAACTGGATTCAGGATTAAACACAAGCAGTCTTTAAGGTATATCTTATTACAGTTTAGGCCTACCTTATTATTTTCTTCCATCTGGCAAAATCATTTTAAGGAATGAAATCTGTTTCGTTGCTAGTATTATTAGTAACTGTAGGAAAATACAGCTGTAAAGTACAAGAATCAGCTACTTTCTGAAGGGCAGCCAAGCTCATAAGCAATTTAGAACCTACAGACAATTAAGACAAAATTGGAACGCATGAATGTGTCACAAACGAGACTTGGCTTTGGGGATTTTTTCTGTAAGGCTATTAAGACTCTCTATGCAAATGGTAACAGCTCTATCAAATTGAAATATGGCACCTCACCTAGATTTGAGTTAAAGAGAGGAATTAGGCAAGGTCGTCCTATCTCTCCGTACCTGTTTTTATTAATCACCCAACTTCTTGCAAATTCTTTAAATAATAGTCCTGTACAAGGTATTTCCATAGCTGGTAAAGAAATTATTATAAGCCAGCTGGCTGACGACACTACACTTTTTCTGAAAGACGCTAACCAAATTCCCATATCGATCAATGTGATACAATCCTTTTCCAAAGTGTCTGGTCTATATCTTAACATTAATAAACGTGAACTCATAGCTGTCAAAGATTGTGTGACACCTTCATATTATGGTATTCCAGTAAAAGAAGAACTTACATATTTAGGCATAACCATTACAAAGGATCAGAAGTCTAGAGGCTTACTAAATTTGAACCCTCTTATTAAAAAAACCCAGAAGAAACTAAATCAATGGCTACAGAGGGACTTATCTTTAAAAGGTAGAGTCCTAATAACCAAGGCTGAAGGTATCTCTAGACTAGCATATGGTGCTCTATCTTTATATCTTGACCGTAAAATAAGCAAGGAGATAGACCAGATGCTTTTGAACTTTCTTTGGAGGAACCGTACCCATTACATTAGGAAAACTGTTGTAATGAACACTTATGAGAATGGTGGACTGAATTTTCTGGACTTTACTACTTTAAATAATACTTTTAAGATCAATTGGATAAAACAATTCCTAAGAAGACCCACTTCTATCTGGAATTGTATTCCTCATCATGTCTTCTCTACTTTTGGTGGCCTTAACTTCATGTTGTTTTGCAATGATAATATTGACAAAGTTCCAGTGAAACTTTCTGCTTTTCATCGGCAGGTTTTCTTGTCATGGTCCTTAATTTATAAACACCATTTTTCTCCACACAGATATTATATATGGAATAATCGGGATATATTGTATAAAAATACCTCTCTGTTTTTAGAATATTGGTTCCGAAATAATATCCTATTGGTGAGCCAACTGGTAAATGCAGAGGGTGTTTTACTCAGTTATAAAGAATTCTTATTACTTTACAAGGTCCCTGTAACACCTAAAGATTTTGCAATTGTTTTAGATGCCATTCCCTCAGGTGTTGCTATGTTATTCAGGAACATGTCAAGACCTGACCCTCAGAGCCTACCTTCTATTGACCCTGTTGACTCATCAGTAGGAAAGACCTGACCCTCAGAGCCTACCTTCTGTTGACCCTGTTGACTCATCAGTAGGAAAGATTTGTTTCTCTTTTGATCCATTCAACAACAGAGCGATACGATCCTTGTTTCAGCAGGATGTTGTATCTATCTATACCTTATGTCATGCCTTATTGGAATGGATTTATTGATAATATCTGTTGGAAAAAAGTTTGGATGTTGCCACACACTTGTTAACAAAATTTAGGAAGTTTCCTTTAAAATGATTCATAAATATTATCCTGCCAACCACTATATGAAGAAGTTTAAGGAAAACATCAACTCAAATTGCTCCTTTTGTAATGACCACCCAGAAACAGTTGTGCATCTTTTTTGGCATTGTATGCATGTAAGAAAACTACCCTACAAAAAGAAATTGAACTGTATTTTAAGACGGTTAAATGCTCTAACAAAAAAGCTGTTAGAATTGTAAGTACATGCATGTCCCTTAAAGTCCTTGTGTAATTGTAATGTGATATTGTACCCCCTAGCTCGATTGTCTATTGTTTGTAATCTATGTATGCTTGTGTTCCCTCATGTGCTTTATGTATTGATTTGTTATTAATTTAAAAAAATGTTTAAAAAAATGTAAAAAAAATAAAATAATTGTTTTTAAACGCCATGTTATTTTAGGGCGTGGCTCCGCATTTGTGACCGGGTGTCTTATTTCTATTTCCCGGTATCCGTTAGTGCTGGAATTTGCGATTAATACTTTTCTCATGCCGAAACCGGATTAGATACATACCGGTAGTTAAATGTCAAAAATTATTATATTCGCAATGTCATTAAACAACAACAACAACATATATAGCTACTACAATTTCGAAACATGATTTTGTCATCAGTTCAGTACCATTTGTTTGATTTTGTGGACCCACGACTAAACTTTATCTATGTTAGCTAGTTGCTAGCGACGCTAGTCAGCATAGCAAGCTGTCAAATCCAGTGGAAACCGATGCAACCCTGCTGCCAAATAAGGGCTAGCTCGATGACCCGTGGTAACAGTGGGGTCCCCATGAGTTTCAAGGCTTTAATAAGTGCTATCGTGCAGAAAAAGCGAATAAAATACTGGTTGATGAGCTAGCTAAGTTAGCAAGACGGGTATGACCGTTAACAGCGTGCATGCACAAATGCATGACGACACATTGAATATAAGTGAAGCAGGCATGCAGAACGAGATCGCCCCACCAAGCCAGATAGTAGAGGGGTACAACAACGCCGGGACACAGAGGCATAGCTCATACAATTATATTTTGTCCGGGTCAATGACAATACATGTTGAAAAATAAATACCTGCGTCAAATATATGGCATCGCATGCTAGTGCCAAGATAGCTTGCATGATTTTTTTTTTTAAATCCGGTGACCACTAGATGTCCTCATATATCCACATTTAGATCAAATATACTTGATTTTTCATCAGTACTGTGAATGACAAGCCCACTGAATCTAGTTTAATAATCTTTATACTCAGCAGGTAGAGGCCTAGCTACTTCAAATCAGTGCTTCATTTTAGCCGGATCATGCCAGAACAGGATCCGGCACCTTTCCGTTCTGGACTGCTTTGTTCTGGAACCTATTTGGCCGAATCCGGTACCTCTCGTGCCATGAAAAATAATTTTCACTTTTTGCTATGTAACAATTATAATAAAAGCGATCAAAGTTCATTCGAGTTGCCTCTGTAACAGGGTTATATTGGTGATTCCCCTTGCCACTTTATTGTTAAGCCAATGGGTTTTTGGTTTGAGTTTGTCTTGCCTTCACCTACTCAACGTGGCATCTTATTGGCTGGTTTGAATAGCTGCTTACGAGGGGGGATGTTCCAGTTAAAATCGTCCCAGTGAACAAGCACCAAACCAGCGGTAAGTTGTTGGTTGCAAAGCACAGTACATCAAAAGTGATGTTTATACTCTCAAGTGATGATTTAAATGTACAATTTATATCAAATTGTTTGTAAATGTTGTTCGAACATCACACATAAGATGCAGTGGTTTTTGGAGAATATTTGTTGTACATTTTGTTGTAGAGAATTCCCGCCAGTACTAGCTAGCAACTTACTGTGTCTGGTGGGGGGGTCATATATTTTGTACAGTGCGTGAGTGCAGAGTTGGATGGTGAGACGTGCATTGCACGACGTGCAATTTTGTGCCGTTCCTATCAGGTACATTGTTAAATATATTATATTGTAATTGTATTATTTTGGTACCTACCCCAGTGAACAAGCACCAAACCAGCCTGCGTGCGTGAGTGCATAGTTGGATGGTGAGACGTGCATTGCATGACGTGCAATTTTGTGCCGTTCCTATCAGAATAAATCTACATGACTGGTGCTACATGTTCCGTGTCGATGACTGATTGTACACAACGCAAGAAGAGTACTGTTACACCTCTTCGTCAATTATCCTGCCCCCTCATCTCTCCAGAGTTGCACTTCATCATTTGTTTCCTTATAGAATCATAGCTGCATGAAGGGTTCTGGAGGAATTTTCTAAAGTTACGGAATTACTGCTGTCTGTTCATAAATAAATTAAATCATTCAGAATAGCCTAATACGTCATGAGAAACCCTATAATTTAGCTACAGAGGACCAATGGCCCCTGTTTTTAAATAGCCTAGCTGCGGATTGTAGCCCAATAACAAAGAATAGCCTACAGTCGGGAACGCGAGGCAAATCTGTCAGTGAAAAAACAGCACGCAGACAAAACAGGCCTTTTGCAATATTTCAAATACAATCGAGGGAAAACACAGGTTGAAAAGCAATGACTCTTGCTGAAAAGATAAGACTATGCTGTAGACTACCAAAATATTTGATCAACTCCCAAACATTGTTTTACAAAACAGAGAGAGGGAGAGATAGGCTTTTGACACGAGCGCATCGACAATCTCCAGCGAGTGAGCTGCGCATCATTGGGTGAGTCAGTGAAACTGGAAAGCATTTTTAGGACTAATTTCCTCCTCATATTGTAGCCTACTATATGTTTCTGCACAAACCTAGGCCTATATGCTATTGATGGATTCAAGACAAGGTCGTTTTTATTGATCTCAGATACTAAGTTTGTCAGTGTCAAAGTAGCCTGCCATTTCGATCATTTGTGCTGATTAAAAAAGATAATGCCAAAGTCTCCAGTCATGTAAAAGGATGTAGAATTGCACGAAATGCGGTTTTAAAAAGGCCAACACTTTCCCGGACCCTAGGCTACTAAAAATGTTCCCCATGTGTGCACCTTCTATAAGTGGCTCTACCCAAATGTGATGATATGTCCAGAGCCAGACAGGGACAGAACTCACTCTGTTCCACAAAGTTCTGTGGAAGATTTGCTAACAGAGGAGAGTGGTTATGTATCTAAGTACAAATGTAACCATCAGAATAATGTTTATTTGTGTTCCTTACTCCTTACTTACACATCCCATCATTGACATAGTCAAAGCCAGACCTTCTGTCTGTCTCTCCTTCTTGCTGGTTGACTAGAGTGGAAATCTATAGTATTGTATGGTTGACCTGGGATAGAGCTGAAATGTGGCCCGATGTAGTGTTGCCTTTGTACCAAACACCCTTACAGTCATAAACCTTTTCCACATGTAATCGCCTCGACCTCAGTCTGGTGTTCGCTAACAGTATCTGAAGAGTCTGTATACCCAGTGGTGTATAGTACAGTAGAGCACAGCAGACAGAGTACAGTAGACAGAGTACAGTAGAGCACAGCAGAGTACAGTAGAGCACAGCAGACTACAGTAGAGCACAGCAGAGTACAGCAGACTACAGTAGAGCACAGCAGAGAACAGCAGACAGAGTACAGTAGAGTACAGTAGAGCACAGCAGGCCATGTAGTAGGAGAAGAAGAGGCCCTTTGGGTTCATTGAAATACATATTCATAATATTTCTGTTAACAATTTAATCTGCACCCAGATTAGTGTTCAATGTGATAGAACAAAACTCAGTACAGCACATGAATTAGAAAATGTTGTTACAAGTTTGAGCCACGAGATGGTGGTAGATTATACATTTAAATAGCATGGATCTTTGATTTGTCTCTGGATAGAAATTGCCCTTGGGCACAGATCTAGGATCAGTTTACTCTCACCAAATCCTAACCTTTACCATTAGCAGTAAAAACACAAACCAGACCTGAGATCAGTGCAAAGGAGCCACTTCATCTTACCCCTGTAATTATATGACTCCTAACTTATATATACTGAGTGTACCAAACATTAGAAACACCTTCCTAATATTGAGTTGCACCCCGCCTTTTGCCATCAGAACAGCCTCAATTCGTTGGGGCATGGACTCTACAAGGTGTTTGAAAGCGTTCCCCAGGGATGCTGGCCCATGTTGACTCCAATGCTTCCAACAGTTGTGCCAAATTGGCTGGATGTTCTTTGGGTGGTGGACCATTCATGATACACACAGGAAACTGTTGAGTGTGAAAAACCCCAGCAGCATTGCAGTTCTTGACACAAACCGGTGCACCTGGCACCTACTACCCCGTTCAAAGGCACTTAAATATTTTGTCTTGCCCATTCACCCTCTGAATGGCACACATACACAATCTATGCCTCAATTGTCACAAGGCTTAAAAATCATTATTTAACCTTCCTGCTCCCCTTCATCTACACTGAAGTGGATTTAACAAGTGACATCATTAAGGGATCATAGCTTTCACCTGGATTCACCTGGTCAGTCTTTGTCATGGAAAGAACAGGTGTTCATAATGTTTTGTTTACTCGGTGTATAAACACAACGTAGGTATTTTTGTAAAACAAGTGAATTTACTGTTTATCCATGGTCTTATACTTCAGCGGGAGCCGGTGGTGCGTGTGTTCAGTGCCGTGAAGTGGGAGACCCTCTCAGTCTTGGGCACTGTGTTTCTCCTGAGTACGTCTGTGGCCAGGCTCATGACCCTGGTGTCCCAGCAGTGTGGGCTTCCCGTCAGCTCCTTCAGACTGAGCTCTCCCACCGGCCTGCAACTCTACGATTGCAACCGGCTGCACGACGACGCCATTGACCTGGGTATGGCCTTCCTTGTGCAGTAGATCAATGGTCCTCTGGCTCAACACCTTATGGATGTAACACAGAGACAAATGGACTGTATGGAACACATTCTTGGTTCATGGCAACCAGGAGGACAACCTGCATGTGTCTCTGTCTCCCAGGGGCTACTCTACGGTTGGACACCTGGGATGGGTGGGCAGAGTTCCTCAGAGGCTGCTTCCTGGGACACAGACTGACCGTCCAACGACACCCGTCTAGGGAGAGACCTGTGATGAGGTCAGAATACACATCTACACACTGAACTGTATGATAGACTTACTATCAACAGTGATTGTACTGAACCTTTATATAGCTTACAATGATGGTACTGACCCTATATATATAGCTTACAATGATAGTACTGACCCTGTATATAGCTTACAATAATGGTACTGACCCTGTATATAGCTTACAATGATAGTACTGACCCTGTATATAGCTTACAATGATAGTACTGACCCTGTATATAGCTTACAATAATGGTACTGACCCTGTATATAGCTTACAATGATAGTACTGACCCTGTATATAGCTTACAATAATGGTACTGACCCTTTATATAGCTTACAATGATAGTACTGACATTGTATATAGCTTACAATGATAGTACTGACCCTGTATATAGCTTACAATGATAGTACTGACCCTGTATATAGCTTACAATGATAGTACTGACCCTGTATATAGCTTACAATGATAGTACTGACATTGTATATAGCTTACAATGATAGTACTGACCCTGTATATAGCTTACAATGATAGTACTGACCCTGTATATAGCTTACAATGATAGTACTGACCCTGTATATAGCTTACAATGATAGTACTGACCCTGTATATAGCTTACAATGATAGTACTGACCCTGTATATAGCTTATATTCTTGTGTTTTTTTCCTTCATACGTTTTTTCTCTTACCCTGATATTTAATACTGCATTGTGGGAAAGAGCTTGCAAGTAAGCATTTTACTGTACTGTTTTATAACCCACTGTATCTTGTGAACTTGACAAAAAAAAACTTGAAACGTGTTATAAATACATTGATTCTGTATTATTCCAGGTTCCAGCTCCGGGTGGCACTCTACATCGCTGCTTCTCTGGGCCACCTGGACCTGGCTGCTGGAGAGGGGGGTGCGTGTCATTGAGCCGGTGGGGGTTCACCCTTACCGTGAGTGGTGCCACCAGACGGCCCACCCCGACGTCGCCAAGTGTCCCGCTGTCGCCTCCATCGAGCGCGGCCAGCTCACCATCCTCAAACTCTTTATCGCCAGCAGCGTTTTGACCCTTGCCTGTCGGGATCCCCAGGGTCGTGTCCCCCTGAGGATCGCCCTTCAGTACAGCCACAGGGAGTGTGTGAGTCACTCTGCCACCAAGTTGTGCTCTGTGGTGGTCCTCCCAGGTATGGCCCTGCCCATGCGGACATACCTCCAGATAAAGGGCTGGGTGAGGCTGGGGCAGAGGAGGGCAGCATCCAGGCACTGCATGGGCCTCAACAGGGCTCCGTTCAGGACCAGGGTGGGCGACACGGTCCTGGTGGACGGCTTCACCCTCCCCAAGATGTCCTCCAAGCCCAGGAGGAGTGAGGCCAAGGCGAGTAACAGGGTGATGTCCACAGCCTCTCGACGTTTGACCCCCATCAACTGCCCATCTCATGTATCCTGCCCGCTCCGCGCCCTGGCATCCCAGGATAAACCTCTTCAATTAAATCAAATCAAATCAAATTTTATTTGTCACATACACATGGTTAACAGATGTTAATGCGAGTGTAGCGAAATGCTTGTGCTTCTAGTTCCGACAATGCAGTAATAACCAACAAGTAATCTAACTAACAATTCCAAAACTACTGTCTTATACACAGTGTAAGGGGATAAAGAATATGTACATAAGGATATATGAATGAGTGATGGTACAGAGCAGCATAGGCAAGATACAGTAGATGGTATCGAGTACAGTACATACATATGAGATGAGTATGTAAACAAAGTGGCATAGTTAAAGTGGCTAGTGATACATGTATTATATAAGGATGCAGTCGATGATATAGAGTACAGTATATACGTATGCATATGAGATTAATAATGTAGGGTAAGTAACATTATATAAGGTAGCATTGTTTAAAGTGGCTAGTGATATATTTACATCATTTCCCATCAATTCCCATTATTAAAGTGGCTGGAGTTGAGTCAGTGTCAGTGTGTTGGCAGCAGCCACTCAATGTTAGTGGTGGCTGTTTAACAGTCTGATGGCCTTGTGAGGTAGAATCTGTTTTTCAGTCTCTCGGTCCCAGCTTTGATGCACCTGTACTGACCTCGCCTTCTGAATGATAGCGGGGTGAACAGGCAGTGGCTCGGGTGGTTGATGTCCTTGATGATCTTTATGGCCTACCACTGTTGTGTCGTCCGCAAACTTGATGATTGAGTTGGAGGCGTGCGTGGCCACGCAGTCGTGGGTGAACAGGGAGTACAGGAGAGGGCTCAGAACGCACCCTTGTGGGGCCCCAGTGTTGAGGATCAGCGGGGAGGAGATGTTGTTGCCTACCCTCACCACCTGGGGGCGGCCCGTCAGGAAGTCTAGTACCCAGTTGCACAGGGCGGGGTCGAGACCCAGGGTCTCGAGCTTGATGACGAGCTTGGAGGGTACTATGGTGTTGAATGCCGAGCTGTAGTCGATGAACAGCATTCTCACATAGGTATTCCTCTTGTCCAGATGGGTTAGGGCAGTGTGCAGTGTGGTTGAGATTGCATCGTCTGTGGACCTATTTGGGCGGTAAGCAAATTGGAGTGGTTCTAGGGTGTCAGGTAGGGTGGAGGTGATATGGTCCTACTAGTCTCTCAAAGCACTTCATGATGATGGAAGTGAGTGCTATGGGGCGGTAGTCGTTTAGCTCAGTTACCTTAGCTTTCTTGGGAACAGGAACAATGGTGTCCCTCTTGAAGCATGTGGGAACAGCAGACTGGTATAGGGATTGATTGAATATGTCCGTAAACACACCGGCCAGCTGGTCTGCGCATGCTCTGAGGGCGCGGCTGGGGATGCCGTCTGGGCCTGCAGCCTTGCGAGGGTTAACACGTTTAAATGTCTTACTCACCTCGGCTGCAGTGAAGGAGAGACCGCATGTTTTCGTTGCAGGCCGTGTCAGTGGCACTGTATTGTCCTCAAAGCGGGCAAAAAAGTTATTTAGTCTGCCTGGGAGCAAGACATCCTGGTCCGTGACTGGGCTGGATTTCTTCCTGCAGTCCGTGATTGACTGTAGACCCTGCCACATGCCTCTTGTGTCTGAGCCGTTGAATTGAGATTCTACTTTGTCTCTGTACTGACGCTTAGCTTGTTTGATAGCCTTGCAGAGGGAATAGCTGCACTGTTTGTATTCGGTCATGTTACCAGACACCTTGCCCTGATTAAAAGCAGTGGTTCGCGCTTTCAGTTTCACGCGAATGCTGCCATCAATCCACGGTTTCTGGTTAGGGAATGATTTAATCGTTGCTATGGGAACGACATCTTCAACGCACGTTCTAATGAACTCGCACACCGAATCAGCGTATTCGTCAATATTGTTATCTGACGCAATACGAAACATATCCCAGTCCACGTGATGGAAGCAGTCTCGGAGTGTGGAGTCAGCTTGGTCGGACCAGCGTTGGACAGACCTCAGCGTGGAAGCCTCTTGTTTTAGTTTCTGTCTGTAGGCAGGGATCAACAAAATGGAGTCGTGGTCAGCTTTTCCGAAAGGGGGGCGGGGCAGGGCCTTATATGCGTCGCGGAAGTTAGAGTAACAATGGTTCAAGGTCTTTCCACCCCTGGTTGCGCAATCGATATGCTGATAAAATTTAGGGAGTCTTGTTTTCAGATTAGCCTTGTTAAAATCCCCAGCTACAATGAATGCAGCCTCCGGATTAATGGTTTCCAGTTTGCAAAGAGTTAAATAAAGTTTGTTCAGAGCCATCGATGTGTCTGCTTGGGGGGGATATACAGTGCCTTGCGAAAGTATTCGGCCCCGTTGAACTTTGCGACCTTTTGCCACATTTCAGGCTTCAAACATAAAGATATAAAACTGTATTTTTTTGTGAAGAATCAACAACAAGTGGGACACAATCATGAAGTGGAACGACATTTATTGGATATTTCAAACTTTTTTAACAAATCAAAAACTGAAAAATTGGGCGTGCAAAATTATTCAGCCCCCTTAAGTTAATACTTTGTAGCGCCACCTTTTGCTGCGATTACAGCTGTAAGTCGCTTGGGGTATGTCTCTATCAGTTTTGCACATCGAGAGACAGAATTTTTTTCCCATTCCTCCTTGCAAAACAGCTCGAGCTCAGTGAGGTTGGATGGAGAGCATTTGTGAACAGCAGTTTTCAGTTCTTTCCACAGATTCTCGATTGGATTCAGGTCTGGACTTTGACTTGGCCATTCTAACACCTGGATATGTTTATTTTTGAACCATTCCATTGTAGATTTTGCTTTATGTTTTGGATCATTGTCTTGTTGGAAGACAAATCTCCGTCCCAGTCTCAGGTCTTTTGCAGACTCCATCAGGTTTTCTTCCAGAATGGTCCTGTATTTGGCTCCATCCATCTTCCCATCAATTTTAACCATCTTCCCTGTCCCTGCTGAAGAAAAGCAGGCCCAAACCATGATGCTGCCACCACCATGTTTGACAGTGGGGATGGTGTGTTCAGCTGTGTTGCTTTTACGCCAAACATAACATTTTGCATTGTTGCCAAAAAGTTCAATTTTGGTTTCATCTGACCAGAGCACCTTCTTCCACATGTTTGGTGTGGCTTGTGGCAAACTTTAAACGACACTTTTTATGGATATCTTTAAGAAATGGCTTTCTTCTTGCCACTCTTCCATAAAGGCCAGATTTGTGCAATATACGACTGATTGTTGTCCTATGGACAGAGTCTCCCACCTCAGCTGTAGATCTCTGCAGTTCATCCAGAGTGATCATGGGCCTCTTGGCTGCATCTCTGATCAGTCTTCTCCTTGTATGAGCTGAAAGTTTAGAGGGACGGCCAGGTCTTGGTAGATTTGCAGTGGTCTGATACTCCTTCCATTTCAATATTATCGCTTGCACAGTGCTCCTTGGGATGTTTAAAGCTTGGGAAATCTTTTTGTATCCAAATCCGGCTTTGAACTTCTTCACAACAGTATCTCGGACCTGCCTGTTGTGTTCCTTGTTCTTCATGATGCTCTCTGCGCTTTTAACAGACCTCTGAGACTATCACAGTGCAGGTGCATTTATACGGAGACTTGATTACACACAGGTGGATTGTATTTATCATCATTAGTCATTTAGGTCAACATTGGATCATTCAGAGATCCTCACTGAACTTCTGGAGAGAGTTTGCTGCACTGAAAGTAAAGGGGCTGAATAATTTTGCACGCCCAATTTTTCAGTTTTTGATTTGTTAAAAAAGTTATAAAATATCCAATAAATGTTGTTCCACTTCATGATTGTGTCCCACTTGTTGTTGATTCTTCACAAAAAAAATACAGTTTTATATCTTTATGTTTGAAGCCTGAAATGTGGCGAAAGGTCGCAAAGTTCAACGGGGCCGAATACTTTCGCAAGGCACTGTATACGGCTGTGATTATAATCGAAGAGAATTCTCTTGGTAGATAATGCGGTCTACATTTGATTGTGAGGAATTCTAAATCAGGTGAACAGAAGGATTTGAGTTCCTGTATGTTTCTTTCATCACACCATGTCTCGTTAGCCATAAGGTATACGCCCCCGCCCCTCTTCTTACCAGAAAGATGTTTGTTTCTGTCGGCGCGATGCGTGGAGAAACCCGTTGGCTGCACCGCCTCGGATAGCGTCTCTCCAGTGAGCCATGTTTCCGTGAAGCAAAGAACGTTACAGTCTCTGATGTCCCTCTGGAATGCTACCCTTGCTCGGATTTCATCAACCTTGTTGTCAAGAGACTGGACATTGGCAAGAAGAATGCTAGGGAGTGGTGCACAGTGTGCCCGTCTCCGGAGTCTGACCAGAAGACCGCCTCGTTTCCCTCTTTTTCGGAATGGTTTTTTTGGGTCGCTGCATGGGATCCACTCCGTTGTCCTGTTTGTAAGGCAGAACACAGGATCCGCGTCGCGAAAAACATATTCTTGGTCGTACTGATGGTGAGTTGACTCTGATCTTATATTCAGTAGTTCTTCTCGACTGTATGTAATGAAACCTAAGATGATCTGGGGTAGTAATGTAAGAAATAACACGTAAAAAAACAAAAAACTGCATAGTTTCCTAGGAACGCGAAGCGAGGCGGCCCGCGAAGCGAGGCGGCTACACCCTGTGGCCACGAGGGATGAAAGAGAGAAGAAGAGGGGATGTGCAGGGAAGGGATGTGAGGAAGATGAGAGTGGGGATCAGAACAGCAACCAATGGAGGAGCAGAGTCCCGCTCCCGCCCATTTCCAGAGACACCAATCTCAGACCTGTGTTTGCCTCGCCAAACTCCGGCCAGATACTCACCACCTCACTGGAGGCCTTTTCTCTCCACTGCGACCGCACACCCAGAGAAAACGCCATATACTGTTTGGCCTTGGCCAGGTTAGTCCAAGTTTAAATGACAGCTACGGTGAATACGAATATTTCTCTGGAGGTTTCTTATGAAAGGTGTGAATACTGTCAGAAGAAGCCTCCTATAATCAGTGGTGGGGGGGGGGACACATGTAAAAGCTGTTTACACACTTTTTATTTTATTTTGTTCAAGCATTTACCCACCTTTTGTGGAAGATGCATTGAAAGTAGAGGGAGCGTTACTTCTTTAATCCTGAATGGCAATCAGCATTTACCAGTCAATGTTTTTACCACTACATCACTGCCTATGATATACCCTTATCCTCCCTGAATAGATTTCAGTACAAACAAATCATGAGCCAACCATCATGCTTAGAAGGTACATAGTCAAATCAAATCAAACTTTATTTGTCACATGCGCTGAATACAACAAGTGTAGATCTTTCCGTGAAATACTTTACTTACAAGCCCTTAACAAACAGTGCAGTTCAAGAAGAGTTGAAGAGAATATTTACCCAATAAACTAAAGTAACAAATAATAAAACAGTTGAACTTGTCCGGTGGCCATTTGATTAATTGTTCAGCAGTCTTATGGCTTGGGGTTAGAAGCTGTTATAGGTTTACCCTAACAAGTCCTGAAACAAATCATGAGCCAACTATCATGCTTAGAAGGTATATAGTGTCAGTCTTATTGGTTCACCCTAACAAGTTGTTTCAGTATGGGGAGAGGATAGAATGTAAGGGCGCTTCATTAATGTATTGAGGCCATTACATATACAGTATTTCACAATGCTAGGACACAGATTTGGTCTCCTAACCTTGTTCTGGTTGATTGACTCTCTAACAGTGCCTTCACACAGAGACCATGGTTGCAGCAGCTGAATGTAGCGCGGACTCTGTCCAGGAGGAGTGCTCAGCACATTGGGTAGACACCAGGATCCTGGTCATTAGACTGCTGAATAGCTTCTACCCCCAAGTCATTAGACTGCTGAACAGCTTCTACCCCCAAGTCATTAGACTGCTGAACAGCGTCTACCCCCAAGTCATAAGACTGCTGAACAGCTTCTACCCCCAAGTCATAAGACTGCTGAACAGCTTCCACCCCCAAGTCATTAGACTGCTGAACAGCTTCTACCCCCAAGTCATTAGACTGCTGAACAGCTTCTACCCCCAAGTCATTAGACTGCTGAACAGCTTCTACCTCCAAGTCATTAGACTGCTGAACAGCTTCCACCCTCAAGTCATTAGACTGCTGAACAGCTTCTACCCCCAAGTCATTAGACTGCTGAACAGCTTCTACCCCCAAGTCATTAGACTGCTGAACAGCTTCCACCCCAACTCATTAGACTGCTGAACAGCTTCTATCCCCAAGTCATTAGACTGCTGAACAGCTTCTACCCCCAAGTCATTAGACTGCTGAACAGCTTCTACCCTCAAGTCATTAGACTGCTGAACAGCTTCTACCCCCAAGTCATTAGACTGCTGAACAGCTTCCACCCTCAAGTCATTAGACTGCTGAACAGCTTCTACCCCCAAGTCATTAGACTGCTGAACAGCTTCTACCCCCAAGTCATTAGACTGCTGAACAGCTTCCACCCCCAACTCATTAGACTGCTGAACAGCTTCTACCCCCAAGTCATTAGACTGTTGAACAGCTTCTACCCCCAAGTCATTAGACTGCTGAACAGCTTCTACCCTCAAGTCATTAGACTGCTGAACAGCTTCTACCCCCAAGTCATTAGACTGCTGAACAGCTTCTACCCCCAAGTCATTAGACTGCTGAACAGCTTCTACCCCCAAGTCATTAGACTGCTGAACAGCTTCTACCCCCAAGCCATAAGACTGCTGAACAGCTTCTACCCCCAAGTCATTAGACTGCTGAACAGCTTCTACCCCCAAGTCATTAGACTGCTGAACAGCTTCTACCCCCAAGTCATTAGACTGCTGAACAGCTTCTACCCCCAAGTCATTAGACTGCTGAACAGCTTCTACCCCCAAGTCATCAGACTGCTGAACAGCTTCTACCCCCAAGTCATCAGACTGCTGAACAGCTTCTACCCCCAAGTCATTAGACTGCTGAACAGCTTCTACCCCCAAGTCATTAGACTGCTGAACAGCTTCTACCCCCAAGTCATTAGACTGCTGAACAGCTTCTACCCCCAAGTCATCAGACTGCTGAACAGCTTCTACCCCCAAGCCATCAGACTGCTGAACAGCTTCTACCCCCAAGTCATCAGACTGCTGAACAGCTTCTACCCCCAAGTCATTAGACTGCTGAACAGCTTCTACCCCCAAGTCATTAGACTGCTGAACAGCTTCTACCCCCAAGTCATTAGACTGCTGAACAGCTTCTACCCCCAAGTCATTAGACTGCTGAACAGCTTCTACCCCCAAGTCGTTAGACTGCTGAACAGCTTCTACCCCCAAGTCATTAGACTGCTGAACAGCTTCTACCCCCAAGTCATTAGACTGCTGAACAGCTTCTACCCCCAAGTCATTAGACTGCTGAACAGCTTCTACCCCCAAGTCATTAGACTGCTGAACAGTTTCTACCCCCAAGTCATCAGACTGCTGAACAGCTTCTACCCCCAAGTCATCAGACTGCTGAACAGCTTCTACCCCCAAGTCATTAGACTGCTGAACAGCTTCTACCCCCAAGTCATTAGACTGCTGAACAGCTTCTACCCCCAAGTCATTAGACTGCTGAACAGCTTCTACCCCCAAGTCATCAGACTGCTGAACAGCTTCTACCCCCAAGCCATCAGACTGCTGAACAGCTTCTACCCCCAAGTCATCAGACTGCTGAACAGCTTCTACCCCCAAGTCATTAGACTGCTGAACAGCTTCTACCCCCAAGTCATTAGACTGCTGAACAGCTTCTACCCCCAAGTCATTAGACTGCTGAACAGCTTCTACCCCCAAGTCATTAGACTGCTGAACAGCTTCTACCCCCAAGTCATTAGACTGCTGAACAGCTTCTACCCCCAAGTCATTAGACTGCTGAACAGCTTCTACCCCCAAGTCATTAGACTGCTGAACAGCTTCTACCCCCAAGTCATTAGACTGCTGAACAGCTTCTACCCCCAAGTCATTAGACTGCTGAACAGTTTCTACCCCCAAGTCATTAGACTGCTGAACAGCTTCTACCCCCAAGTCATTAGACTGCTGAACAGCTTCTACCCCCAAGTCATTAGACTGCTGAACGTTAATTAAATGGCCACCTGCACTATTTGCATTGACCCCCTTGGTTATTGATGTATTTTTCTAATTGTTTTCCACTGACTCTCTTGAATTGGCTCGATGCACATTCACTACACTCTACCCACACATTCACTGTGACACTGACCGACTTTCACACTAGCTGCTGCTACTGTGTTTATTATCTATCCTGATTGACTAGTCACTTTTACCCTTACCTACATGTACATACTGTATTACCTCAACTACCTCGCACCCATGCACATTGACTCGGTACTGGTACTCCTTGTATATAGCCTTGTTATTGTTATTGTGTTACTATTTAGAAAATATTTTCTTACTTTTTAACTCTGCATTGTTGGGAATGGGCTCGTAATAAAGCATCTCACAGTTGTTTTCGGCGTATGTGACCAATACGATTAGATTCTCATCTGAACAAATGAATGCTCTCGTTGTTATAATGAGGAATTTATTTAAATAATTTGGTTTTCCTTGAAGATTTGAATGTGCTGAGAAAGCCTTTCGTGATGGATCTAGACAATCTGGTGAAAAGGGAGGGTTTGCGACTCTTCTCTTCAAGTGGGAAGGACGATGCGATATCATAAATTCCCTCTGGAGAAAAGGAGCCATGAGATGTTGTCATCGTCTCTGCAACGAAAGACCATCCAGCATGCCATCAATTTACATTTTTACTCATTTATCAGACACTCTTATCCAGAGAGACTTACAAGGAGCAATTAGGATTAAGTGCCTTGCTCAAGAGCACATTGACAGATTTTGCCTCGTGAACTCAGGGATTCTGAACCAGCAACCTATCGGTTACTGGCCCAACCTCTTAACCCACTAGGCTACCACCCAGCCCACAGTACAGTATGTCATAGGTAACAACTCAGAGGAGTACAACGTCTTTCCAAATGAATTAGTGGAATGGTAAAGGGATAATGTCTCAGTCTTGACTGAGCAGCAGTCTAAACAGCAGCAGGGCTTACCTGTAAAGTACACAGTAGGGGAAATGTTCTGAGGCTGGTACTCCAGAGACTCTTGAGGACAGAGGTTCTTACTAACTTTCTTGGAACCCTGGTTGGTAGGAAAAGGCACATTAAAACAAACTGAAATGTTTTCGATATCTTAAAGTACAGCATATCAACTGCAAAGAAGCAGTGCAATGCCATGACACAAAGAATCATATAAAAGGTCAACAGCAGTGTTATTTATGAAAGATGTATGTGTACTATACCTTTGTATTGAAGGTGAGGACCTGCTCTCCAGTACTGCTGATGGTATCCCTTTCCAAATCAAACACGCCTTCTACAATGTCACTGGTGGCCACGCTGGTAGCGGACTCAAAATAACATTTAGCAGTGGCTTTGGTGATCATTTGAAGAATGACCATGCAAGTAGAAGTCTTTGGATCGTTCTGGACTGAAACATCAAAGTTTATGTTTTCATACTCATCTGACCACTGTCTCAGGAAGCACTTCACTGTCTCTTCAGCAAATATCTGGAGAAGCTGAGAGGAGAGCTCCTTGGATATGGCACATTGTTCCTTTCCCCATTTCAGCCTTGAAAGAATGGAGTCTGAAGCACTTTTGGCTGCTTCCAATGTTAAGACCTGTGGAGTGCTGTGGCTGTCCTGAAGGGCTATCACTTTATCCACCAATTCATGGCTGAAAATGTGGATGGTCCAAGTGGAAATGATTTTTCTCAATTTCCTAACAGCAGATCGGAGGTCGTCAAGATGTGAAGCACCCTGTCCATTTTCCTGTGTGTTCTCAACACTTTCCACCATAATGTCCACTACCACCCCAGCAGCTTGCCTGACTTTGTCCACAAAGGTTACAGGAAGTAAGTCCTCTGTGTGAAAGAAGTCCTCAATGATTGTGTTTCTAACAATGGGAAAGTCAATCTGAGCAGGAAACTCAGTGGGGATGGGAGTCCCGGGTAAAGCAAAGTGCCATTTCGATTGCCTTAATTTTGAAGTAGGTGTTAGAGAGATAGAAGAGCGTGAAGAAGAGGTATTTCTTGTATTTTGGCTGTCAGCACTCCTACAACGGATCGTGCCAATATCCTCCAGCATGGATCCTGAGAGCTCAGTGGTTTTAGGTAGTAATTTGTGCGGAATGTCCACACAGGCATCGTTTCCACCAGGTGTAACACTGCTCTGGTTGACCTCAAGATGGCAGAGACTTGCTCTTTGTGAAGCAGGACTGCTTTGATATGTAAAGATTTGGATTGAACCAAGTGTTGTGTCTGATCTTTGAAGATCTTTTCTGAGAAACTCCGTAATCTTACTTTGCAGACTGTAGTAGATGTTACGAGCAACAGACCAGATTCTTTTCTCAGAAACCTGTCCAGTGGTGAGCAGGGAGGTTCCAGATACCATGTCAGATGATTGGGTGGTCTGGGTGAGCTCCTGCTGGTCTTTCACCATGGTTTGTATAATATCAGTAGATGTGGTGGATGTAGATACAGACTGGAGGTACTTATCTGTTGTACCTTCCTCCGCAATGTTAAATGATCTAGAGAGGACCTCACTCACTCCTTTCTCAGCTTTGGTTTGGAACTCATGACTAGAGAGTTTTTGGAGGCTCTTTGTTGAAAGACTGTGGGAAGATGCAATGCCTTTGGAGGCAGCCGTGCTGCAATCTAGACTTACTGGAGAGGTTCGCTCAGGAGAACCTTGGAGACGTTCAAACATGTCTTCACATGGTGTTGGGGACCTTGACAAGGAGATGTCCTTCAGCTGAGACAGAACACCACCTACCAACATGTTGACCTCAAGGGACATATCAGATATTTTCTTTCCTACTGTGGAGAAGCAAGGTGCATTTGATGCCTGATCCTCGCATGAGGTCAAGATTGTTGAAATGACCTCTTTGGTACTATTGGTCAGTAGAGCCTCGTCTGTTTCAGTCCAGAGAAGTTTTGAACTCTCGCTGACACCCCTGTGTAGAGCCACTTCAAGGTTCAAACTGTGCAAGTGAGGCACACTCTTACTAGCTTGCCTCAAGTCCTGGCTTGCCAAACAAATGTGCTCCTTAGTCCCAAGATGTCCAGAGTCCTCTGTGGGTATATGACTAGACATTCTGCTCAGCATGTCTGACCTCCGCTGATGAATGATGAAGTCCTTTAATGTCTTCTGAATATTGTTATATAAACTAGTGGTAGCAGACCAGATCCTGCTCTGTAGCTTTTGTGCATTTTCCTGGAGGTCAGGTTCTCTCTCCTCTACTTCTGCAGGTTGCGCCGAGCTCTGCAGGTCTTCCACAAATGTTTCAATGATGCCAAAGGCAGCAGAATCCGCACAAATATCCTTTGACCATGTGTACTGGTTTTGAATGGAACAAGACCTGGATGCTACAGAATAAGCAGGCTTTGCACTAGTTAAGCTACTGGTGGACTTTTTAACTAGGAACTCACTCACTGCTTGAGTGGCATTTCTCTTAAATTCCTCACTTGAGAGTTTTCTAATACAATCTAACAGACTGGTCAAAGAAGCTGTGGCCTTACTTCTGCTGTCCTCAATTTGACAGGGGAACTCACATACTATTGGTGATGAGGCCCTGGAATGGGCAATATCCCCAAGCTGAGCCAGAACACCCTCTACAAATGTCTCTCTCTCAATAGAGAAGCCTGATCCTTTTTCTCCAACAGTGTACAGGGGGTCCTCCTTTGACATCTCAGTGTTGTACAAGACCAGAAGCTCTGAGATGACTTCTTTGGTGCAAGTTGTCAGAAGGAGCTTGCTTTCTTCTGACTCAGTTTTTGCCCAAAGAAGTTTTGAGCTCTCACTTAGGCCTCTTTGTAAAGTAACTTCACCAGTGGACTCTGGCAACTGAGGCTCACTCTTACTGGGCCTATATTTCATGTCTAAGCAAGGAAGTGGAACTGTCTCCTTAAACTCAGAATTTGTGATGTTGTCATCAGATGTGACAATGCTCTTTAGGGCAAATCGCTGAAGCTTGTCGAAATAATCTTTCAAGTTGTTTTGGATGCTGTGGTAAATGTGAACAGCAGCAGACCAGGCACTCTTCTGTTGGGGACTCTCTTCAGATTCAGCCAAGGACTTCATATCTGACACGAAAGTCTTAACAACTACTGACGCTGCTGAGCCCACTGGGTGAATTGACTCTGTCTTTACAATGCCAGACAATGTTTGACCTGATACAGCACCTGTTAACTCAGACTGAATGACTGAACTAGGAAAGCTCAAACTACTGACTTTTTTGGCAAGAACTCCACTCACTGCTTGTATTGCTGATGTTTGAAACTCCCGGCTAGAGAGTTTTTGGATGCTCTTAGATGTGAGCGTGCAGGAGGAACCAGATTCACTAATATTGTAGCTGCTCTCGTATTTCCTTATCAGGGCATCAAGATCCTCAATGAAGCCAACATGCGATGCCAAAAACGTGATCTTGTCCTTCAGATCTTCCAGCAAATTCTGTTCGTTCTCGTCAACAAAAGCCACCATTGTGTCAGAGATGGTGGTCATGACTTGCCCTGTTAGACTCTTGCTCTCTTGGTCAACTTTTTCAAGTTTAAAAGCCAGCTCTCTCACCATGCTCTCAGTCACCTTGGTCTGTGAGTCTCCCCTTACCGGTGTCACTAGAGAGGTTTGACTTGCGGAGGCACTCTTAACGACCACTGATAAGGCCGACTTGACATCTTTAGCCAACTCTGCCATTACAGCAGGGGTTAGCATCATAGAGCCTGCACTTCCAGATGGAGAATTGGACATGCATGCAAGTTTGGAGAGAGAACATTGCAGGCTGTCCTGCACACAGGTGACAAGGGTGTCCTCTGAGACACCTAAGAGGACTTGTAGCGTCTCAGAGTTGGTTGTTTTCTTCTGCACATCAGACAGAGAGGTTAGAGTCCTTGGGAAAAAAAACCGCAGAAATCATCAAAGTCAAACAAATAATATGTAAGGCTGTGATGCACATTCAGTGTGTCAAATACATCTGCACCATTGAAAACAATGAGGAAAACGCTGCTGTTTCTCTGAGAAAAAACCTTAGTGTGATGTCAGCCTAACTGCTTAATTTCTAAAGCCCAATAAAATGTATTTTGTATAAGTCATTTGTATTGAAACTGGCGTGTAGATATCTATCTATCCTGGCAATATCTATCCTCTACAAAAATCCAAATTGCTATAAACTTCAAATACTGTAACTTCTAATAACTTCAAGGACAATCATAAATACAAGGCAGTTTGAAGAAATGTTAAAGGGAAATTTCTAAATGTTTCAACTTCATATTCATCATCTCCAGCACCACCCCTACATCAGCATATGTGAAAAACGGTAATTTCTATGTTTTGTAGTAAAAAAAGAAAGAGGAAGATAAGTGTTTTCTATGACATCATCAACCAATTAGTAGGAAATGCCTACTCATAATTGGTTAAAATCACACGATGCACACTGATGATGTCATTAGAATCTAGAGCTGAGCATTTAACCAACATTTTTGTTATTTTTCGGTTTTTAAACAATTAATTGACCGACGTCGGCTCAATTATTTGAATTCCATATAGTTAATTTTTTTCTTCTTCTGTGAGCTCGATGCTCAGTTTCTGTAGAGATAAATCAGATCAAGCACGAACTATGCAATGTAGTAGGGAGTTGTAGTTTCCAACAGGCCAATATTCTACATAGTTTAGCACAGAAAATATGGCAATTAATTCCCATAATCCATTGCACGCCCACTTGCTTGTCCACTCTGTGTGGAGCAGATACGGAAACCTCATTGACTGAGACGGAGAGACGAGAGAATGCATGAGAGAGATAAAAAGCAGTTGCGTTGCGAGGATTCTCTACCTGGAAATACATGATCTAAGTGATTGACAGTTGGTGTTCAGCGGTCATAAAAGTAGGTCTTATTTACTTAGAAGAACTACTAAAATAGTGATTTTGTCAGACAGGATAAGCAGCAGCTCCATAGAGATGAGTTGATGACTTGGAATGAAATAATAAAGTCATCAAATAAATATTTTATATGAGAAAGTAAATGATGGTTGATAAGTCATAAACAGTAATGGACAGTCACTACCATCATGGGACTTTTATTCATTGTTTTATTATGTGTTGTTACAGCATTCAACACACATAATCCATAGTGCATTCAATGTCTAAAAAAAGTATTGAAATCCAAAACCGTGATTATTTTTTAAATATTTGAATGGAAACCAAACCAACCTCAAAAAGCACTAATTTCTCAGCACTATTGGAAACAGTTACGACCCTCTATATTTGTTTTACTACAAAGCATGGAAATGTGTAATTTTCACATATGGTGATGCTGGAGATGAATATGAAGTTGTTAAATTTCCCTTTAAGAACATACCTCATGGCCCCCTTGGGCAGGTAGCTTCCACTGCCCAGACTGCCCTTAGTCAGGTAAATCTCCTTGAACTTAAGTTGTGATTCCTGTTCTTCTTCCTCTTCCTGCTCCATACAGTTGGAGGAAGGGTAGGGAGTCGGGATGCGAAAGCTATTGTAAGACTTTCGACTGCCTGGCCTCTTAGGTACACCAGCCTCAGTAAATCTCACGCGGGACTTGGTGTTAGTCTTATCGTCTAACAGACTGGTGAGTGACGCTGTGAGAGATCTCTGTGATAATGGAGAAGAGGCAGCATCTTGGATGCCCAGTAGTTCGTAAAGACCTGGGATGATGATCTGCATCAGCTTGTCCGATAAAAACTGGACAATCCTCAGACACAAGCCGGCAAGCTGTTGTTTTGTCAGCTGTATTCCAGAAACAGAAGAAGTGTTTTAAAATGTTGCATAGTGCGTCTTTCAAAAGCTTATGAACAAGGTTAAACATTAGGCAGAGTTTTCATGGTAATCTGATTAAATTGTCAGTAACATGATCTTACCGGGTCAAACATGCCCTCACGAATCCCCCTCCATTGCCTGAAAACAATATTGTTATAAATGTTGTCATATCAGGATGCGTGGCAGAATAGTTTTTATTTAATTATTTGCCTGATCGTGAAGTTATACTTGCTTTGTGTCAGTTGTTTTGGCAAAATTGCAATGTGACAACTTTTCTAGCACTGAACATTTTTTTCCGATTGATCAGTTTCTAATTTGATCCTATTTCCTTGAAGGTGTGATAGTACCAAAGAAAACAGAACATACTTCTCAGTTAGGTTTTGAAGGAAGTCCATAAGTGTCAGATGTTCCACATTGTTGAGCTTTCCCTCTTCTGAGGTTTCCATCACTGAGGTTGCTCTGCTCCTGGTAGAATTGCTCTGCTCCTGGTAGAAATGTAATTATATTGCAAATAATCAAACTTAATTAACAACAAATATCATACTGAAATAATTATTAACTGTTAAAGAGGGGAGGAGCATTGGCAACGTTGGGCCAATTAAACAACTGCAACACAACAGAGATGGTTGTGGTACGTCAACATTGCCAATGATAGCATCACTGAAATGACAAGGTCAACTTACCATCTCATTGACAGCTTCAGAGGTCAGGTGGTCATCCATCACACAGACAGGCAGGTCTAGAGACTGGGACAAGGCTCTATGGTCATAACCAGGAGAGAATGGAAACATCAGAGCAGTCCCAATGGCAGAATCTAACCACTGTCTTCATGTCAAAGACTCACTCACTCATTTGCTTTGTCAAACCTACCCCTTAGAATGACTTCGATATTAAAAACCCAGGCTTTCCTAAAATGTTTACCTCAGCCAGTCTAGAACCCAGGTGTGTCTACAAAACACATGTACTCCTCCATAAGGTTCATGGCTTGCCTATTGTTTTATCCCAGTACAAGAGGGGCAACTGGATTCAGGATTAAACACAAGCAGTCTTTAAGGTATATCTTATTACAGTTTAGGCCTACCTTATTATTTTCTTCCATCTGGCAATATCATTTTAAGGAATGAAATCTGTTTTGTTGCTAGTATTATTAGTAACTGTAGGAAAATACAGCTGTAAAGTACAAGAATCAGCTACTTTCTGAAGGGCAGCCAAGCTCATAAGCAATTTAGAACCTACAGACAATTATGACAAAATTGGAACGCATGAATGCGTCACAAACGCCTTGTGGTCACGTGTTATTTTAGGGCGTGGCTCCGCATTCGTGACCGGTTCTCATATTTATTTTTCCCGGTATCCGTTAGTGCTGGAATTTGCGATTAATACTTTTCTCATGCCGAAACCGGATTAAATACATACCGGTAGTTAAATGACAAAAAATATGATATTCGCAATGTCATTAAGCAACAACAACAACAACAAAAACATAAATAGCTACTACAATTTCTAAACATGATTTTGTCATCAGTTCAGTACCATTTGTTTGATTCTGTGGACCCACGACTAGACTTTATCCATGTTAGCTAGTTGCTAGCGATGCTAGTCAGCATAGGCTGCTACGTGATAAACAGTTCGCGTTAGCGAATTAGCTACCTAGCTAGCCAGCCTAACAAGCTGTCAAATCCAATGGAAACCGATGCAACCCTGCAGCCAAATAAGGGCTAGCTCGATGAGCAAGCTAGCAAGACGGGTGTGACCGTTAACAGCGTGCATGCACAAATGCATGACGACACATTGTATCTCAGTGAAGCAGGCATGCAGAACGAGATCGCCCCACCAAGCCAGATAGTAGAGGGGTACAACAACGCCGGGACACAGAGGCATAGCTCATACAATTATATTTTGTTCCAGTTAATGACAATACATGTTGAAAAATAAATACCTGCGTCAAATATATGGCATCGCATGCTAGTGTAAAGATAGCTTGCATTATTTTATTTTTTTAAATCCGGTGACCACTAGATGTCCTCGTATATCCACATTTAGATCAACTGTACTTGATTTTTCATCAGTACTGTGAATGACAAGCCCACTGAATCTAGTTTAATAATCTTTATACTCAGCAGGTAGAGGCCTAGGTACTTCAAATCAGTGCTTAATTTTGAGCAGGATCATGACAGAACAGGATCCGGCACCGTTCCGTTCTGGACTGTTTTGTTCCGGAACCTACTTGGCCGAATCCGGTACCTCTCGTGCCATGAAAAATAATTTTCACTTTTTGCTATGTAACAATTATAATAAAAGCGATCAAAGTTCATTCGAGTTGCCTCTTCGTCAATTATCCTGCCCCCTCATCTCTCCAGAGTTGCACTTCATCATTTGTTTCCTTATAGAATCATAGCTGCATGAAGGGTTCTGGAGGAATTTTCTAAAGTTACGGAATTACTGATGTCTGTTCAGAAATAAATGAAATCATTCAGAATAGCCTAATACGTCATGAGAAGCCCTATAATTTAGCTACAGAGGACCAATAGCTTCTTTTTTAAATAGCCTAGCTGCGGATTGTAGCCCAATAACAAAGAATAGCCTACAGTCGGGAACGCGAGGCAAATCTGTCAGTGAAAAAACAGCAGGCAGACAAAACAGGCCTTTTGCAATATTTCAAATACAATCGATGGAAAACACAGATTGAAAAGCAATGACTCTTGCTGAAAAGATAAGACTATGCTGTAGACTACCAAAATATTTGATCAACTCCCAAACATTGTTTTACAAAACAGAGAGAGGGAGAGATAGGCTTTTGACACGAGCGCATCGACAATCTCCAGCGAGTGAGCTGCGCATCATTGGGTGAGTCAGTGAAACTGGAAAGCATTTTTAGGACTAATTTCCTCCTCATATTGTAGCCTACTATATGTTTCTCCACAAACCTAGGCCTATAGGCTATTGATGGATTCAAGACAAGGTCGTTTTTATTGATCTCAGATACTAAGTTTGTCAGTGTCAAAGTAGCCTGCCATTTCGATCATTTGTGCGGATTAAAAAAAAGATAATGCCAAAGTCTCCAGTCATGTAAAAGGATGTAGAATTGCACGAAATGCGGTTTTAAAAAGGCCAACACTTTCCCGGACCCTAGGCTACTAAAAATGTTCCCCATGTGTGCGTGCACCTTTTATAAGTGGCTCTACCCAAATGTGATGATATCAAATCAAATGTATTTATATAGCCCTTCGTACATCAGCTGATATCTCAAAGTGCTGTACAAAAACCCATTCTAAAACCCCAAACAGCAAGCAATGCAGGTGATGATATGCGTTCAATGCTCTATTATAAAAGGTGATCTTTTTTCTCATGAGTTCTGGTACCACAGAACCCCCCCTCTAGCACCCACTCTTTGTTCTGGCACCTCCCAATTTACAAATTAAGCTCTGCTTCAAATTTTTATTTTACAAGGCAAGTCAGTTAAGAACAAATTCTTATTTTCAATAAAGGCCTAGGAACAGTGGGTTAACTGCCCTATAGCAATAAGGCACCTCGGGCTTCCCGAGTAGTGCAGTGGTCTAAGGCACTGCGTAGTACTAGCTGTGCCACTAGAGATCCTGGTTCAAGTCCAGGCTCTGTCGCAGCCGGCCGTGACTGGGAGACCCATGGGGCGGCGTACAATTGGCCCAGCATCATCCGGTTTAGTGGAGGGTTTGGCCGGCAGGGGTGTTCTTGTCCCATCACGCACTAGTGACTCCTGTGGCGGGCCAAGCGCCGTGCACGCTGACACGGTCGACACGGCTGGTTAAGCGGGCATGGTGTCATGAAGCAGTGTGGCTTGGGTTGTGTTTCGGAGGATGCACGGCTCTTGGCTCTCGCCTCTCCCAAGTCCATATGGGAGTTGTAGCAATGGGACAAGACTGTAACTACCAATTGGATACAACTAAATTGAAAAAAAAAAAAAGTCACATGATGGGTTTGTGGTATATGGCCAATATACCTCCGCGTTGCGGAGAACAGCCCTTTGCCGTGGTATATTGCCTTATTTCTTAATTGTACACAATTGGACACTTTTACAATTATTGTGTGGGACACCCTCCATTACGGCTCCATCAGTTTTGAGCCCTCTCACTCTGATTGTATAGGACACTCGCAGGATTACTTCCACGTGCAACTGTCAGACGACAAGCAGGTGAGGCACTTCCTGGAGCTGAGCTATGCTGGTGCCATCCTTCGGGACAGCTGGGTCCTGACAGACGTTGGCATCACCCCTAGCAGTGCCATCTGCTGCCTGCTGAAGGTACCAGCCGAACACCTAGCTGTTTCTACCCGTGCTTGAAAATGCATATCAAAGTGAGCTGGCTATTGCTTGAAACAGCTTCATACTATCATTAACATAAAGTGTTTCAGATATAGTGTGGTAATATATAGTATGGTGATATATATATAGTGTGGTGATATATAGTATGGTTAAATAGTATGGTTATATAGTATGATTATATATATAATGGTGATATAGAGTGTGGTAATATATAGTATGGTGATATAGTATGGTTATATAGTATGGTGATATATATAGTATGTTTAAATAGTATGATTATATATATTGTGGTAATATATAGTATGGTGATATAGTATGATTATATAGTATGATTATATAGTATGGTTATATAGTATGATTATATAGTATGGTTATATAGTATGATTATATAGTATGGTTATATAGTATGATTATATAGTATGGTTATATTGTATGATTATGTAGTATGGTTAAATTGTATGATTATATAGTATGGTTATAATAGTATATATATAGTATGATTATATATATTATGGTTATATATATAGTAAAGTGATATATAGTGTGGTGATAAATAGTATGGTTATATAGTATGGTTAAATAGTATGATTATATATATTATGGTGATATAGAGTGTGGTAATATATAGTATGGTGATATAGTATGGTGATATAGTATGGTGATATAGTATGGTTATATAATATGGTTATATAGTATGGTTATATAGTATGATTATATAGTATGGTTATATATATAGCATGGTGATATATAGTATGATTATATAGTATGGTTATATATATAGCATGGTGATATATAGTATGGTGATATAGTATGGTGATATAGTATGGTTATATAGTATGGTTATATAGTATGGTTATATAGTATGGTTATATATATAGCATGGTGATATATAGTATGGTGATATAGTATGGTGATATAGTGTGATTATATAGTATGGTGATATGATTATATAGCATGGTGATATATAGTATGGTAATATATAGTATGGTGATATAGTATGGTTATATATAGTATGGTGATATATAGAATGGTGATATATAGTATGGTAATATATAGTATGGTGATAAATAGAATGGTAATATATAGTATGGTAATATATAGTATGGTGATATATAGTATGATTATATACTATGGTGATATAGTATGGTGATATAGTGTGGTGATATATAGTATAGTGTGATATATAGTATAGTGATATATAGTATGGTTATATATAGTATGGTGATATATAGTGTGGTAATATATAGTATGGTGATATATAGTATGGTTAAATTGTATGATTATATAGTATGGTTAAATTGTATGATTATATAGTATGGTTATATAGTATGATTATATATATTATGGTTATATATAGCATGGTTATATATAGTGTGGTGATATATAGTGTGGTAATATATAGTATGGTGATATAGTATGATTATATAGTATGCTTATATAGTATGGTTATATAGTATGATTATATATATTATGGTTATATATAGTATGGTGATATATAGTATGGTGATTTATAGTGTGGTAATATATAGTATGGTGATATAGTATGGTGATAAAGTATGGTTATATATATAGCATGGTGATATTTAGTATGGTGATATATAGTATGGTTAAATAGTATGATTATATAGTATGGTGATATAGTATGGTGATATATAGTGTGGTAATATATAGTATAGTGATATATAGTATGGTGATATATAGTATGGTTATATATAGTATGGTGTTATATATAGTATGGTGTTATATAGTATGATTATATATGTATTATGGTGATATATAGTATGGTGATATATAGTATGGTTATATATAGTATGGTAATATATAGTATGGTGATATATAGTATGATTATATAGTATGGTTATATAGTATGATTATATATATTATGGTTATATATAGCATGGTTATATATAGTATGGTGATATATAGCATGGTGATATATAGTGTGGTGATATATAGTATGGTTATATATAGTATGGTGATATAGTATAGTGATATATAGTATGGTGATATATAGTGTGGTAATATATAGTATAGTGATATATAGTATGGTTATATATAGTATGGTGTTATATAGTATGATTATATATGTATTATGGTGATATATAGTATGGTGATATATAGTATGGTTATATATAGTATGATAATATATAGTATGGTGATATATAGTATGGTTAAATAGTATGATTATATAGTATGGTTATATAGTATGATTATATATATTATGGTTATATATAGCATGGTTATATATAGTATGGTGATATATAGCATGGTGTTATATAGTATGGTGTTATATAGTATGATTATATATGTATTATGGTGATATATAGTGTGGTGATATATAGTATGGTGAGATATAGTATGGTGATATAGTATGGTTATATAGTATGATTATATAGTATGGTGATATATAGCATGGTGATATGTAGTATGGTTATATAGTATGATTATATAGTATGGTTATATAGTATGATTATATAGCATGGTGATATATAGTGTGGTGATATATAGTATGGTGATATATAGTATGGTGATATATAGTATGGTGATATAGTATGATTATATAGTATGGTTATATTGTATGATTATATAGTATGGTTATATATATAGTATGGTGATATAGAGTGTGGTAATATATAGTATGGTGATATAGTATGGTTATATAGTATGATTATATATATTATGGTGATATATAGTATGGTGATATAGTATGGTGATATATAGTATGGTGATATAGAGTGTGGTGATATAGAGTGTGGTAATATATAGTATGGTGATATAGTATGGTTATATAGTATGATTATATAGTATGGTTATATATAGTATGATTAGGTGATTTAGTTCATTCAAACAGGTGCCATTAATACAGGTAACGAGTGGAGGACAGAGGAGCCTCTTAAAGAAGAAGTTACAGGTCTGTGAGAGCCAGAAATCTTGCTTGTTTGTAGGTGACCAAATACTTATTTTCCACCATAATTTGCAAATAAATTCATTAAAAATCCTACAATGTGATTTTTCTGGATTTTTTTCTCTCATTTTGTCTGTCATAGTTGAAGTGTACCTATGATGAAAATTACAGGCCTCTCTCATCTTTTTAAGTGGGAGAACTTGCACAATTGGTGGCTGACTAAATACTTTTTTGCCCCACTGTATAGTGTGGTGGTATATAGTATGGCGATATATAGTATGTTGAGGTCACCCTGCTTGAGACTTAAAGTAATATTGCCCTTGCTCAACCAAGACCATGGTTATGGTAGAGTGATTGGTTAGTAAGGACACTGCTTTATACTGAGACCATGGTTATGGTAGAGTGATTGGTTAGTAAGAACACTGCTTCGTGAGTGTGAAGTGTTGTTGTACAGAGGTCCCTGGGTACATGTCCAGAGCCAGACAGGGACAGAACTCACTCTGTCCCACAAAGTTCTGTGGAAGATTTGCTAACAGAGGAGAGTGGTTATGTATCTAAGTACAAATTTAACCATCAGAATAATGTTTATTTGTGTTCCTTAATCCTTACTTACACATCCCATCATTGACATAGTCAAAGCCAGACCTTCTGTCTGTCTCTCCTTCTTGCTGGTTGACTAGAGTGGAAATCTATAGTATTGTATGGTTGACCTGGGATAGAGCTGAAATGTGGCCCGATGTAGTGTTGCCTTTGTACCAAACACCCTTACAGTCATAAACCTTTTCCCCATGTAATCGCCTCGACCTCAGTCTGGTGTTCGCTAACAGTATCTGAAGAGTCTGTATACCCAGTGGTTTATAGTACAGTAGAGCACAGCAGAGTACAGTAGAGCACAGCAGAGTACAGCAGAGTACAGTAGAGCACAGCAGAGTACAGTAGAGTACAGCAGACAGAGTACAGCAAAGTACAGCAGAGTACAGTAGAGCACAGCAGGCCGTATAGTAGGAGAAGAAGAGGCCCTTTGGGTTCATTGAAATACATATTCATAATATTTCTGTTAACAATTTAATCTGCACCCAGATTAGTCTTCAATTTAATTTACACCCAGATTAGTGTTCAATTTAATTAATCTGCACCCAGATTAGTGTTCAATGTGATAGAACAAAACTCAGTACAGCACATTAATTAGAAAATGTTGTTACAAGTTTGAGCCACGAGATGGTGGTAGATTATAAGTTTAAATAGCATGGACCTTTGATTTGTCTCTGGATAGAAATTGCCCTTGGGCACAGATCTAGGATCAGCATACTCTCACCAAATCCTAACCTTTACCATTAACAGTAAAAACACAAACCAGACCTAAGAGCAGTGCAAAGGAGCCAGTTCATCTTAACCCTGTAATTATATGACTCCTAACTTATATATACTGAGTGTACCAAACATTAGAAACACCTTCCTAATATTGAGTTGCACCCCGCCTTTTGCCATCAGAACAGCCTCAATTCGTTGGGGCATGGACTCTACAAGGTGTTTGAAAGCGTTCCACAGGGATGCTGGCCCATGTTGACTCCAATGCTTCCAACAGTTGTGCCAAGTTGGCTGGATGTTCTTTGGGTGGTGGACCACACAGGAAACTGTTGAGTGTGAAAAACCCCAGCAGCATTGCAGTTCTTGACACAAACCGGTGCACCTGGCACCTACTACCCCGTTCAAAGGCACTTAAATATTTTGTCTTGCCCATTCACCCTCTGAATGGCACACATACACAATCCATGTCTCAATTGTCTCAAGGCTTAAAAATCCTTCTTTAACCTGTCCGCTCCCCTTCATCTACACTGAAGTGGATTTAACAAGTGACATCATTAAGGGATCATAGCTTTCACCTGGATTCACCTGGTCAGTCTTTGTCATGGAAAGAACCGGTGTTCATAATGTTTTGTTTACTCGGTGTATAAACACAACATAGGTATTTATGTAAAACAAGTGAATTTACTGAATGTCCATGGTCTTATACTTCAGCGGGAGCCGGTGGTGCGTGTGTTCAGTGCCGTGACGGGGGAGACCCTCTCAGTCTTGGGCACTGTGTTTCTCCTGAGTACGTCTGTGGCCAGGCTCATGACCCTGGTGTCCCAGCAGTGTGGGCTTCCCGTCAGCTCCTTCAGACTGAGCTCTCCCACCAGCCTGCAACTCTACGACTGCAACTGGCTGCACGACTACGCCATTGACCTGGGTATGGCCTTCCTTGTGCAGTAGATCAATGGTCCTCTGGCTCAACACCTTATGGATGTAACATAGAGACAAATGGACTGTATGGAACACATTCTTGGTTCATGGAAACCAGGAGGACAACCTGCATGTGTCTCTGTCTCCCAGGGGCTACTCTACGGTTGGACACCTGGGATGGGTGGGCGGAGTCCCTCAGAGGCTGCTTCCTGGGACACAGACTGACCGTCCAACGACACCTGTCTAGGGAGAGACCTGTGATGAGGTCAGAATACACATCTACACACTGAACTGTATGATAGACTTACTATCAACAGTGATGGTACTGAACCTTTATATAGCTTACAATGATAGTACTGACCCTGTATATAGCTTACAATGATAGTACTGACCCTGTATATAGCTTACAATGATAGTACTGACCCTGTATATAGCTTACAATAATGGTACTGACCCTGTATTTAGCTTACAATGATAGTACTGACCCTGTATATAGCTTATAATGATAGTACTGACCCTGTATATAGCTTATATTCTCGTGTTTTTTTCCTTCATATGTTTTTTCTCTTACCCTGATATTTAATACTGCATTGTGGGAAAGAGCTTGCAAGTAAGCATTTTACTGTACTGTTTTATAACCCACTGTATCTTGTGAACTTGACAAAAAAAACTTGAAACGTGTTATAAATACATTGATTCTGTATTATTCCAGGTTCCAGCTCCGGGTGGCACTCTACATCGCTGCTTCTCTGGGCCACCTGGACCTGGCCGGCTGGCTGCTGGAGAGGGGGGTGCGTGTCATTGAGCCGGTGGGGGTTCACCCTTACCGTGAGTGGTGCCACCAGACGGCCCACCCCGACGTCGCCAAGTGTCCCGCTGTCGCCTCCATCGAGCTCGGCCAGCTCACCATCCTCAAACTCTGTATCGCCAGCAGCGTTCTGACCCTTGCCTGTCAGGATCCCCAGGGTCGTGACCCCCTGAGGATCGCCCTTCAGTACGGCCACAGGGAGTGTGTGAGTCACCTGGCCACCAAGCTGTGCTCTGTGGTGGTCCTCCCAGGTATGGCCCTGCCCATGCGGACATACCTCCAGATAAAGGGCTGGGTGAGGCTGGGGCAGAGGAGGGCAGCATCCAGGCACTGCATGGGCCTCAACAGGGCTCCGTTCAGGACCAGGGTGGGCGACACGGTCCTGGTGGACGGCTTCACCCTCCCCAAGATGTCTTCCAAGCCCAGGAGGAGTGAGGCCAAGGCGGGTATCAGGGTGATGTCCACAGCCTCTCAAAGTTTGACCCCCATCAACTGCCCATCTCATGTAACCTGCCAGCTCCGCGCCCTGGCATCCCAGGATAAACCTCTTCAACTACCGAAGCAACACCCTGTGGCCACGAGTGATGAAAGAGAGAAGAAGAGGGGATGTGGAGGGAAGGGATGTGAGGAGGATGAGAGTGGGGATCAGAACAGCAACCAATGGAGGAGCAGAGTCCCGCTCCCGCCCATTTCCAGAGACACCAATCTCAGACCTGTGTTTGCCTCGCCAAACTCCGCCCAGATACTCACCACCTCACTGGAGGCCTTTTCTCTCCACTGCGACCGCACACCCAGAGAAAACGCCATATACTGTTTGGCCTTGGCCAGGTTAGTCCAAGTTTAAATGACAGCTACGGTGAATATGAATATTTCTCTGGAGGTTTCTTATGAAAGGTGTGAATACTGTCAGAAGAAGCCTCCTATAATCAGTGGTGGTGGGGGGGGGGGACACATGTAAAAGCTGTTTACACACTTTTTATTTTATTTTGTTCAAGCATTTACCCACCTTTTGTGGAAGATGCATTGAAAGTAGAGGGAGCGTTACTTCTTTAATCCTGAACGGCAATCAGCATTTACCAGTCAATGTTTTTACCACTACATCACTGCCTATGATATACCCTTATCCTCCCTGAATAGATTTCAGTACAAACAAATCATGAGCCAACCATCATGCTTAGAAGGTACATAATCAAATCAACTCAAACTTTATTTGTCACATGCGCTGAATACAACAAGTGTAGATCTTTCCGTGAAATACTTTACTTACAAGCCCTTAACAAACAGTGCAGTTCAAGAAGAGTTAAGAGAATATTTACCCAATAAACTAAAGTAACAAATAATAAAACATTTGAACTTGTCCGGTGGCCATTTGATTAATTGTTCAGCAGTCTTATGACTTTGGGTTAGAAGCTGTTATAGGTTTACCCTAACAAGTCCTGAAACAAATCATGAGCCAACTATCATGCTTAGAAGGTATATAGTGTCAGTCTTATTGGTTCACCCTAACAAGTCGTTTCAGTATGGGGAGAGGATAGGATGTAAGGGCGCTTCATTAATGTATTGAGGCCATTACATATACAGTATTTCACAATGCTAGGACACAGATTTGGTCTCCTAACCTTGTTCTGGTTGATTGACTCTCTAACAGTGCCTTCACACAGAGACCATGGTTGCAGCAGCTGAATGTAGCGCGGACTCTGTCCAGGAGGAGTGCTCAGCACATTGGGTAGACACCAGGATCCTGGTCATTAGGCAGATTAAACATACTGAAACAAGGAGGGACAACTTGGAATTGTCCAAAAAGGAACTCTTATTTGAGTTTTTATTTTTATTTTTTACAGTGAACAAGATGAGACTTTGGAACGGATGATGCCTGAAACAATGCGGACGACTTAGAATTTCGTTCCTTTGGATGAGGCTTATAGATATAGTCAGTACTGTGTTTGATTTGTGTGCAGAAAGTTTACAACGGCAGGCAGTGGATTCTCAGTCATTCCTCTCAAGTAACAAAAAACGTATCATATTTCACTGGCTATTTGTAGTAGCCAAATGTGAATGGAATTATTATTATTCTAGAATCATTCAGTTGACTGAATGTGACTGTGGTTGTGCTGTATGTGACTATGTGGTTGTACTGAATGTGACTATGTGATTGTACTGAATGTGGTTGTACTGTACGTGATTGTAAGTGTTTGACATGGGTCTAATTGAGCCCCCCCCCCCACACTTAACACTAGTTTTTATCCATAGAAATCCTCACTTGCTGATGAAGACCTATAGTGGTTGAAATCAATGTAAAATACAGTATGAACACTGCTGCCTTAAAACTCTTTTATTAAGATGTGGATCATTATTGCTCATTTAAATGAGTCTGTGCAGTGTCAAAATAATACACCTGATACATAAGGGGGGAAAAAATGCTAAAAATACCACAAGACATGAAATAATGGCATTATGGGAAAATAATACATACTGTATTTCACATAGAGTATTTGACAAACTCTTTATTTACGTTACAAAACTGACAACTACTGTGACGATGTGTTAGCACAGCATGTGTCATCATTCCCCTGCAGTGTGTGGATTTACACAGCAACATAGCAGACAGCTTAAATAGTTTATTTTTTATTTAACCTTTATTTCACTAGACAAGTCAGTTAAGAACAAATTCTTATTTACAATGATGGCCAAACCCGGACGACGCTGGGCCAATTATGCGGCACCCTATGGGACTCCCAATCACTTGGGAGTGGGAAGGATACCAAATCCAATATCACACACTTCTTCCTTAGTATTCTGAGAACTGTCAGATAGCTGTGAGAGCTATGAGTGGATCGTGGACCCATGCATAAATGATAACTTTGCTGTAACTCAGTGGGGCAAGTAGAACGTCCGGGTTAGTGTATGTGCATTATCTGGACAGTTGATTGTCTTTGTCTCAAAGCCTTTCCATTTCTGGGGTATTGAAGAAGCTTCTGATCTCAACCTTGTTGACAGGTAAGAAACACTTGGTTAGTGTATGTGTCTTATCCAATGGGTTGTCAGGTGAACGTTGAAGATGCTTCTTGGAGGTGATCTAATGATGTCATTGAATCGATGTCATTGAGTTGCTCACTGGACAAGACAATTATTCACTGAAAATTAAATCTGTCTTTCATTTCACTTATGTTGATACTTGATTGGCTATTTGCTGTCTTTTGAAAATACAAAAATAAATATAACTGTTTTATGAAGCACTTGTAGACATTCATTGTTTTCAAAATCATATTTTCAGCAAAACAGATACATACGTTTACAATATGACATCAAATCAAATAAAAATAAAGTAAGTGATATGTAAATGATTGGCAAAAGGCTCCAACCACCCAAGTCATAGACTGTTTACTCTGCTACCACACGGCAAGCGATACGAGAGCACCAATTCTGGGACAAAAGGCTCCTTAACAGCTTCTACCCCCAAGTCATTAGACTGCTGAACAGCTTCTACCTCCAAGTCATTAGACTGCTGAACAGCTTCTACCTCCAAGTCATTAGACTGCTGAACAGCTTCTACCCCCAAGTCATTAGACTGCTGAACAGCTTCTACCCCCCAAGTCATTAGACTGCTTAACAGCTTCTACCCCAAAGCCATTAGACTGCTGAACAGCTTCTACCCCCAAGCCATTAGACTGCTGAACAGCTTCTACCCCCAAGTCATTAGACTGCTGAACAGCTTCTACCTCCAAGTCATTAGACTGCTGAACAGCTTCTACCCCCAAGTCATTAGACTGCTGAACAGCTTCTACCCCAAAGCCATTAGACTGCTGAACAGCTTCTACCCCCAAGTCAGACTGCTGAACAGCTTCTACCTCCAAGTCATTAGACTGAAGAACAGCTTCTACCCTCAAGCCATCAGACTGCTGAACAGCTTCTATCCCAAAGCCATTAGACTGCTGAACAGCTTCTACCCCCAAGCCACCAGACTGCTGAACAGGTTCTACCCCCAAGCCATTAGACTGCTGAACAGTTTCTACCCCCAAGCCACCAGACTGCTGAACAGCTTCTACCCCCAAGCCATTAGACTGCTGAACAGCTTCTACCCCAAAGCCATAAGACTGCTGAACAGCTTCTACCCCCAAGTCATTAGACTGCTGAACAGCTTCTACCCCCAAGTCATTAGACTGCTGAACAGCTTCTACCCCCAAGTCATTAGACTGCTGAACAGCTTCTACCCCCAAGTCATTAGACTGCTGAACAGCTTCCACCCCCAAGTCATTAGACTGCTGAACAGCTTCTACCCCCAAGTCATCAGACTGCTGAACAGCTTCTACCCCCAAGTCATTAGACTGCTGAACAGCTTCTACCCCCAAGTCATTAGACTGCTGAACAGCTTCTACCCCCAAGCCATTAGACTGCTGAACAGCTTCTACCCCCAAGTCATTAGACTGCTGAACAGCTTCTACCCCCAAGTCATTAGACTGCTGAACAGCTTCTACCCCCAAGTCATTAGACTGCTGAACAGCTTCCACCCCCAAGTCATTAGACTGCTGAACAGCTTCTACCCCCAAGTCATCAGACTGCTGAACAGCTTCTACCCCCAAGTCATTAGACTGCTGAACAGCTTCTACCCCCAAGTCATTAGACTGCTGAACAGCTTCTACCCCCAAGCCATTAGACTGCTGAACAGCTTCTACCTCCAAGTCATTAGACTGCTGAACAGCTTCTACCCCCAAGTCATTAGACTGCTGAACAGCTTCTACCCCCAAGTCATCAGACTGCTGAACGTTAATTAAATGGCCACCTGCACTATTTGCATTGACCCCCTTAGTTATTGATGTATTTTTCTAATTGTTTTCCACTGACTCTCTTGAATTGGCTCGATGCACATTCACTACACTCTACCCACACATTCACTGACCGACTTTCACACTAGCTGCTGCTACTGTGTTTATTATCTATCCTGATTGACTAGTCACTTTTACCCTTACCTACATGTACAGTGCCTTGCGAAAGTATTCGGCCCCCTTGAACTTTGCGACCTTTTGCCACATTTCAGGCTTCAAACATTAAGATATAAAACTGTATTTTTTTGTGAAGAATCAACAACAAGTGGGACACAATCATTAAGTGGAACGACATTTATTGGATATTTCAAACTTTTTTAACAAATCAAAAACTGAAAAATTGGGCGTGCAAAATTATTCAGCCTCCTTAAGTTAATACTTTGTAGCGCCACCTTTTGCTGCGATTACAGCTGTAAGTCGCTTGGGGTATGTCTCTATCAGTTTTGCACATCGAGAGACTGAAATGTTTTCCCATTCCTCCTTGCAAAACAGCTCGAGCTCAGTGAGGTTGGATGGAGAGCATTTGTGAACAGCATTTTTCAGTTCTTTCCACAGATTCTCGATTGGATTCAGGTCTGGACTTTGACTTGGCCATTCTAACACCTGGATATGTTTATTTTTGAACCATTCCATTGTAGATTTTGCTTTATGTTTTGGATCATTGTCTTGTTGGAAGACAAATCCCCGTCCCAGTCTCAGGTCTTTTGCAGACTCTGTCAGGTTTTCTTCCAGAATGGTCCTGTATTTGGCTCCATCCATCTTCCCATCAATTTTAACCATCTTCCCTGTCCCTGCTGAAGAAAAGCAGGCCCAAACCATGATGCTGCCACCACCATGTTTGATAGTGGGGATGGTGTGTTCAGCTGTGTTGCTTTTACGCCAAACATAACGTTTTGCATTGTTGCCAAAAAGTTCAATTTTGGTTTCATCTGACCAGAGCACCTTCTTCCACATGTTTGGTGTCTCCCAGGTGGCTTGTGGCAAACTTTAACCAACACTTTTTATGGATATCTTTAAGAAATGGCTTTCTTCTTGCCACTCTTCCATAAAGGCCAGATTTGTGCAATATGCGACTGATTGTTGTCCTATGGACAGAGTCTCCCACCTCAGCTGTAGATCTCTGCAGTTCATCCAGAGTGATCATGGGCCTCTTGGCTGCATCTCTGATCAGTCTTCTCCTTGTATGAGCTGAAAGTTTAGAGGGACGGCCAGGTCTTGGTAGATTTGCAGTGGTCTGATACTCCTTCTATTTCAATATTATCGCTTGCACAGTGCTCCTTGGGATGTTTAAAGCTTGGGAAATCTTTTTGTATCCAAATCCGGCTTTAAACTTCTTCACAACAGTATCTCGGACCTGCCTGGTGTGTTCCTTGTTCTTCATGATGCTCTCTGCGCTTTTAACGGACCTCTGAGACTATCACAGTGCAGGTGCATTTATACGGAGACTTGATTACACACAAGTGGATTGTATTTATCATCATTAGTCATTTAGGTCAACATTGGATCATTCAGAGATCCTCACTGAATTTCTGGAGAGAGTTCGCTGCACTGAAATTAAAGGGGCTGAATAATTTTGCAAGCCCAATTTTTCAGTCTTTGATTTGTTAAAAAAGTTAGAAATATCCAATAAATGTCGTTCCACTTCATGATTGTGTCCCACTTGTTGTTGATTCACCACAAAAAAATACAGTTTTATATCTTTATGTTTGAAGCCTGAAATGTGGCAAAAGGTCGCAAAGTTCAAGGGGGCCGAATACTTTCGCAAGGCACTGTACATACTGTATTACCTCAACTACCTCGCACCCATGCACATTGACTCGGTACTGGTACTCCTTGTATATAGCCTTGTTATTGTTATTGTGTTACTATTTAGAAAATATTTTCTTACTTTTTAACTCTGCATTGTTGGGAATGGGCTCGTAATAAAGCATCTCACAGTTGTTTTCGGCGTATGTGACCAATACGATTAGATTCTCATCTGAACAAATGAATGCTCTCGTTGTTATAATGAGGAATTTATTTAAATAATTTGGTTTTCCTTGAAGATTTGAATGTGCTGAGAAAGCCTTTCGTGATGGATCTAGACAATCTGGTGAAAAGGGAGGGTTTGCGACTCTTCTCTTCAAGTGGGAAGGACGATGCGATATCATAAATTCCCTCTGGAGAAAAGGAGCCATGAGATATTGTCATCGTCTCTGCAACGAAAGACCATCCAGCATGCCATCAATTTACATTTTTACTCATTTATCAGACACTCTTATCCAGAGAGACTTACAAGGAGCAATTAGGATGAAGTGCCTTGCTCAAGAGCACATTGACAGATTTTGCCTCGTGAACTCAGGGATTCTGAACCAGCAACCTATTGGTTACTGGCCCAACCTCTTAACCCACTAGGCTACCACCCAGCCCACAGTACAGTATGTCATAGGTAACAACTCAGAGGAGTACAATGTCTTTCCAAATGAATTAGTGGAATGGTAAAGGGATAATGTCTCAGTCTTGACTGAGCAGCAGCCTAAACAGCAGCAGGGCTTACCTGTAAAGTACACAGTAGGGGAAATGTTCTGAGGCTGGTACTCCAGAGACTCTTGAGGACAGAGGTTCTTACTAACATTCTTGGAACCCTGGTTGGTGGGAAAAGGCACATTAAAACAAACTGAAATGTTTTCGATATCTTAAAGTACAGCATATCAACTGCAAAGAACCAGTGCAATGCCATGACACAAAGAATCATATAAAAGGTCAACAGCAGTGTTATTCATGAAAGTGTACTATACCTTTGTATTGACCTGCTCTCCAGTACTGCTGATGGTATCCCTTTCCAAATCAAACACGCCTTCTACAATGTCACTGGTGGCCACGCTGGTAGCGGACTCAAAATAACATTTAGCAGTGGCTTTGGTGATCATTTGAAGAATGACCATGCAAGTAGAAGTCTTTGGATCGTTCTGGACTGAAACATCAAAGTTTATGTTTTCATACTCATCTGACCACTGTCTCAGGAAGCACTTCACTGTCTCTTCAGCAAATATCTGGAGAAGCTGAGAGGAGAGCTCCTTGGATATGGCACATTGTTCCTTTCCCCATTTCAGCCTTGAAAGAATGGAGTCTGAAGCACTTTTGGCTGCTTCCAATGTTAAGACCTGTGGAGTGCTGTGGCTGTCCTGAATGGCTATCACTTTATCCACCAATTCATGGCTGAAAATGTGGATGGTCCAAGTGGAAATTATTTTTCTCAATTTCCTAACAGCAGATCGGAGGTCGTCAAGATGAGAAGCACCCTGTCCATTTTCCTGTGTGTTCTCAACACTTTCCACCATAATGTCCACTACCACCCCAGCAGCTTGCCTGACTTTGTCCACAAAGGTTACAGGAAGTAAGTCCTCTGTGTGAAAGAAGTCCTCAATGATTGTGTTTCTAACAATGGGAAAGTCAATCTGAGCAGGAAACTCAGTGGGGATGGGAGTCCCGGGTAAAGCAAAGTGCCATTTCGACTGCCTTAATTTTGAAGTAGGTGTTAGAGAGATGGAGGAGCGTGAAGAAGAGGTATTTCTTGTATTTTGGCTGTCAGCACTCCTACAACGGATCGTGTCAATATCCTCCAGCATGGATCCTGAGAGCTTAGTGGTTTTAGGTAGTAATTTGTGCGGAATGTCCACACAGGCATCGTTTCCACCAGGTGTAACACTGCTCTGGTTGACCTCAAGATGGCCGAGACTTGCTCTTTGTGAAGCAGGACTGCTTTGATATGTAAAGATTTGGATTGAACCAAGTGTTGTGTCTGATCTTTGAAGATCTTTTCTGAGAAACTCCGTAATCTTACTTTGCAGACTGTAGTAGATGTTACGAGCAACAGACCAGATCCTTTTCTCAGAAACCTGTCCAGTGGTGAGCAGGGAGGTTCCAGATACCATGTCAGATGATTGGGTGGTCTGGGTGAGCTCCTGCTGGTCTTTCACCATGGTTTGTATAATATCAGTAGATGTGGTGGATGTAGATACAGACTGGAGGTACTTATCTGTTGTACCTTCCTCCACAATGTTAAATGATCTAGAGAGGACCTCACTCACTCCTTTCTCAGCTTTAGTTTGGAACTCATGACTAGAGAGTTTTTGGAGGCTCTTTGTAGAAAGACTGTGGGAAGATGCAATGCCTTTGGAGGCAGCCGTGCTGCAATCTAGACTTACTGGAGAGGTTCGCTCAGGAGAACCTTGGAGACGTTCAAACATGTCTTCACATGGTGTTGGGGACCTTGACAAGGAGATGTCCTTCAGCTGAGACAGAACACCACCTACCAACATGTTGACCTCAAGGGACATATCAGATATTTTCTTTCCTACTGTGGAGAAGCAAGGTGCATTTGATGCCTGATCCTCGCATGAGGTCAAGATTGTTGAAATGACCTCTTTGGTACTATTGGTCAGTAGAGCCTCGTCTGTTTCAGTCCAGAGAAGTTTTGAACTCTCGCTGACACCCCTGTGTAGAGCCACTTCAAGGTTCAAACTGTGCAAGTGAGGCACACTCTTACTAGCTTGCCTCAAGTCCTGGCTTGCCAAACAAATGTGCTCCTTAGTCCCAAGATGTCCAGAGTCCTCTGTGGGTATATGACTAGACGTTCTGCTCAGCATGTCTGACCTCCGCTGATGAATGATGAAGTCCTTTAATGTCTTCTGAATATTGTTATATAAACTAGTGGTAGCAGACCAGATCCTGCTCTGTAGCTTTTGTGCATTTTCCTGGAGGTCAGGTTCTCTCTCCTCTACTTCTGCAGGTTGCGCCAAGCTCTGCAGGTCTTCCACAAATGTTTCAATGATGCCAAAGGCAGCAGAATCCGCACAAATATCCTTTGACCATGTGTACTGGTTTTGAATGGAACAAGACCTGGATGCTACAGAATAAGCAGGCTGTGCACTAGTTAAGCTACTGGTGGACTTTTTAACTAGGAACTCACTCACTGCTTGAGTGGCATTTCTCTTAAATTCCTCACTTGAGAGTTTTCTAATACAATCTAACAGACTGGTCAAAGAAGCTGTGGCCTTACTTCTGCTGTCCTCAATTTGACAGGGGAACTCACATACTATTGGTGATGAGGCCCTGGAATGGGCAATATCCCCAAGCTGAGCCAGAACACCCTCTACAAATTTCTCTCTCTCAATAGAGAAGCCTGATCCTTTTTCTCCAACAGTGTACAGGGCGTCCTCCTTTGACATCTCAGTGTTGTACAAGACCAGAAGCTCTGAGATGACTTCTTGGGTGCAAGTTGTCAGAAGGAGCATGCTTTCTTCTGACTCAGTTTTTGCCCAAAGAAGTTTTGAGCTCTCACTTAGGCCTCTTTGTAAAGTAACTTCACCAGTGGACTCTGGCAACTGAGGCTCACTCTTACTGGGCCTATATTTCATGTTTAAGCAAGGAAGTGGAACTGTCTCCTTAAACTCAGCATTTGTGATGTTGTCATCAGATGTGACAATGCTCTTTAAGGCACATCGCTGAAGCTTGCTGAAATAATCTTTCAAGTTGTTTTGGATGCTGTGGTAAATGTGAACAGCAGCAGACCAGGCACTCTTCTGTTGGGGACTCTCTTCAGATTCAGCCAAGGACTTCATATCTGACACGAAAGTCTTAACAACTACTGACGCTGCTGAGCCCACTGGGTGAATTGACTCTGTCTTTACAATGCCAGACAATGTTTGACCTGATACAGCACCTGTTAACTCAGACTGAATGACTGAACTAGGAAAGCTCAAACTACTGACTTTTTTGTCAAGAACTCCACTCACTGCTTGTATTGCTGATGTTTGAAACTCCCGGCTAGAGAGTTTTTGGATGCTCTTAGATGTGAGCGTGCAGGAGGAACCAGATTCACTAATATTGTAGCTGCTCTCGTATTTCCTTATCAGGGCATCAAGATCCTCAATAAAGCCAACATGCGATGCCAAAAACGTGATCTTGTCCTTCAGATCTTCCAGCAAATTCTGTTCGTTCTCGTCAACAAAAGCCACCATTGTGTCAGAGATGGTGGTCATGACTTGCCCTGTTAGACTCTTGCTCTCTTGGTCAACTTTTTCAAGTTTAACAGCCAGCTCTCTCACCATGCTCTCAGTCACCTTGGTCTGTGAGTCTCCCCTTACCGGTGTCACTAGAGAGGTGTGACTTGCGGAGGCACTCTTAACGACCACTGATAAGGCCGACTTGACATCTTTAGCCAACTCTGCCATTACAGCAGGGGTTAGCATCATAGAGCCTGCACTTCCAGATGGAGAATTGGACATGCATGCAAGTTTGGAGAGAGAACCTTGCAGGCTGTCCTGCACACAGGTGACAAGGGTGTCCTCTGAGACACCCAAGAGGACTTGTAGCGTCTCAGAGTTGGTTGTTTTCTTCTGCACATCAGACAGAGAGGTTAGAGTCCTTGGGGAAAAAAACGCAGAAATCATCAAAGTCAAACAAATAATATGTAAGGCTGTGATGCACATTCAGTGTGTCAAATACATCTGCACCATTGAAAACAATGAGGAAAACGCTGCTGTTTCTCTGAGAAAAAACCTTAGTGTGATGTCAGCCTAACTGCTTAATTTCTAAAGCCCAATAAAATGTATTTTGTATAAGTCATTTGTATTGAAACTGGCCTGTAGATATCCATCTATCCTGGCAATATCTATCCTCTACAAAAATCCAAATTGCTATAAACTTCAAATACTGTAACTTCTAATAACTTCAAGGACAATCATAAATACAAGGCAGTTTGAAGAAATGTTAAAGGGAAATTTCTAAATGTTTCAACTTCATATTCATCATCTCCAGCACCACCCCAACATCAGCATATGTGAAAAACAGGCATTTCTATGTTTTGTAGTAAAAAAGAAAGAGGAAGATAAGTGTTTTCTATGACATCATCAACCAATTAGTAGGAAATGCCTACTCATAATTGGTTAAAATCACACGATGCACACTGATGATGTCATTAGAATCTAGAGCTGAGCATTTAATCAACATTTTTGTTATTTTTCGGTTTTTAAACAACTAATTGACCGACGTCGGCTCAATTATTTGAATTCCATATAGTTAATTTTTTTCTTCTTCTGTGAGCTCGATGCTCAGTTTCTGTAGAGATAAATCAGATCAAGCACGAACTATGCAATGTAGTAGGGAGTTGTAGTTTCCAACAGGCCAATATTCTACATAGTTTAGCACAGAAAATATGGCAATTAATTCCCACAATCCATTGCACGCCCACTTGCTTGTCCACTCTGTGTGGAGCAGATACGGAAACCTCATTGACTGAGACGGAGAGACGAGAGAATGCATGAGAGAGATAAAAAGCAGTTGCGTTGCGAGGATTCTCTACCTGGAAATACATGATCTAAGTGATTGACAGTTGGTGTTCAGCGGTCATAAAAGTAGGTCTTATTTACTTAGAAGAACTACTAAAATAGTGATTTTGTCAGACAGGATAAGCAGCAGCTCTATAGAGATGAGTTGATGACTTGGAATGAAATAATAAAGTCATCAAATAAATATTTTATATGAGAAAGTAAATGATGGTTGATAAGTCATAAACAGTAATGGACAGTCACTACCATCATGGGACTTTTATTCATTGTTTTATTATGTGTTTGAGTTTATTTTATTTATTTATTTTTTATTTTTACAGGGACAGTGCACATTAATCAACGTTTCAGTAAAAGTGCCGGTTTTAGCCAGCCGGCTAATTTTCAACCGCAGTCCCTGGGCAGGTTATTAAAAACAATTACAATATAGACAATAGCAGCATAGAACAAGCAAGACATAGCAACATAGGACAAGCAAGACGTAGCATACAGACAGAGCAACATAGGACAAGCAAGACGTAGCATACAGACAGAGCAACATAGGACAAGCAAGACGTAGCATACAGACATAGCAACATAGGACAAGCAAGACGTAGCATACAGACAGAGCAACATAGGACAAGCAAGACGTAGCATACAGACATAGCAACATAGGACAAGCAAGACGTAGCATACAGACAGAGCAACATAGGACAAGCAAGACGTAGCATACAGACAGAGCAACATAGGACAAGCAAGACGTAGCATACAGACAGAGCAACATAGGACAAGCAAGACGTAGCATACAGACATAGCAACATAGGACAAGCAAGACGTAGCATACAGACAGAGCAACATAGGACAAGCAAGACGTAGCATACAGACAGAGCAACATAGGACAAGCAAGACGTAGCATACAGACAGAGCAACATAGGACAAGCAAGACGTAGCATACAGACAGAGCAACATAGGACAAGCAAGACGTAGCATACAGACAGAGCAACATAGGACAAGCAAGACGTAGCATACAGACAGAGCAACATAGGACAAGCAAGACGTAGCATACAGACAGAGCAACATAGAACAAAAAGCGTCAAGACAAAATTCATAAAAGCAACAAAGTTTCCACACCTCACAAGCTACAGACAACAGACAACATGGAAAGCGGCAACACACAGCTAGGGACCATGTTCACAAATCTGATTGACCTTTAGCCATGTCTTCAAGCATTTTGTGAAAGTGTGATATGTGGTGCAGTTATGTGTGTCTGATGGCAGTGTATTCAAGACATGGGAAGCTCTCACAGAGAATGCAGATTTACTAAAGGTGCTTTTCCTTAGGGGAACTATACAGTCACCTCTCATGGCAGACCTTGTGGATCTGCTGCCATATGTCTGGGTTTTCTGTTTAACAAAAATATTGAGTGGAGGGGGAGCCAGGCCATTAAGGATCTTGAATACAAGACATGCGTCGGTGTATTGCATAAGATTTTCCCAACTCAAGAGCTCATGCTTTCTAAGGATGTGACAATGATGATGGCTATTGGGCTTCCTATCAAGCACTTTGAGAGCCTGTTTGTAGACAGACTGAATAGGTTTTAATGTTGTACAGCAAGCTTGGGCCCAACTAGTCAAGCAGTATGTTAAGTGGGGGAGTATCATAGATTTGAAGTACAGTTTTGCTACCTCTGTAGTCAAACAATTTCGTATAAATCGAAAATTAGCTAGGTTGAATTTGGTTATTTGAATTACCTTTTTTACATGCTTTTTAAAAGAGAGGTTGGAATCAAGTATGATGCCAAGGTACTTAAAATCAGATACCACCTGGAGCTTCTCCCCTGACACATAGACATCTGGCTCAGTAGCATCTGTTGTTACAGCATTCAACACACATAATCCATAGTGCATTCACTGTCTAAAAAAAGTATTGAAATCCAAAACCGTGATTATTTTTAAATATTTGAATGGAAACCAAACAAACCTCAAAAAGCACTAATTTCTCAGCACTATTGGAAACAGTTACGTCCCTCTATATTTTTTTTACTACAAAGCATGGAAATGTGTAATTTTCACATATGGTGATGCTGGAGATGAATATGAAGTTGTTAAATTTCCCTTTAAGAACATACCTCATGGCCCCCTTAGGCAGGTAGCTTCCACTGCCCAGACTGCCCTTAGTCAGGTAAATCTCCTTGAACTTAAGATGTGATTCCTGCTCTTCTTCCTCTTCCTGCTCCATACAGTTGGAGGAAGGGTAGGGAGTCGGGATGCGAAAGCTATTGTAAGACTTTCGACTGCCTGGCCTCTTAGGTACACCAGCCTCAGTAAATCTCACGCGGGACTTGGTGTTAGTCTTATCGTCTAACAGACTGGTGAGTGACGCTGTGAGAGATCTCTGTGACAATGGAGAGGAGGCAGCATCTTGGATGCCCAGTAGTTCGTAAAGACCTGGGATGATGATCTGCATCAGCTTGTCCGATAAAAACTGGACAATCCTCAGACACAAGCCGGCAAGCTGTTGTTTTGTCAGCTGTATTCCAGAAACAGAAGAAGTGTTTTAAAATGTTGCATAGTGCGTCTTTCAAAAGCTTATGAACAAGGTTAAACATTAGGCAGAGTTTTCATGGTAATCTGATTAAATTGTCAGTAACATGATCTTACCGGGTCAAACATGCCCTCACGAATCCCCCTCCATTGCCTGAAAACAATATTGTTATAAATGTTGTCATATCAGGATGCGTGGCAGAATTGTTTTTATTTAATTATTTGCCTGATCGTGAAGTTATACTTGCTTTGTGTCAGTTGTTTTGGCAAAATTGCAATGTGACAACTTTTCTAGCAATGACATTTTTTTTCCGATTGATCAGTTTCTAATTTGATCCTATTTCCTTGAAGGTGTGATAGTACCAAAGAAAACAGAACATACTTCTCAGTTAGGTTTTGAAGGAAGTCCATAAGTGTCAGATGTTCCACATTGTTGAGCTTTCCCTCTTCTGTGGTTTCCATCACTGAGGTTGCTCTGCTCCTGGTACAATTGCTCTGCTCCTGGTAGAAATGTAATTATCTTGCAAATAATCAAACTTAATAAACAACAAATATCATACTGAAATAATTATTAACTATTAAAGAGTGGAGGAGCATTGGCAACGTTGGGCCAATTAAACAACTGCAACACAACAGAGATGGTTGTGGTATGTCAACATTGCCAATGATAGCATCACTATAACATTTTATTGGATTAATGTTGTAATATGAAATGACAAGGTCAACTTACCATCTCATTGACAGCTTCAGAGGTCAGGTGGTCATCCACCACACAGACAGGCAGGTCTAGAGACTGGGACAAGGCTCTATGGTCATAAGCAGGAGAGAATGGAAACATTATCAGAGCAGTCCCAATGGCAGAATCTAACCACTGTTTTCATGTCATAGACTCACTTAGTAGTTAATACATGGCCACAAATAATGAGCGGTTCAAATAGATCGGCTGGGGACTTGACCCTACAAATGACTCCATGAATGACGCCTGACCTGCCCCATAACAAGTTCTTTCTTATTAGTCTCTCTCTCTTAATCTCCACACGAATATCTAACTGGACTGAGTGTAAGTGGCTTTACCTGACTGTCTCAGTGTCAGAAACATCATAGTCTTGTTGTTCTATGTCCTCCAGGGACATCTCAGCTACAGCAGACGGGTTAAAGCCCGGGATGATCTCTCAAACTGAAAATAATGACTGTTTATGTGAACTGAACCATTTACAGTGGCTTGCAAAAGTATTCACCCCCCTTGGCATTTTCCCTATTTTGTTGCCTTATAACCTGGAATTAAAATAGATTTTTGCACTGTCAACTGTGGGACCTTAGGTATGTGCCTTTCCAAATCATGTCCAATCAATTGAATTTACCACAGGTGGACTCCAATCATGTTGTAGAAATACCTCAAGGATGATCAAGGGAAACAGGATGCACCGGAGCTCAATTTCGAGTCTCATAGCAAAGGGTTTGAATACTTATGTAAATAAGGCATTTCTGTTTTTTTCGGTTTTAAATTGCAAAAATGTCTAAACTGTTTTTGCTTTGTCATTATGGGATATTGTGTGTAGATTGATGAGGAAAATGTTGTATGTAATCCATTTTAGAATAAGGCTGTAATGTAAAAAATGAAATGTGTAAAAAGTCAAGGGGTCTGAATACTTTCCAAATGCACTGAAGCAGTCTATAAGATATATCTTATTACAGTTTAGGCCTACCTTGTTATTTTATTCCATCTGGCAATATCATATTAATGGATTAAATCTATTTAGTTTGTTTTGTTGCTAGTATTTTTATTAATTGTTTGAAAACACAAGTATTATCTACTTTCTGAAGGACAGCCAAGTTGATAGGCAACATAGAACCTACAGACAATTATGACATCATTGGAACACATGCACGTGTCACAAACACCTTTAGCCCAAAAAAGCAGTGTAGCAGTGCTGCCCAAGCTGGGGGCGATACACTTTTATTAGGCTTTTATTCAGATTCACAAACAATGCTCTACTTGAAGTCAATGAGTAAACATGTAGCAACATGGCTGAGCTTTAACGTGTAAGTAGAAGTTGACACTAACCATATGTATATTCCTAAAATGCTTGCCCTAAATACCAGTCTAGAACCCAGGTATGTCTCCTGCTATTTATAGTATCTTTCAAGTACATCTTATTACAGTTTAGGCCTATCTTATTATTTTCTTCCATCTAGCAATATCATTTTAAGGGCAAATACACACACGTGTTGTAGGCCAATGAACTCCATAGTTTTAGTTATAGTCGTAGTTTTTCCAGGACAGCTACACCACCCGATGTTACAGGAAGGCCATAAAGATCATCAAGGACAACAACCACCTGAGCCACTGCCTGTTCACCCCGCTATCATCCAGAAGGCGAGGTCAGTACAGGTGCATCAAAGCAGGGACCGAGTGACTGAAAAACAGCTTCTATCTCAAGGCCATTAGACTGTTAAACAGCCACCACTAACATTGAGTGGCTGCTGCCAACACACTGACTCAACTCCAGCCACTTTAATAATGGGAATTGATGGGAAATGATGTAAAATATATCACTAGCCACTTTAAACAATGCTACCTAATATAATGTTTACATACCCTACATTATTCATCTCATATGTATACGTATATACTGTACTCTATATCATCTACTGCATCCTTATGTAATACATGTATCACTAGCCATTTTAACTATGCCACTTTGTTTACATACTCATCTCATATGTATATACTGTACTCGATACCATCTACTGTATCTTGCCTATGCTGCTCTGTACCATCACTCATTCATATATCTTTATGTACATATTCTTTATCCCCTTACACTGTGTATAAGACAGTAGTTTTGGAATTGTTAGTTAGATTACTTGTTGGTTATTACTGCATTGTCGGAACTAGAAGCACAAGCATTTCGCTACACTCGCATTAACATCTGCTAACCAAGTGTATGTGACAAATAAAATTTGATTTGATTTGATTAGATTTTAATCAGAGTTTATAATAAGGAAGGGGAATTCTGTAACAGTTTATGACATCAAAGGTATGGCAGCTATGGAGCATCATTTTCAAAACAATGTCCAAAGCGGGAAATCATTGGATGTGATTAATTCGGTTCTATGCAATTTCATCTTTGAGGACTGACATGGAAGCAACCATTACACAACCCTGAACTCAATAACCCCACCCCAGTTTCAGAAGAGATATCAAACCATATCTTGTCATTCTGTATTACATCCACTGTGCCTGGACAGTGATGGATGGCTATATGGAGCATCCTTGTCCATCATGTTCAGTGTGTTAGTGCTCTCACCACAGCGAGGCAGCAGAGTACCAGTTGAGGTAGGTGCAGGCAGAGCGTAGTAATTAAAGGCAGTGGTAGCCTATCCATCCCCATATCAACACCTGCAGCATCTCATGACACGCGCTCACACTCCCCCATTTACCACAACTTCCAAACTAACTGGACTTAAAACAATGTGTAACTTCGTGGCCATTCCAAGTCAGGATCACACCTAATACCAAATAGCTAAAGAGGATAAACCACAAATAAATTCATGTTTCCTAAAACAATGTGTAACTTCGTGGCCATTCCAAGTCAGGATCACACCTAATACCAAATAGCTAAAGAGGATAAACCACAAATAAATTCATGTTTTGTAGGGGGGAGTTGACGATTATGTGGTGGTTGTTTCACTATCGATGATGAAATTGCATTAAATCAAAAGAGTCAGACCCAATGATTTACTGTTCGTAAGGACAGAGTGACTAGTAATATTGAACATTATGTCGAAATGTAGCTAGGGGAGTTCAAGATCCAAGATCACATTTTCTTTCTATGGATTAGCCCATCTGTCAAGTGTTGGTTGTCCAGTAAAAAACTCAAACTTCGAATTAAGATTATCAATCCGATTCTGTGATCAATGTGAATCTGTGAACAGTCTTGTGAATCTTTACTAGAGTCCCCATTAGCTAACGCTATAACGTTAGCTAATCTTCCTGTGGTCCAACACCAATTGATAAGACATTACAAACAATTACAAATGAAGACTTTACAAACATTTAACAAGTAGACAATACAGACAGTTAAAATACCTGACATTCAACATTCAGTTGATGCTTTGTAGGTGATGCAATAGCTGTAAACTATAGAGCTCGTGGCCAAGGTGAGTTAAGTGGCTAGAGTGGTTTCCTGTATGCCCATGCTGCACATATCCCACCCCAATGCACTAGTTAGCCTAGTAAACAAGCCTATACCCCGCGGGTAAATTGCCACTATTCACTGTTACAGTGGTCAGAGATCACAGCCAGAAGCCTACCACTACCAACGGGCTACAACTGTTCAGTATTGTTGTCTAATTTATGGACATCGTCTATGTGACTTTTTTTTAATTATCAAGTAGGCCCAACACAGCTTCAGAAGATGTAGGTACATTTGACCAATATTCATGTATCCATTTTTCAGTTAGCATGGTCATGTTTCCTTTCACGTGAGAAATATTAACCAAAGCATCATTTTCCCTTGCTTATCTCCTTCAAAATACTGCAAGCTACAGAGCTATATAAATAATGACTGTATTGGCATGATTCCATACCTTATTATTGACTTCAATTGGAGGTGCAATTCACTCCTTTTGACGAGTAGGTTTGGTCCTCATTTCCAGAGCAAATGTGCAACAGTTCTACACACACATATTTAACTGTCTGTTTTCATTACATCATCAGCTACCTTTGTTACATCACAAAGCCAGCTGGCTAAATCTGGCACATTTACAGAAATACAGTAGATTGTCCCTGTCAAATACATTTGATAAAAAATAAATGTCCAAAACAAACAGTGGTGGAAAAAGTCCTCAATCAGTCAGTTGTAAACAGTATGACTCAAGTAAATGTGAAAGTTTCCCAGTAAAATACTACTTGGGAAGTATTTGGTTTGAAATATTCTCAAGTATCAAAAGTAAAAATTATTTTAAAAATTAAGCAAAGCAGACAACACAATTGTATTGCTTTTTTTGAATGTAAGAATAGCCAGGGGCACACTCCAACACTTAGACATAATTTATAAACTAAGCATTTGTGTTTATTGAGTCTGCCAGATCAGAGGTAGGGGATGTTCTCTTGATAAGTGTGTGAATTGGACCATTTTCCTGTCATACAAAGCATTCAAAATGTACTTTTGGGTATCAGGGAAAGTGGATGGAGTCAAAAGTACATTTCTGTCCTTTATGAATGTACTGAAGTTGTCAAAAATATAAATAGTTAAAGTACAGATACCCCCAAAAATATTTAAAGAATTTTTACTTAAGTACTTTGCACCACTGAAAACAAACCTTTTCTAATGTCTCTATATCACTGGCTTGCAGGGTTTTCACCATTGACCCTTCATGTAATGGTATCGAAGTTCAAGATCCATCTTGGCTTAATGTAGGTAACAAGTATTGAAGGTGTATAACTTAAACTTTTGTTAGTCAACGTTCACGTTCGTAATGATAGTTTATTACACTTGTCTGAGCAGTCAAACTGGTATGAAAAATATCCCATTCATAATAGAAAAGACAATGTTCAGAATACCTGGAGTGACAATTGATGGAAAGGGTTTACAGCATTACAAAAGTTTGATTAAAAACTGAATATTTATTCACCCACAATTTATTCTTGGCACACTCTTTCAACTTGAAAATTAAGTTATGTTCAAGGATATTTAGATTTTTGTGGCTTAAAAATAGAGTACAAACTCAGTCTGTGCATCACTTTAATATTAATAACCAATGTCAAGGCATCACGATACAGAGAAAGACATACAAATGCTACAGTCTACTAACATCAAATAAATGCTGATGACAGACATATTTATGCAAAAAACAGGGGGTAAATTAATTTAGATACAGTCACAAGCTCCAATCTGAATGGCAGCAGGGAGAATATGATGTGGACACCAAGGAACTTAATCCTCAATCCGCTCCACTACAGCCCTGTTGATGTGAATGGGGGAGTGTTCTGCCCTCCTTTTCCTGTAGTCCACGATCATCTCCTTTGTTTTGCTCATGTTGAGGGAGAGGTTGTTGTTCTGGCACCACACTGCCAGGTCTCTGACCTCCTCCCTATAGGCTGTCTCATCATTGTCGGTGATCAGGCCCACCCCTGTTGTGTCGTCAGCAAACTGAATGATGGTGTTGGAGTCGTGCTGGCCATGCAGGAGGGGACTATCCCCTGAGGGGCCCCCATGTTGAGGATCAGTGTGGCAGATGTGGTGTTGCCAAAATATAAACAAGAATAATGTTCATAAGTATGATCCCCAATCAGAGACAACGATAGATAGCTGCCTCTGATTGGGAACCATACCACTCCAAACAAAGAAATACAGTGCCTTGCGAAAGTATTCGGCCCCCTTGAACTTTGCGACCTTTTGCCACATTTCAAGCTTCTAACATAAAGATATAAAACTATTTTTTTGTGAAGAATCAACAACAAGTGGGACACAATCATGAAGTGGAACGACATTTATTGGATATTTCAAACTTTTTTAACAAATCAAAAACTGAAAAATTGGGCGTGCAAAATTATTCAGCCCCTTTACTTTCAGTGCAGCAAACTCTCTCCAGAAGTTCAGTGAGGATCTCTGAATGATCCAATGTTGACCTAAATGACTAATGATGATAAATACAATCCACCTGTGTGTGATCAAGTCTCCGTATAAATGCACCTGCACTGTGATAGTCTCAGAGGTCCGTTAAAAGCGCAGAGAGCATCATGAAGAACAAGGAACACACCAGGCAGGTCCGAGATACTGTTGTGAAGAAGTTTAAAGCCTGGATTTGGATACAAAAAGATTTCCCAAGCTTTAAACATCCCAAGGAGCACTGTGCAAGCGATAATATTGAAATGGAAGGAGTATCAGACCACTGCAAATCTACCAAGACCTGGCCGTCCCTCTAAACTTTCAGCTCATACAAGGAGAAGACTGATCAGAGATGCAGCCAAGAGGCCCATGATCACTCTGGATGAACTGCAGAGATCTACAGCTGAGGTGGGAGACTCTGTCCATAGGACAACAATCAGTCGTATATTGCACAAATCTGGCCTTTATGGAAGAGTGGCAAGAAGAAAGCCATTTCTTAAAGATATCCATAAAACACCAAACGTGGAAGAAGGTGCTCTGGTCAGATGAAACCAAAATTGAACTTTTTGGCAACAATGCAAAACGTTATGTTTGGCGTAAAAGCAACACACCATCCCCACTGTCAAACATGGTGGTGGCAGCATCATGGTTTGGGCCTGCTTTTCTTCAGCAGGGACAGGGAAGATGGTTAAAATTGATGGGAAGATGGATGGAGCCAAATACAGGACCATTCTGGAAGAAAACCTGATGGAGTCTGCAAAAGACCTGAGACTGGGACGGAGATTTGTCTTCCAACAAGACAATGATCCAAAACATAAAGCAAAATCTACAATGGAATGGTTAAAAAATAAACATATCCAGGTGTTAGAATGGCCAAGTCAAAGTCCAGACCTGAATCCAATCGAGAATCTGTGGAAAGAACTGAAAACTGCTGTTCACAAATGCTCTCCATCCAACCTCATTGATCTCGAGCTGTTTTGCAAGGAGGAATGGGAAAAAATGTCAGTCTCTCGATGTGCAAAACTGATAGACATACCCCAAGCGACTTACAGCTGTAATCGCAGCAAAAGGTGGCGCTACAAAGTATTAACTTAAGGGGGCTGAATAATTTTGCACGCCCAATTTTTCAGTTTTTGATTTGTTAAAAAAGTTTGAAATATCCAATAAATGTCGTTCCACTTCATGATTGTGTCCCACTTGTTGTTGATTCTTCACAAAAAAAATACAGTTTTATATCTTTATGTTTGAAGCCTGAAATGTGGCAAAAGGTAGCAAAGTTCAAGGGGGCCGAATACTTTCGCAAGGCACTGTATATAGCATGGTGATATATAGTATGGTTATATAGTATGGTTAAATAGTATGGTTGTATAGTATGATTATATATATATATTATGGTGATATAGAGTGTGGTAAGATATAGTATGGTTATATAGTATGATTATACAGTATGGTTATATAGTATGATTATATAGTATGGTTATATAGTATGATTAGGTGATTTAGTTAATTCAAACAGATGCCATTAATACAGGTAACGAGTGGAGGACAGAGGAGCCTCTTAAAGAAGAAGTTACAGGTCTGTGAGAGCCAAAAATCTTGCTTGTTTGTAGGTGACCAAATACTTATTTTCCACCATAATTTGCAAATAAATTCATTCAAAATCCTACAATGTGATTTTTCTGGATTCTTTTTCTCATTTTGTCTGTCATAGTTGAAGTGTACCTATGATGAAAATTACAGGCCTCTCTCATCTTTTTAAGTGGGAGAACTTGCACAATTGGTGGCTGACTAAATACTTTTTTGCCCCACTGTATAGTGTGGTGGTATATAGTATGGTGATATATAGTAAGTTGAGGTCACCCTGCTTGAGACTTAAAGTAATATTGCCCTTGCTCAACCAAGACCATGGTTATGGTAGAGTGGTTGGTTAGTAAGAACACTGCTTCGTGAGTGTGAAGTGTTGTAGTACAGAGGTCCCTGGGTACATGTCCAGAGCCAGACAGGGACAGAACTCACTCTGTTCCACAAAGTTCTGTGGAAGATTTGCTAACAGAGGAGAGTGGTTATGTATCTAAGTACAAATGTAACCATCAGAATAATGTTTATCTGTGTTCCTTGCTCCTTACTTACACATCCCATTATTGACATAGTCAAAGCCAGACCTTCTGTCTGTCTCTCCTTCTTGCTGGTTGACTAGAGTGGAAATCTATAGTATTGTATGGTTGACCTGGGATAGAGCTGAAATGTGGCCCGATGTAGTGTAGCCTTTGTACCAAACACCCTTACAGTCATAAACCTTTTCCCCATGTAATCGCCTCGACCTCAGTCTGGTGTTCGCTAACAGTATCTGAAGAGTCTGTATACCCAGTGGTATATAGTACAGTAGAGCACAGCAGAGTACAGCAGACTACAGTAGAGCACAGCAGAGTACAGCAGACAGAGTACAGCAGAGTACAGTAGAGTACAGTAGAGCACAGCAGGCTGTATAGTAGGAGAAGCAGAGGCCCTTTGGGTTCATTGAAATACATATTCATAATATTTCTGTTAACAATTTAATCTGCACCCAGATTAGTCTTCAATTTAATTTTCACCCAGATTAGTGTTCAATTTAATCTGCACCCAGATTAGTGTTCAATGTGATAGAACAAAACTCAGTACAGCACATGAATTAGAAAATGTTGTTACAAGTTTGAGCCACGAGATGGTGGTAGATTATACATTTAAATAGCATGGACCTTTGATTTGTCTCTGGATAGAAATTGCCCTTGGGCACAGATCTAGGATCAGCATACTCTCACCAAATCCTAACCTTTACCATTAGCAGTAAAAACACAAACCAGACCTGAGATCAGTGCAAAGGAGCCACTTCATCTTACCCCTGTAATTATATGACTCCTAACTTATATATACTGAGTGTACCAAACATTAGAAACACCTTCCTAATATTGAGTTGCACCCCGCCTTTTGCCATCAGAACAGCCTCAATTCGTTGGGGCATGGACTCTACAAGGTGTTTGAAAGCGTTCCCCAGGGATGCTGGCCCATGTTGACTCCAATGCTTCCAACAGTTGTGCCAAGTTGGCTGGATGTTCTTTGGGTGGTGGACCACACAGGAAACTGTTGAGTGTGAAAAACCCCAGCAGCATTGCAGTTCTTGACACAAACCGGTGCACCTGGCACCTACTACCCCGTTCAAAGGCACTTAAATATTTTGTCTTGCCCATTCACCCTCTGAATGGCACACATACACAATCCATGTCTCAATTGTGTCAAGGCTTAAAAATCCTTCTTTAACCTGTCCGCTCCCCTTCATCTACACTGAAGTGGATTTAACAAGTGACATCATTAAGGGATCATAGCTTTCACCTGGATTCACCTGGTCAGTCTTTGTCATGGAAAGAACCGGTGTTCATAATGTTTTGTTTACTCGGTGTATAAACACAACATAGGTATTTATGTAAAACAAGTGAATTTACTGAATGTCCATGGTCTTATACTTCAGCGGGAGCCGGTGGTGCGTGTGTTCAGTGCCGTGACGGGGGAGACCCTCTCAGTCTTGGGCACTGTGTTTCTCCTGAGTACGTCTGTGGCCAGGCTCATGACCCTGGTGTCCCAGCAGTGTGGGCTTCCCGTCAGCTCCTTCAGACTGAGCTCTCCCACCAGCCTGCAACTCTACGACTGCAACTGGCTGCACGACTACGCCATTGACCTGGGTATGGCCTTCCTTGTGCAGTAGATCAATGGTCCTCTGGCTCAACACCTTATGGATGTAACATAGAGACAAATGGACTGTATGGAACACATTCTTGGTTCATGGAAACCAGGAGGACAACCTGCATGTGTCTCTGTCTCCCAGGGGCTACTCTACGGTTGGACACCTGGGATGGGTGGGCGGAGTTCCTCAGAGGCTGCTTCCTGGGACACAGACTGACCGTCCAACGACACCTGTCTAGGGAGAGACCTGTGATGAGGTCAGAATACACATCTACACACTGAACTGTATGATAGACTTACTATCAACAGTGATGGTACTGAACCTTTATATAGCTTACAATGATAGTACTGACCCTGTATATAGCTTACAATGATAGTACTGACCCTGTATATAGCTTACAATGATAGTACTGACCCTGTATATAGCTTACAATAATGGTACTGACCCTGTATTTAGCTTACAATGATAGTACTGACCCTGTATATAGCTTATAATGATAGTACTGACCCTGTATATAGCTTATATTCTCGTGTTTTTTTCCTTCATATGTTTTTTCTCTTACCCTGATATTTAATACTGCATTGTGGGAAAGAGCTTGCAAGTAAGCATTTTACTGTACTGTTTTATAACCCACTGTATCTTGTGAACTTGACAAAAAAAACTTGAAACGTGTTATAAATACATTGATTCTGTATTATTCCAGGTTCCAGCTCCGGGTGGCACTCTACATCGCTGCTTCTCTGGGCCACCTGGACCTGGCCGGCTGGCTGCTGGAGAGGGGGGTGCGTGTCATTGAGCCGGTGGGGGTTCACCCTTACCGTGAGTGGTGCCACCAGACGGCCCACCCCGACGTCGCCAAGTGTCCCGCTGTCGCCTCCATCGAGCTCGGCCAGCTCACCATCCTCAAACTCTGTATCGCCAGCAGCGTTCTGACCCTTGCTTGTCAGGATCCCCAGGGTCGTGACCCCCTGAGGATCGCCCTTCAGTACGGCCACAGGGAGTGTATGAGTCACCTGGCCACCAAGCTGTGCTCTGTGGTGGTCCTCCCAGGTATGGCCCTGCCCATGCGGACATACCTCCAGATAAAGGGCTGGGTGAGGCTGGGGCAGAGGAGGGCAGCATCCAGGCACTGCATGGGCCTCAACAGGGCTCCGTTCAGGACCAGGGTGGGCGACACGGTCCTGGTGGACGGCTTCACCCTCCCCAAGATGTCTTCCAAGCCCAGGAGGAGTGAGGCCAAGGCGGGTATCAGGGTGATGTCCACAGCCTCTCAAAGTTTGACCCCCATCAACTGCCCATCTCATGTAACCTGCCAGCTCCGCGCCCTGGCATCCCAGGATAAACCTCTTCAACTACCGAAGCAACACCCTGTGGCCACGAGTGATGAAAGAGAGAAGAAGAGGGGATGTGGAGGGAAGGGATGTGAGGAGGATGAGAGTGGGGATCAGAACAGCAACCAATGGAGGAGCAGAGTCCCGCTCCTGCCCATTTCCAGAGACACCAATCTCAGACCTGTGTTTGCCTCGCCAAACTCCGCCCAGATACTCACCACCTCACTGGAGGCCTTTTCTCTCCACTGCGACCGCACACCCAGAGAAAACGCCATATACTGTTTGGCCTTGGCCAGGTTAGTCCAAGTTTAAATGGCAGCTACGGTGAATATGAATATTTCTCTGGAGGTTTCTTATGAAAGGTGTGAATACTGTCAGAAGAAGCCTCCTATATTCAGTGGTGGTGGGGGGGGGACACATGTAAAAGCTGTTTACACACTTTTTATTTTATTTTGTTCAAGCATTTACCCACCTTTTGTGGAAGATGCATTGAAAGTAGAGGGAGCGTTACTTCTTTAATCCTGAACGGCAATCAGCATTTACCAGTCAATGGTTTTACCAATACATCACTGCCTATGATATACCCTTATCCTCCCTGAATAGATTTCAGTACAAACAAATCATGAGCCAACCATCATGCTTAGAAGGTACATAATCAAATCAACTCAAACTTTATTTGTCACATGCGCTGAATACAACAAGTGTAGATCTTTCCGTGAAATACTTTACTTACAGGCCCTTAACAAACAGTGCAGTTCAAGAAGAGTTGAAGAGAATATTTACCCAATAAACTAAAGTAACAAATAATAAAACATTTGAACTTGTCCGGTGGCCATTTGATTAATTGTTCAGCAGTCTTATGACTTTGGGTTAGAAGCTGTTATAGGTTTACCCTAACAAGTCCTGAAACAAATCATGAGCCAACTATCATGCTTAGAAGGTATATAGTGTCAGTCTTATTGGTTCACCCTAACAAGTTGTTTCAGTATGGGGAGAGGATAGGATGTAAGGGCGCTTCATTAATGTATTGAGGCCATTACATATACAGTATTTCACAATGCTAGGACACAGATTTGGTCTCCTAACCTTGTTCTGGTTGATTGACTCTCTAACAGTGCCTTCACACAGAGACCATGGTTGCAGCAGCTGAATGTAGCGCGGACTCTGTCCAGGAGGAGTGCTCAGCACATTGGGTAGACACCAGGATCCTGGTCATTAGGCAGATTAAACATACTGAAACAAGGAGGGACAACCTGGAATTGTCCAAAAAGGAACTCTTATTTGAGTTTTTATTTTTATTTTTTACAGTGAACAAGATGAGACTTTGGAACGGATGATGCCTGAAACAATGCGGACGACTTAGAATTTCGTTCCTTTGGATGAGGCTTATAGATATAGTCAGTACTGTGTTTGATTTGTGTGCAAAAAGTTTACAACGGCAGGCAGTGGATTCTCAGTCATTCCTCTCAAGTAACAAAAAACGTATCATATTTCACTGGCTATTTGTAGTAGCCAAATGTGAATGGAATTATTATTATTCTAGAATCATTCAGTTGACTGAATGTGACTGTGGTTGTGCTGTATGTGACTATGTGGTTGTACTGAATGTGACTATGTGATTGTACTGAATGTGGTTGTACTGTACGTGATTGTAAGTGTTTGACATGGGTCTAATTGAGGCCCCCCCCCCCCACACTTAACACTAGTTTTTGTCCATAGAAATCCTCACTTGCTGATGAAGACCTATAGTGGTTGAAATCAATGTAAAATACAGTATGAACACTGTTGCCTTAAAACTCTTTTATTAAGATGTGGATCATTTTTGCTCATTTAAATGAGTCTGTGCAGTGTCAAAATAATACACCTGATACATAAGGGGGGAAAAAATGCTAAAAATACCACAAGACATGAAATAATGGCATTATGTGAAAATAATACATACTGTATTTCACATAGAGTATTTGACAAACTCTTTATTTACGTTACAAAACTGACAACTACTGTGACGATGTGTTAGCACAGCATGTGTCATCATTCCCCTGCAGTGTGTGGATTTACACAGCAACATAGCAGACAGCTTAAATAGTTTATTTTTATTTAACCTTTATTTCACTAGACAAGTCTGTTAAGAACAAATTCTTATTTACAATGATGGCCAAACCCGGACGACGCTGGGAGAATTATGCGGCACCCTATGGGACTCCCAATCACTTGGGAGTGGGAAGGATACCAAATCCAATATCACACACTTCTTCCTTAGTATTCTGAGAACTGTCAGATAGCTGTGAGAGCTATGAGTGGATCGTGGACCCATGCATAAATGATAACTTTGCTGTAACTCAGTGGGGCAAGTAGAACATCCGGGTTAGTGTATGTGCATTATCTGGACAGTTGATTGTCTTTGTCTCAAAGCCTTTCCATTTCTGGGGTATTGAAGAAGCTTCTGATCTCAACCTTCTTGACAGGTAAGAAACACTTGGTTAGTGTATGTGTCTTATCCAATGGGTTGTCAGGTGAACGTTGAAGATGCTTCTTGGAGGTGATCTAATGATGTCATTGAATCGATGTCATTGAGTTGCTCACTGGACAAGACAATTATTCACTGAAAATTAAATCTGTCTTTCATTTCACTTATGTTGATACTTGATTGGCTATTTGCTGTCTTTTGAAAATACAAAAATAAATATAACTGTTTTATGAAGCACTTGTAGACATTCATTGTTTTCAAAATCATATTTTCAGCAAAACAGATACATACGTTTACAATATGACATCAAATCAAATAAAAATAAAATAAGTGGTATGTAAATGATTGGCAAAAGGCTCCAACCACCCAAGTCATAGACTGTTCACTCTGCTACCACACGGCAAGCGATACGAGAGCACCAAGTCTGGGACAAAAGGCTCCTTAACAGCTTCTACACCCAAGCCATTAGACTGCTGAACAGCTTCTACCCCCAAGTCATTAGACTGCTGAACAGCTTCCACCCCCAAGTCATTAGACTGCTGAACAGCTTCTACCCCAAAGTCATTAGACTGCTGAACAGCTTCTACCCCAAAGTCATTAGACTGCTGAACAGCTTCTACCCCCAAGTCATTAGACTGCTGAACAGCTTCTACCCCCAAGTCATTAGACTGCTGAACAGCTTCTACCCCCAAGTCATTAGACTGCTGAACAGCTTCTACCCCCAAGTCATTAGACTGCTGAACAGCTTCTACCCCCAAGTCATTAGACTGCTGAACAGCTTCTACCCCCAAGCCACCAGACTGCTGAACAGCTTCTACCCCCAAGCCACCAGACTGCTGAACAGCTTCTACCCCCAAGCCATAAGACTGCTGAACAGCTTCTACCTCCAAGCCATTAGACTGCTGAACAGCTTCTACCCCCAAGCCATTAGACTGCTGAACAGCTTTTATCCCCAAGTCATTAGACTGCTGAACAGCTTCTACCCCCAAGCCATAAGACTGCTGAACAGCTTCTACCCCCAAGCCATAAGACTGCTGAACAGCTTCTACCCCCAAGTCATAGACTGTTCACTCTGCTACCACACGGCAAGCGATACGAGAGCACCAAGTCTGGGACAAAAGGCTCCTTAACAGCTTCCACCCCCAAGCCATTAGACTGCTGAACAGCTTCTACCCCCAAGTCATTAGACTGCTGAACAGCTTCTACCCCCAAGTCATTAGACTGCTGAACAGCTTCTACCCCCAAGTCATTAGACTGCTGAACAGCTTCTACCCCCAAGTCATTAGACTGCTGAACAGCTTCTACCCCCAAGTCATTAGACTGCTGAACAGCTTCTACCCCCAAGCCATTAGACTGCTGAACAGCTTCTACCCCCAAGTCATTAGACTGCTGAACAGCTTCTACCCCCAAGTCATCAGACTGCTGAACAGCTTCTACCCCCAAGTCATTAGACTGCTGAACGTTAATTAAATGGCCACCTGCACTATTTGCATTGACCCCCTTAGTTATTGATGTATTTTTCTAATTGTTTTCCACTGACTCTCTTGAATTGGCTCGATGCACACTCACTACACTCTACCCACACATTCACTGTGACACTGACCGACTTTCACACTAGCTGCTGCTACTGTGTTTATTATCTATCCTGATTGACTAGTCACTTTTACCCTTACCTACATGTACATACTGTATTACCTCAACTACCTCGCACCCATGCACATTGACTCGGTACTGGTACTCCTTGTATATAGCCTTGTTATTGTTATTGTGTTACTATTTAGAAAATATTTTCTTACTTTTTAACTCTGCATTGTTGGGAATGGGCTTGTAATAAAGCATCTCACAGTTGTTTTCGGCGTATGTGACCAATACGATTAGATTTTCATCTGAACAAATGAATGCTCTCGTTGTTATAATGAGGAATTTATTTAAATAATTTGGTTTTCCTTGAAGATTTGAATGTGCTGAGAAAGCCTTTCGTGATGGATCTAGACAATCTGGTGAAAAGGGAGGGTTTGCGACTCTTCTCTTCAAGTGGGAAGGACGATGCGATATCATAAATTCCCTCTGGAGAAAAGGAGCCATGAGATGTTGCCATCGTCTCTGCAACGAAAGACCATCCAGCATGCCATCAATTTACATTTTTACTCATGTATCAGACACTCTTATCCAGAGAGACTTACAAGGAGCAATTAGGATGAAGTGCCTTGCTCAAGAGCACATTGACAGATTTTGCCTCGTGAACTCAGGGATTCTGAACCAGCAACCTATCGGTTACTGGCCCAACCTCTTAACCCACTAGGCTACCACCCAGCCCACAGTACAGTATGTCATAGGTAACAACTCAGAGGAGTACAACGTCTTTCCAAATGAATTAGTGGAATGGGAAAGGGATAATGTCTCAGTCTTGACTGAGCAGCAGCCTAAACAGCAGCAGGGCTTACCTGTAAAGTACACAGTAGGGGAAATGTTCTGAGGCTGGTACTCCAGAGACTCTTGAGGACAGAGGTTCTTACTAACTTTCTTGGAACCCTGGTTGGTGGGAAAAGGCACATTAAAACAAACAGAAAATTTCGATATCTTAAAGTACAGCATATCAATTGCAAAGAAGCAGTGCAATGCCATGACACGAAGAATCATATATCTCATAAAAGGTCAACAGCAGTGTTATTTATGAAAGATGTATGTGTACTATACCTTTGTATTGAAGGTGAGGACCTGCTCTCCAGTACTGCTGATGGTATCCCTTTCCAAATCAAACACGCCTTCTACAATGTCACTGGTGGCCACGCTGGTAGCGGACTCAAAATAACATTTAGCAGTGGCTTTGGTGATCATTTGAAGAATGACCATGCAAGTAGAAGTCTTTGGATCGTTCTGGACTGAAACATCAAAGTTTATGTTTTCATACTCATCTGACCACTGTCTCAGGAAGCACTTCACTGTCTCTTCAGCAAATATCTGGAGAAGCTGAGAGGAGACTCCTTGGATATGGCACATTGTTCCTTTCCCCATTTCAGCCTTGAAAGAATGGAGTCTGAAGCACTTTTGGCTGCTTCCAATGTTAAGACCTGTGGAGTGCTGTGGCTGTCCTGAAGGGCTATCACTTTATCCACCAATTCATGGCTGAAAATGTGGATGGTCCAAGTGGAAATTATTTTTCTCAATTTCCTAACAGCAGATCGGAGGTCGTCACGATGTGAAGCACCCTGTCCATTTTCCTGTGTGTTCTCAACACTTTCCACCATAATGTCCAATACCACCCCAGCAGCTTGCCTGACTTTGTCCACAAAGGTTACAGGAAGTAAGTCCTCTGTGTGAAAGAAGTCCTCAATGATTGTGTTTCTAACAATGGGAAAGTCAATCTGAGCAGGAAACTCAGTGGGGATGGGAGTCCCGGGTAAAGCAAAGTGCCATTTCGACTGCCTTAATTTTGAAGTAGGTGTTAGAGAGATGGAGGAGCGTGAAGAAGAGGTATTTCTTGTATTTTGGCTGTCAGCACTCCTACAACGGATCGTGTCAATATCCTCCAGCATGGATCCTGAGAGCTTAGTGGTTTTAGGTAGTAATTTGTGCGGAATGTCCACACAGGCATCGTTTCCACCAGGTGTAACACTGCTCTGGTTGACCTCAAGATGGCCGAGACTTGCTCTTTGTGATGCAGGACTGCTTTGATACGTAAAGATTTGGATTGAACCAAGTGTTGTGTCTGATCTTTGAAGATCTTTTCTGAGAAACTCCGTAATCTTACTTTGCAGACTGTTGTAGATGTTACGAGCAACAGACCAGATTCTTTTCTCAGAAACCTGTCCAGTGGTGAGCAGGGAGGTTCCAGATACCATGTCAGATGATTGGGTGGTCTGGGTGAGCTCCTGCTGGTCTTTCACCATGGTTTGTATAATATCAGTAGATGTGGTGGATGTAGATACAGACTGGAGGTACTTATCTGTTGTACCTTCCTCCACAATGTTAAATGATCTAGAGAGGACCTCACTCACTCCTTTCTCAGCTTTGGTTTGGAACTCATGACTAGAACGTTTTTGGAGGCTCTTTGTTGAAAGACTGTGGGAAGATGCAATGCCTTTGGAGGCAGCCGTGCTGCAATCTAGACTTACTGGAGAGGTTCGCTCAGGAGAACCTTGGAGACGTTCAAACATGTCTTCACATGGTGTTGGGGACCTTGACAAGGAGATGTTCTTCAGCTGAGACAGAACACCACCTACCAACATGTTGACCTCAAGGGACATATCAGATATTTTATTTCCTACTGTGGAGAAGCAAGGTGCATTTGATGCCTGATCCTCGCATGAGGTCAAGATTGTTGAAATGACCTCTTTGGTACTATTGGTCAGTAGAGCCTCGTCTGTTTCAGTCCAGAGAAGTTTTGAACTCTCGCTGCCACCCCTGTGTAGAGCCACTTCAAGGTTCAAACTGTGCAAGTGAGGCACACTCTTACTAGCTTGCCTCAAGTCCTGGCTTGCCAAACAAATGTGCTCCTTAGTCCCAAGATGTCCAGAGTCCTCTGTGGGTATATGACTAGACATTCTGCTCAGCATGTCTGACCTCCGCTGATGAATGATGAAGTCCTTTAATGTCTTCTGAATATTGTTATATAAACTAGTGGTAGCAGACCAGATCCTGCTCTGTAGCTTTTGTGCATTTTCCTGGAGGTCAGGTTCTCTCTCCTCTACTTCTGCAGGTTGCGCCAAGCTCTGCAGGTCTTCCACAAATGTTTCAATGATGCCAAAGGCAGCAGAATCCGCACAAATATCCTTTGACCATGTGTACTGGTTTTGAATGGAACAAGACCTGGATGCTACAGAATAAGCAGGCTGTGCACTAGTTAAGCTACTGGTGGACTTTTTAACTAGGAACTCACTCACTGCTTGAGTGGCATTTCTCTTAAATTCATCACTTGAGAGTTTTCTAATACAATCTAACAGACTGGTCAAAGAAGCTGTGGCCTTACTTCTGCTGTCCTCAATTTGACAGGGGAACTCACATACTATTGGTGATGAGGCCCTGGAATGGGCAATATCCCCAAGCTGAGCCAGAACACCCTCTACAAATGTCTCTCTCTCAATAGAGAAGCCTGATCCTTTTTCTCCAACAGTGTACAGGGCGTCCTCCTTTGATATTTCAGTCTTGTACAAGACCAGAAGCTCTGAGATGACTTCTTTGATGCAAGTTGTCAGAAGGAGCTTGCTTTCTTCTGACTCAGTTTTTGCCCAAATAAGTTTTGAGCTCTCACTTAGGCCTCTTTGTAAAGTAACTGCACCAGTGGACTCTGGCAACTGAGGCTCACTCTTACTGGGCCAATATTTCATGTTTAAGCAAGGAAGTGGAACTGTCTCCTTAAACTCAGCATTTGTGATGTTGTCATCAGATGTGACAATGCTCTTTAAGGCACATCGCTGAAGCTTGCCGAAATAATCTTTCAAGTTGTTTTGGATGCTGTGGTAAATGTGAACAGCAGCAGACCAGGCACTCTTCTGTTGGGGACTCTCTTCAGATTCAACCAAGGACTTCATATCTGACACGAAAGTCTTAACAACTACTGACGCTGTTGAGCCCACTGGGTGAATTGACTCTGTCTTTACAATGCCAGACAATGTTTGACCTGATACAGCACCTGTTAACTCAGACTGAATGACTGAACTAGGAAAGCTCAAACTACTGACTTTTTTGTCAAGAACTCCACTCACTGCTTGTATTGCTGATGTTTGAAACTCCCGGCTGGAGAGTTTTTGGATGCTCTTAGATGTGAGCGTGCAGGAGGAACCAGATTCACCAATATTGTAGCTGGTCTCGTATTTCCTTATCAGGGCATCAAGATCCTCAATGAAGCCAACATGCGATGCCAAAAACGTGATCTTGTCCTTCAGATCTTCCAGCAAATTCTGTTCGTTCTCGTCAACAAAAGCCACCATTGTGTCAGAGATCATGGTCATGACTTGCCCTGTTAGACTTTTGCTCTCTTGGTCAACTTTTTCAAGTTTAGCAGCCAGCTCTCTCACCATGCTCTCAGTCACCTTGGTCTGTGAGTCTCCCCTTACCGGTGTCACTACAGAGGTTTGGCTAGCGGAGGCACTCTTAACGACCACTGATAAGGCCGACTTGACATCTTTAGCCAACTCTGCCATTACAGCAGGGGTTAGCATCATAGAGCCTGCACTTCCAGATGGAGAATTGGACATGCATGCAAGTTTGGATAGAGAACCTTGCAGGCTGTCCTGCACACAGGTGACAAGGGTGTCCTCTGAGACACCTAAGAGGACTTGTAGCGTCTCAGAGTTGGTTGTTTTCTTCTGCACATCAGACAGAGAGGTTAGAGTCCTTGGGGAAAAAAACGCAGAAATCATCAAAGTCAAACAAATAATATGTAAGGCTGTGATGCACATTCAGTGTGTCAAATACATCTGCACCATTGAAAACAATGAGGAAAACGCTGCTGTTTCTCTGAGAAAAAACCTTAGTGTGATGTCAGCCTAACTGCTTAATTTCTAAAGCCCAATAAAATGTATTTTGTATAAGTCATTTGTATTGAAACTGGCCTGTAGATATCTATCTATCCTGGCAATATCTATCCTCTACAAAAATCCAAATTGCTATAAACTTCAAATACTGTAACTTCTAATAACTTCAAGGACAATCATAAATACAAGGCAGTTTGAAGAAATGTTAAAGGGAAATTTCTAAATGTTTCAACTTCATATTCATCATCTCCAGCACCACCCCAACATCAGCATATGTGAAAAACGGGCATTTCTATGTTTTGTAGTAAAAAAGAAAGAGGAAGATAAGTGTTTTCTATGACATCATCAACCAATTAGCAGGCAATGCCTACTCATAATTGGTTAAAAATCACACGATGCACACTGATGATGTCATTAGAATCTAGAGCTGAGCATTTAACCAACATTTTTGTTATTTTTCGGTTTTTAAACAACTAATTGACCGGCGTCGGCTCAATTATTTGAATTCCATATAGTTAATTTTTTTCTTCTTCTGTGAGCTCGATGCTCAGTTTCTGTAGAGATAAATCAGATCAAGCACGAACTATGCAATGTAGTAGGGAGTTGTAGTTTCCAACAGGCCAATATTCTACATAGTTTAGCACAGAAAATACGGCAATTAATTCCCATAATCCATTGCACGCCCATTTGCTTGTCCACTCTGTGTGGAGCAGATACGGAAACCTCATTGACTGAGACGGAGAGACGAGAGAATGCATGAGAGAGATAAAAAGCAGTTGCGTTGCGAGGATCCTCTACCTGGAAATACATGATCTAAGTGATTGACAGTTGGTGTTCAGCGGTCATAAAAGTAGGTCTTATTTACTTAGAAGAACTACTAAAATAGTGATTTTGTCAGACAGGATAAGCAGCAGCTCCATAGAGATGAGTTGATGACTTGGAATGAAATAATAAAGTCATCAAATAAATATTTTATATGAGAAAGTAAATGATGGTTGATAAGTCATAAACAGTAATGGACAGTCACTACCATCATGGGACTTTTATTCATTGTTTTATTATGTGTTGTTACAGCATTCAACACACATAATCCATAGTGCATTCAATGTCTAAAAAAAGTATTGAAATCCAAAACCGTGATTATTTTTTAAATATTTGAATGGAAACCAAACCAACCTCAAAAAGCACTAATTTCTCAGCACTATTGGAAACAGTTACGTCCCTCTATATTTTTTTTACTACAAAGCATGGAAATGTGTAATTTTCACATATGGTGATGCTGGAGATGAATATGAAGTTGTTAAATTTCCCTTTAAGAACATACCTCATGGCCCCCTTGGGCAGGTAGCTTCCACTGCCCAGACTGCCCTTAGTCAGGTAAATCTCCTTGAACTTAAGTTGTGATTCCTGTTCTTCTTCCTCTTCCTGCTCCATACAGTTGGAGGAAGGGTAGGGAGTCGGGATGCGAAAGCTATTGTAAGACTTTCGACTGCCTGGCCTCTTAGGTACACCAGCCTCAGTAAATCTCACGCGGGACTTGGTGTTAGTCTTATCGTCTAACAGACTGGTGAGTGACGCTGTGAGAGATCTCTGTGACAATGGAGAGGAGGCAGCATCTTGGATGCCCAGTAGTTCGTAAAGACCTGGGATGATGATCTGCATCAGCTTGTCCGATAAAAACTGGACAATCCTCAGACACAAGCCGGCAAGCTGTTGTTTTGTCAGCTGTATTCCAGAAACAGAAGAAGTGTTTTAAAATGTTGCATAGTGCGTCTTTTTAAAGCTTATGAACAAGGTTAAACATTAGGCAGAGTTTTCATGGTAATCTAATTAAATTGTCAGTAACATGATCTTACCGGGTCAAACATGCCCTCACGAATCCCCCTCCATTGCCTGAAAACAATATTGTTATAAATGTTGTCATATCAGGATGCGTGGCAGAATTGTTTTTATTTAATTATTTGCCTGATCGTGAAGTTATACTTGCTTTGTGTCAGTTGTTTTGGCAAAATTGCAATGTGACAACTTTTCTAGCACTGAACATTTTTTTCCGATTGATCAGTTTCTAATTTGATCCTATTTCCTTGAAGGTGTGATAGTACCAAAGAAAACAGAACATACTTCTCAGTTAGGTTTTGAAGGAAGTCCATAAGTGTCAGATGTTCCACATTGTTGAGCTTTCCCTCTTCTGTGGTTTCCATCACTGAGGTTGCTCTGCTCCTGGTACAATTGCTCTGCTCCTGGTAGAAATGTAATTATATTGCAAATAATCAAACTTAATATACAACAAATATCATACTGAAATAATTATTAACTGTTAAAGAGTGGAGGAGCATTGGCAACGTTGGGCCAATTAAACAACTGCAACACAACAGAGATGGTTGTGGTACGTCAACATTGCCAATGATAGCATCACTATAACATTTTACTGGATTAATGTTGTAATATGAAATGACAAGGTCAACTTACCACCTCATTGACAGCTTCAGAGGTCAGGTGGTCATCCATCACACAGACAGGCAGGTCTAGAGACTGGGACAAGGCTCTATGGTCATAACCAGGAGAGAATGGAAACATCAGAGCAGTCCCAATGGCAGAATCTAACCACTGTCTTCATGTCAAAGACTCACTCACTCATTTGCTTTGTCAAACCTACCCCTTAGAATGACTTCGATATTAACACTGAATATATTTTGTTATTAAGAGATCTCTCAATAATTAATCACAATAGCATATTGGTAGTAGTCAGTGACATATTAAAGCTAAGCAGGGCTGGGTGTAGTTAAAACCCTTGATGGGGTTCGATCCCGGGCTGAGGTGCTGCCTATAGTTTTTTTCTGAAAGTGTATATAATATTGAAAATCTGACATGGTTTCAAAGGTACAAATTCAACCTATTTTATACAAGGTTTGGCTATTCTGAATTTAGTTTACAATGATGACATCATCCTGTGGTTGAAATTTCACCCTCAAAACAACAGTTAGGCCTATACCCCATTATATCCACTACACCCCTCCCCTCCCCCCCCCACACACACACACTTTATATTTTACCAATATATATGCAGCCCACCAGCCCTAAAGCATGAACATGTTTTTTTGCTAGAAAAAGTGGATTAAGAGAAGCAAAATGATCCTTTACGCTAGTTTCATCTAAATGGAAGGGCAACATGACATTGACAAACTTTGACATATCTGCTTTCACCGGGATTTAAAAACCCAGGCTTTCCTAAAATGTTTACCTCAGCCAGTCTAGAACCCAGGTGTGTCTGCAAAACACATGTACTCCTCCATAAGGTTCATGGGTTCCCTATTGTTTTAACCCAGTACAAGAGGGGCAACTGGATTCAGGATTAAACACAAGCAGTCTTTAAGGTATATCTTATTACAGTTTAGGCCTACCTTATTATTTTCTTCCATCTGGCAATATCATTTTAAGGAATGAAATCTGTTTTGTTGCTAGTATTATTAGTAACTGTAGGAAAATACAGCTGTAGAGTACAAGAATCAGCTACTTTCTGAAGGGCAGCCAAGCTCATAAGCAATTTAGAACCTACAGACAATTATGACAAAGTTGGAACGCATAAATGCGTCACAAACGCCTTGTGGTCACATGTTATTTTAGGGCGTGGCTCCGCATTCGTGACCGGTTCTCTTATTTCTATTTCCCGGTATCCGTTAGTGCTGGAATTTGCGATTAATACTTTTCTCATGCCGAAACCGGATTAAATACATACCGGTAGTTAAATGACAAAAATGATTATATTCGCAATGTCATTAAGCAACAACAACAACAAAAACATAAATAGCTACTACAATTTCTAAACATGATTTTGTCATCAGTTCAGTACCATTTGTTTGATTTTGTGGACCCACGACTAGACTTTATCCATGTTAGCTAGTTGCTAGCGATGCTAGTCAGCATAGGCTGCTACGTGATAAACAGTTCGCGTTAGCGAATTAGCTACCTAGCTAGCCAGCCTAACAAGCTGTCAAATCCAATGGAAACCGATGCAACCCTGCTGCCAAATAAGGGCTATCTCGATGACCCGTGGTAACAGTGAGGTCCCCATGAGTTTCAAGGCTTTAATAAGTGCTATCGTGCAGAAAAAGCGAATAAAATACTGGTTGATGAGCTAGCTAAATTAGCTAGCAAGACGGATATGACCGTTAACAGCGTGCATGCACAAATGCATGACGACACTTTGAATATAAGTGAAGCAGGCATGCAGAACGAGATCGCCCCACCAAGCCAGATAGTAGAGGGGTACAACAACGCCGGGACACAGAGGCATAGCTCATACAATTATATTTTGTCCGGGTCAATGACTATCCTTGTTGAATAATAAAAACCTGCGTCAAATATATGGCATCGCATGCTAGTGCAAAGATAGCTTGCATGAGTTTTAAAAAATCAGGTGACCACTAGATGTCCTCGTATATCCACATTTAGATCAAATATACTTGGTTTTTCATCAGCACTGTGAATGACAAGCCCACTGAATCTAGTTTAATAATCTTTATACTCAGCAGGTAGAGGCCTAGGTACTTCAAATCAGTGCTTAATTTGAGCCGGATCATGCCAGAACAGGATCCGGCACCTTTCCGTTCTGGACTGCTTTGTTCCGGAACCTATTTGGCCGAATCCGGTACCTCTCGTGCCATGAAAAATAATGTTCACTTTTTGCTATGTAACAATTATAATAAAAGCGATCAAAGTTCATTCGAGTTGCCTCTTCGTCAATTATCCTACCCACTCATCTCTCCAGAGTTGCACTTCATCATTTGTTTCCTTATAGAATCATAGCTGCATGAAGGGTTCTGGAGGAATTTTCTAAAGTTACGGAATTACTGCTGTCTATTCAGAAATAAATTAAATCATTCAGAATAGCCTAATACGTCATGAGAAACCCTATTATTTAGCTACAGAGGACCAATAGCTTCTTTTTTAAATAGCCTAGCTGCGGATTGTAGCCCAATAACAAAGAATAGCCTACAGTCGGGAACGCGAGGCAAATCTGTCAGTGAAAAAACAGCACGCAGACAAAACAGGCCTTTTGCAATATTTCAAATACAATCGAGGGAAAACACAGGTTGAAAAGCAATGACTCTTGCTGAAAAGACTATGCTGTAGACTACCAAAATATTTGATCAACTCCCAAACATTGTTTTACAAAACAGAGCGAGGGAGAGATAGGCTTTTGACACGAGCGCATCGACAATCTCCAGCGAGTGAGCTGCGCATCATTGGGTGAGTCAGTGAAACTGGAAAGCATTTTTAGGACTAATTTCCTCCTCATATTGTAGCCTACTATATGTTTCTCCACAAACCTAGGCCTATAGGCTATTGATGGATTCAAGACAAGGTCGTTTTTATTGATCTCAGATACTAAGTTTGTCAGTGTCAAAGTAGCCTGCCATTTCGATCATTTGTGCGGATTAAAAAAAGATAATGCCAAAGTCTCCAGTCAGGTAAAATTATGTAGAATTGCAGGAAATGCGGTTTTAAAAAGGCCAACACTTTCCCGGACCCTAGGCTACTAAAAGTGTTCCCCATGTGTTCACCTACTGTAAATGGCTCTACTCTACTCAAATGTGATGATATGCGTGAGTTCTCATATCTCATGAGTGCTGGTACCACAGAACCCCCCTCTAGCACCCATCCATCCTTCGGGACAGCTGGGTCCTGACAGACGTTGGCATCACCCCTAGCAGTGCCATCTGCTGCCTGCTGAAGGTACCAGCCGAACACCTAGCTGTTTCTACCCGTGCTTGAAAATGCATATCAAAGTGAGCTGGCTATTGCTTGAAACAGCTTCATACTATCATTAACATAAAGTGTTTCAGATATAGTGTGGTGATATATAGTATGGTTATATAGTATGGTTAAATAGTATGGTTATATAGTATGATTATATATATTATGGTGATATAGAGTGTGGTAATATATAGTATGGTGATATAGTATGATTATATAGTATGGTTATATAGTATGATTATATAGTATGGTGATATAGTATGGTTATATAGTATGATTATATAGTATGGTTATATAGTATGATTAGGTGATTTAGTTAATTCAAACAGGTGCCATTAATACAGGTAACGAGTGGAGGACAGAGGAGCCTCTTAAAGAAGAAGTTACAGGTCTGTGAGAGCCAGAAATGTTGCTTGTTTGTAGGTGACCAAATACTTATTTTCCACCATAATTTGCAAATAAATTCATTAAAAATCCTACAATGTGATTTTTCTGGATTTTTTTTGTCATTTTGTCTGTTACAGGCCTCTCTCATCTTTTTAAGTGGGAGAACTTGCACAATTGGTGGCTGACTAAATACTTTTTTGCCCCACTGTATAGTGTGGTGGTATATAGTATGGTGATATATATAGTATGTTGAGGTCACCCTGCTTGAGACTTAAAGTAATATTGCCCTTGCTCAACCAAGACCATGGTTATGGTAGAGTGATTGGTTAGTAAGAACACTGCTTCGTGAGTGTGAAGTGTTGTTGTACAGAGGTCCCTGGGTACATGTCCAGAGCCAGACAGGGACAGAACTCACTCTGTTCCACAAAGTTCTGTGGAAGATTTGCTAACAGAGGAGAGTGGTTATGTATCTAAGTACAAATTTAACCATCAGAATAATGTTTATTTGTGTTCCTTACTCCTTACTTACACATCCCATCATTGACATAGTCAAAGCCAGACCTTCTGTCTGTCTCTCCTTCTTGCTGGTTGACTAGAGTGGAACTCTATAGTATTGTATGGTTGACCTGGGATAGAGCTGAAATGTGGCCCGATGTAGTGTTGCCTTTGTACCTAACACCCTTACAGTCATAAACCTTTTCCCCATGTAATCGCCTCGACCTCAGTCTGGTGTTCGCTAACAGTATCTGAAGAGTCTGTATACCCAGTGGTGTATAGTACAGTAGAGCACAGCAGACTACAGCAGACTACAGTAGAGTACAGTAGAGCACAGCAGACTACAGTAGAGCACAGCAGAGTACAGCAGACAATACAGCAGAGTACAGTAGAGCACAGCGGAGTACAGCAGACAGAGTACAGCAGAGTACAGTAGAGCACAGCAGAGTACAGCAGACAGAGCACAGTAGAGTACAGTAGAGCACAGCAGGCCATGTAGTAGGAGAAGAAGAGGCCCTTTGGGTTCATTGAAATACATATTCATAATATTTCTGTTAACAATTTAATCTGCACCCAGATTAGTCTTCAATTTAATCTGCACCCAGATTAGTTTCCATTGTGATAGAACAAAACTCAGTACAGCACATGAATTAGAAAATGTTGTTACAAGTTTCAGCCACGAGATGGTGGTAGATTATAAGTTTAAATAGCATGGACCTTTGATTTGTCTCTGGATAGAAATTGCCCTTGGGCACAGATCTAGGATCAGTTTACTCTCACCAAATCCTAACCTTTACCATTAGCAGTAAAAACACAAACCAGACCTAAGATCAGTGCAAAGGAGCCACTTCATCTTACCCCTGTAATTATATGACTCCTAACTTATATATACTGAGTGTACCAAACATTAGAAACACCTTCCTAATATTGAGTTGCACCCCGCCTTTTGCCATCAGAACAGCCTCAATTCGTTGGGGCATGGACTCTACAAGGTGTTTGAAAGCGTTCCCCAGGGATGCTGGCCCATGTTGACTCCAATGCTTCCAACAGTTGTGCCAAGTTGGCTGGATGTTCTTTGGGTGGTGGACCATTCATGAGACACACAGGAAACTGTTGAGTGTGAAAAACCCCAGCAGCATTGCAGTTCTTGACACAAACCGGTGCACCTGGCACCTACTACCCCGTTCAAAGACACTTAAATATTTTGTCTTGCCCATTCACCCTCTGAATGGCACACATACACAATCTATGCCTCAATTGTCTCAAGGCTTAAAAATCCTTCTTTAACCTGTCCGCTCCCCTACATCTACACTGAAGTGGATTTAACAAGTGACATCATTAAGGGATCATAGCTTTCACCTGGATTCACCTGGTCAGTCTTTGTCATGGAAAGAACAGGTGTTCATAATGTTTTGTTTACTCGGTGTATAAACACAACATAGGTATTTATGTAAAACAAGTGAATTTACTGTATGTCCATGGTCTTATACTTCAGCGGGAGCCGGTGGTGCGTGTGTTCAGTGCCGTGAAGGGGGAGACCCTCTCAGTCTTGGGCACTGTGTTTCTCCTGAGTACGTCTGTGGCCAGGCTCATGACCCTGGTGTCCCAGCAGTGTGGGCTTCCCGTCAGCTCCTTCAGACTGAGCTCTCCCACCGGCCTGCAAATCTACGACTGCAACCGGCTGCACGACTACGCCATTGACCTGGGTATGGCCTTCCTTGTGCAGTAGATCAATGGTCCTCTGGCTCAACACCTTATGGATGTAACATAGAGACAAATGGACTGTATGGAACACATTCTTGGTTCATGGCAACCAGGAGGACAACCTGCATGTGTCTCTGTCTCCCAGGGGCTACTCTACGGTTAGACACCTGGGATGGGTGGGCGGAGTTCCTCAGAGGCTGCGTCCTGCGACACAGACTGACCGTCCAACGACACCTGTCTAGGGAGAGACCTGTGAGGAGGTCAGAATAAACATCTACACACTGAACTGTATGATAGACTTACTATCAACAGTGATGGTACTGAACCTTTATATAGCTTACAATAATGGTACTGACCCTGTATATAGCTTACAAAGATAGTACTGACCTTGTATATAGCTTACAATAATGGTACTGACCCTGTATATAGCTTACAATAATGGTACTGACCCTGTATAAAGCTTACAATGATAGTACTGACCCTGTATATAGCTTACAATAATGGTACTGACCCTGTATATAGCTTACAATAATGGTACTGACCCTGTATATAGCTTATATTCTCGTGTTTTTTTCCTTCATACGTTTTTTCTCTTACCCTGATATTTAATACTGCATTGTGGGAAAGAGCTTGCAAGTAAGCATTTTACTGTACTGTTTTATAACCCACTGTATCTTGTGAACTTGACAAAAAAAACTTGAAACGTGTTATAAATACATTGATTCTGTATTATTCCAGGTTCCAGCTCCGGGTGGCACTCTACATCGCTGCTTCTCTGGGCCACCTGGACCTGGCCGGCTGGCTGCTGGAGAGGGGGGTGCGTGTCATTGAGCCGGTGGGGGTTCACCCTTACCGTGAGTGGTGCCACCAGACGGCCCACCCCGACATCGCCAAGTGTCCCGCTGTCGCCTCCATCGAGCGCGGCCAGCTCACCATCCTCAAACTCTTTATCGCCAGCAGCGTTCTGACCCTTGCCTGTCGGGATCCCCAGGGTCGTGACCCCCTGAGGATCGCCCTTCAGTACGGCCACAGGGAGTGTGTGAGTCACCTGGCCACCAAGCTGTGCTCTGTGGTGGTCCTCCCAGGTATGGCCCTGCCCATGCGGACATACCTCCAGATAAAGGGCTGGGTGAGGCTGGGGCAGAGGAGGGCAGCATCCAGGCACTGCATGGGCCTCAACAGGGCTCCGTTCAGGACCAGGGTGGGCGACACGGTCCTGGTGGACGGCTTCACCCTCCCCAAGATGTCTTCCAAGCCCAGGAGGAGTGAGGCCAAGGCGGGTATCAGGGTGATGTCCACAGCCTCTCGACGTTTGACCCCCATCAACTGCCCATCTCATGTATCCTGCCCGTTCCGCGCCCTGGCATCCCAGGATAAACCTCTTCAACTACCGAAGCTACACCCTGTGGCCACGAGGGATGAAAGAGAGAAGAAGAGGGGATGTGGAGGGAAGGGATGTGAGGAGGATGAGAGTGGGGATCAGAACAGCAACCAATGGAGGAGCAGAGTCCCGCTCCCGCCCATTTCCAGAGACACCAATCTCAGACCTGTGTTTGCCTCGCCAAACTCCGCCCAGATACTCACCACCTCACTGGAGGCCTTTTCTCTCCACTGCGACCGCACACCCAGAGAAAACGCCATATACTGTTTGGCCTTGGCCAGGTTAGTCCAAGTTTAAATGACAGCTACGGTGAATATGAATATTTCTCTGGAGGTTTCTTATGAAAGGTGTGAATACTGTCAGAAGAAGCCTCCTATAATCAGTGGTGGTGGGGGGGGGAACACATGTAAAAGCTGTTTACACACTTTTTATTTTATTTCGTTCAAGCATTTACCCACCTTTTGTGGAAGATGCATTGAAAGTAGAGGGAGCGTTACTTCTTTAATCCTGAACGGCAATCAGCATTTACCAGTCAATGGTTTTACCACTACATCACTGCCTATGATATACCCTTATCCTCCCTGAATAGATTTCAGTACAAACAAATCATGAGCCAACCATCATGCTTAGAAGGTACATAGTCAAATCAAATCAACTCAAACTTTAATTTGTCACATGCGCTGAATACAACAAGTGTAGATCTTTCCGTGAAATACTTTACTTACAGGCCCTTAACAAACAGTGCAGTTCAAGAAGAGTTGAAGAGAATATTTACCCAATAAACTAAAGTAACAAATAATAAAACAGTTGAACTTGTCCAGTGGCCATTTGATTAATTGTTCAGCAGTGTTATGACTTGGGGTTAGAAGCTGTTATTGGTTTACCCTAACAAGTCCTGAAACAAATCATGAGCCAACTATCATGCTTAGAAGGTATATAGTGTCAGTCTTCTTGGTTCACCCTAACAAGTTGTTTCAGTATGGGGAGAGGATAGAATGTAAGGGCGCTTCATTAATGTATTGAGGCCATTACATATACAGTATTTCACAATGCTAGGACACAGATTTGGTCTCCTAACCTTGTTCTGGTTGATTGACTCTCTAACAGTGCCTTCACACAGATACCATGGTTGCAGCAGCTGAATGTAGCGCGGACTCTGTCCAGGAGGAGTGCTCAGCACATTGGGTAGACACCAGGATCCTGGTCATTAGGCAGATTAAACATACTGAAACAAGGAGGGACAACCTGGAATTGTCCAAAAAGGAACTCTTATTTGAGTTTTTATTTTTATTTTTTACAGTGAACAAGATGAGACTTTGGAACGGATGATGCCTGAAACAATGCGGACGACTTAGAATTTTGTTCCTTTGGATGAGGCTTATAGATATAGTCAGTACTGTGTTTGATTTGTGTGCAGAAAGTTTACAACGGCAGGCAGTGGATTCTCAGTCATTCCTCTCAAGTAACAAAAAACGTATCATATTTCACTGGCTATTTGTAGTAGCCAAATGTGAATGGAATTATTATTATTCTAGAATCATTCAGTTGACTGAATGTGACTATGTGGTTGTACTGTATGTGATTGTACTGAATGTGACTATGTGATTGTACTGAATGTGACTATGTGGTTGTGCTGTATGTGATTGTACTGAATGTGACTATGTGATTGTACTGAATGTGACTATGTGGTTGTGCTGTATGTGATTGTACTGTACGTAATTGTAAGTGTTTGACATGGGTCTAATTGAGGCTCCAACCCCCTGCCTTAAAACTCTTTCATTAAGATGTGGATCATTATTGCTCATATGAGTCTGTGCTGTGTCAAAATAACAAATTCTTATTTACAATGATGGCCAAACCCGGACGACGCTGGGCCAATTATGCAGCACCCTATGGGACTCCCAATCACTTGGGAGTGGGAAGGATGCCAAATCCAATATCACACACTTCTTCCTTAGTATTCTGAGAACTGTCAGATAGCTGTGAGAGCTATGAGTGGATCGTGGACCCATGCATAAATGATAACTTTACTGTAACTCAGTGGGGCAAGTAGAACATCCGGGTTAGTGTATGTGCATTATCTGGACAGTTGATTGTCTTTGTCTCAAAGCCTTTCCATTTCTGGGGTATTGAAGAAGCTTCTGATCTCAACCTTCTTGACAGGTAAGCAACACTTGGTTAGTGTATGTGTCTTATCCAATGGGTTGTCAGGTGAACGTTGAAGATGCTTCTTGGAGGTGATCTAATGATGTCATTGAATCGCTGTCATTGAGTTGCTCACTGGACAAGACAATTATTCACTGAAAATTAAATCTGTCTTTCATTTCACTTATGTTGATACTTGATTGGCTATTTGCTGTCTTTTGAAAATACAAAAATAAATATAACTGTTTTATGAAGCACTTGTAGACATTCATTGTTTTCAAAATCATATTTTCAGCAAAACAGATACATACGTTTACAATATGACATCAAATCAAAATAAAATAAAGTAAGTGATATGTAAATGATTGGCAAAAGGCTCCAACCACCCAAGTCATAGACTGTTCACTCTGCTACCACACGGCAAGCGATACGAGAGCACCAAGTCTGGGACAAAAGGCTCCTTAACAGCTTCCACCCCCAAGTCATTAGACTGCTGAACAGCTTCTACCCTCAAGTCATTAGACTGCTGAACAGCTTCCACCCCCAAGCCATTAGACTGCTGAACAGCTTCTACCCCCAAGCCATAAGACTGCTGAACAGCTTCTACCCCCAAGTCATTAGACTGCTGAACAGCTTCCACCCCCAAGTCATTAGACTGCTGAACAGCTTCTAACCCCAAGTCATTAGACTGCTGAACAGCTTCTACCCCCAAGCCATTAGACTGCTGAACAGCTTCTACCCCCAAGTCATTAGACTGCTGAACAGCTTCCACCCCCAAGTCATTAGACTGCTGAACAGCTTCTACCCCCAAGTCATTAGACTGCTGAACAGCTTCTACCCCCAAGTCATTAGACTGCTGAACAGCTTCTACCCCCAAGTCATTAGACTGCTGAACAGCTTCCACCCCCAAGCCATAAGACTGCTGAACAGCTTCCACCCCCAAGCCATAAGACTGCTGAACAGCTTCTACCCCCAAGCCATAAGACTGCTGAACAGCTTCTACCCCCAAGTCATTAGACTGCTGAACAGCTTCTATCCCCAAGTCATTAGACTGCTGAACAGCTTCTACCCCCAAGCCATAAGACTGCTGAACAGCTTCTACCCCCAAGCCATAAGACTGCTGAACAGCTTCTACCCCCAAGTCATAGACTGTTCACTCTGCTACCACACGGCAAGCGATACGAGAGCACCAAGTCTGGGACAAAAGGCTCCTTAACAGCTTCCACCCCCAAGCCATTAGACTGCTGAACAGCTTCTACCCCCAAGTCATTAGACTGCTGAACAGCTTCTACCCCCAAGTCATTAGACTGCTGAACAGCTTCTACCCCCAAGTCATTAGACTGCTGAACAGCTTCTACCCCCAAGTCATTAGACTGCTGAACAGCTTCTACCCCCAAGTCATTAGACTGCTGAACAGCTTCTACCCCCAAGTCATTAGACTGCTGAACAGCTTCCACCCCCAAGTCATTAGACTGCTGAACAGCTTCTACCCCCAAGTCATCAGACTGCTGAACAGCTTCTACCCCCAAGTCATTAGACTGCTGAACAGCTTCTACCCCCAAGTCATTAGACTGCTGAACAGCTTCTACCCCCAAGCCATTAGACTGCTGAACAGCTTCTACCCCCAAGTCATTAGACTGCTGAACAGCTTCTACCCCCAAGTCATTAGACTGCTGAACAGCTTCTACCCCCAAGTCATTAGACTGCTGAACAGCTTCCACCCCCAAGTCATTAGACTGCTGAACAGCTTCTACCCCCAAGTCATCAGACTGCTGAACAGCTTCTACCCCCAAGTCATTAGACTGCTGAACAGCTTCTACCCCCAAGTCATTAGACTGCTGAACAGCTTCTACCCCCAAGCCATTAGACTGCTGAACAGCTTCTACCTCCAAGTCATTAGACTGCTGAACAGCTTCTACCCCCAAGTCATTAGACTGCTGAACAGCTTCTACCCCCAAGTCATCAGACTGCTGAACGTTAATTAAATGGCCACCTGCACTATTTGCATTGACCCCCTTAGTTATTGATGTATTTTTCTAATTGTTTTCCACTGACTCTCTTGAATTGGCTCGATGCACATTCACTACACTCTACCCACACATTCACTGACCGACTTTCACACTAGCTGCTGCTACTGTGTTTATTATCTATCCTGATTGACTAGTCACTTTTACCCTTACCTACATGTACAGTGCCTTGCGAAAGTATTCGGCCCCCTTGAACTTTGCGACCTTTTGCCACATTTCAGGCTTCAAACATTAAGATATAAAACTGTATTTTTTTGTGAAGAATCAACAACAAGTGGGACACAATCATTAAGTGGAACGACATTTATTGGATATTTCAAACTTTTTTAACAAATCAAAAACTGAAAAATTGGGCGTGCAAAATTATTCAGCCTCCTTAAGTTAATACTTTGTAGCGCCACCTTTTGCTGCGATTACAGCTGTAAGTCGCTTGGGGTATGTCTCTATCAGTTTTGCACATCGAGAGACTGAAATGTTTTCCCATTCCTCCTTGCAAAACAGCTCGAGCTCAGTGAGGTTGGATGGAGAGCATTTGTGAACAGCATTTTTCAGTTCTTTCCACAGATTCTCGATTGGATTCAGGTCTGGACTTTGACTTGGCCATTCTAACACCTGGATATGTTTATTTTTGAACCATTCCATTGTAGATTTTGCTTTATGTTTTGGATCATTGTCTTGTTGGAAGACAAATCCCCGTCCCAGTCTCAGGTCTTTTGCAGACTCTGTCAGGTTTTCTTCCAGAATGGTCCTGTATTTGGCTCCATCCATCTTCCCATCAATTTTAACCATCTTCCCTGTCCCTGCTGAAGAAAAGCAGGCCCAAACCATGATGCTGCCACCACCATGTTTGATAGTGGGGATGGTGTGTTCAGCTGTGTTGCTTTTACGCCAAACATAACGTTTTGCATTGTTGCCAAAAAGTTCAATTTTGGTTTCATCTGACCAGAGCACCTTCTTCCACATGTTTGGTGTCTCCCAGGTGGCTTGTGGCAAACTTTAACCAACACTTTTTATGGATATCTTTAAGAAATGGCTTTCTTCTTGCCACTCTTCCATAAAGGCCAGATTTGTGCAATATGCGACTGATTGTTGTCCTATGGACAGAGTCTCCCACCTCAGCTGTAGATCTCTGCAGTTCATCCAGAGTGATCATGGGCCTCTTGGCTGCATCTCTGATCAGTCTTCTCCTTGTATGAGCTGAAAGTTTAGAGGGACGGCCAGGTCTTGGTAGATTTGCAGTGGTCTGATACTCCTTCTATTTCAATATTATCGCTTGCACAGTGCTCCTTGGGATGTTTAAAGCTTGGGAAATCTTTTTGTATCCAAATCCGGCTTTAAACTTCTTCACAACAGTATCTCGGACCTGCCTGGTGTGTTCCTTGTTCTTCATGATGCTCTCTGCGCTTTTAACGGACCTCTGAGACTATCACAGTGCAGGTGCATTTATACGGAGACTTGATTACACACAAGTGGATTGTATTTATCATCATTAGTCATTTAGGTCAACATTGGATCATTCAGAGATCCTCACTGAATTTCTGGAGAGAGTTCGCTGCACTGAAATTAAAGGGGCTGAATAATTTTGCAAGCCCAATTTTTCAGTCTTTGATTTGTTAAAAAAGTTAGAAATATCCAATAAATGTCGTTCCACTTCATGATTGTGTCCCACTTGTTGTTGATTCACCACAAAAAAATACAGTTTTATATCTTTATGTTTGAAGCCTGAAATGTGGCAAAAGGTCGCAAAGTTCAAGGGGGCCGAATACTTTCGCAAGGCACTGTACATACTGTATTACCTCAACTACCTCGCACCCATGCACATTGACTCGGTACTGGTACTCCTTGTATATAGCCTTGTTATTGTTATTGTGTTACTATTTAGAAAATATTTTCTTACTTTTTAACTCTGCATTGTTGGGAATGGGCTCGTAATAAAGCATCTCACAGTTGTTTTCGGCGTATGTGACCAATACGATTAGATTCTCATCTGAACAAATGAATGCTCTCGTTGTTATAATGAGGAATTTATTTAAATAATTTGGTTTTCCTTGAAGATTTGAATGTGCTGAGAAAGCCTTTCGTGATGGATCTAGACAATCTGGTGAAAAGGGAGGGTTTGCGACTCTTCTCTTCAAGTGGGAAGGACGATGCGATATCATAAATTCCCTCTGGAGAAAAGGAGCCATGAGATATTGTCATCGTCTCTGCAACGAAAGACCATCCAGCATGCCATCAATTTAAATTTTTACTCATTTATCAGACACTCTTATCCAGAGAGACTTACAAGGAGCAATTAGGATGAAGTGCCTTGCTCAAGAGCACATTGACAGATTTTGCCTCGTGAACTCAGGGATTCTGAACCAGCAACCTATTGGTTACTGGCCCAACCTCTTAACCCACTAGGCTACCACCCAGCCCACAGTACAGTATGTCATAGGTAACAACTCAGAGGAGTACAATGTCTTTCCAAATGAATTAGTGGAATGGTAAAGGGATAATGTCTCAGTCTTGACTGAGCAGCAGCCTAAACAGCAGCAGGGCTTACCTGTAAAGTACACAGTAGGGGAAATGTTCTGAGGCTGGTACTCCAGAGACTCTTGAGGACAGAGGTTCTTACTAACATTCTTGGAACCCTGGTTGGTGGGAAAAGGCACATTAAAACAAACTGAAATGTTTTCGATATCTTAAAGTACAGCATATCAACTGCAAAGAACCAGTGCAATGCCATGACACAAAGAATCATATAAAAGGTCAACAGCAGTGTTATTCATGAAAGTGTACTATACCTTTGTATTGACCTGCTCTCCAGTACTGCTGATGGTATCCCTTTCCAAATCAAACACGCCTTCTACAATGTCACTGGTGGCCACGCTGGTAGCGGACTCAAAATAACATTTAGCAGTGGCTTTGGTGATCATTTGAAGAATGACCATGCAAGTAGAAGTCTTTGGATCGTTCTGGACTGAAACATCAAAGTTTATGTTTTCATACTCATCTGACCACTGTCTCAGGAAGCACTTCACTGTCTCTTCAGCAAATATCTGGAGAAGCTGAGAGGAGAGCTCCTTGGATATGGCACATTGTTCCTTTCCCCATTTCAGCCTTGAAAGAATGGAGTCTGAAGCACTTTTGGCTGCTTCCAATGTTAAGACCTGTGGAGTGCTGTGGCTGTCCTGAATGGCTATCACTTTATCCACCAATTCATGGCTGAAAATGTGGATGGTCCAAGTGGAAATTATTTTTCTCAATTTCCTAACAGCAGATCGGAGGTCGTCAAGATGAGAAGCACCCTGTCCATTTTCCTGTGTGTTCTCAACACTTTCCACCATAATGTCCACTACCACCCCAGCAGCTTGCCTGACTTTGTCCACAAAGGTTACAGGAAGTAAGTCCTCTGTGTGAAAGAAGTCCTCAATGATTGTGTTTCTAACAATGGGAAAGTCAATCTGAGCAGGAAACTCAGTGGGGATGGGAGTCCCGGGTAAAGCAAAGTGCCATTTCGACTGCCTTAATTTTGAAGTAGGTGTTAGAGAGATGGAGGAGCGTGAAGAAGAGGTATTTCTTGTATTTTGGCTGTCAGCACTCCTACAACGGATCGTGTCAATATCCTCCAGCATGGATCCTGAGAGCTTAGTGGTTTTAGGTAGTAATTTGTGCGGAATGTCCACACAGGCATCGTTTCCACCAGGTGTAACACTGCTCTGGTTGACCTCAAGATGGCCGAGACTTGCTCTTTGTGAAGCAGGACTGCTTTGATATGTAAAGATTTGGATTGAACCAAGTGTTGTGTCTGATCTTTGAAGATCTTTTCTGAGAAACTCCGTAATCTTACTTTGCAGACTGTAGTAGATGTTACGAGCAACAGACCAGATCCTTTTCTCAGAAACCTGTCCAGTGGTGAGCAGGGAGGTTCCAGATACCATGTCAGATGATTGGGTGGTCTGGGTGAGCTCCTGCTGGTCTTTCACCATGGTTTGTATAATATCAGTAGATGTGGTGGATGTAGATACAGACTGGAGGTACTTATCTGTTGTACCTTCCTCCACAATGTTAAATGATCTAGAGAGGACCTCACTCACTCCTTTCTCAGCTTTAGTTTGGAACTCATGACTAGAGAGTTTTTGGAGGCTCTTTGTAGAAAGACTGTGGGAAGATGCAATGCCTTTGGAGGCAGCCGTGCTGCAATCTAGACTTACTGGAGAGGTTCGCTCAGGAGAACCTTGGAGACGTTCAAACATGTCTTCACATGGTGTTGGGGACCTTGACAAGGAGATGTCCTTCAGCTGAGACAGAACACCACCTACCAACATGTTGACCTCAAGGGACATATCAGATATTTTCTTTCCTACTGTGGAGAAGCAAGGTGCATTTGATGCCTGATCCTCGCATGAGGTCAAGATTGTTGAAATGACCTCTTTGGTACTATTGGTCAGTAGAGCCTCGTCTGTTTCAGTCCAGAGAAGTTTTGAACTCTCGCTGACACCCCTGTGTAGAGCCACTTCAAGGTTCAAACTGTGCAAGTGAGGCACACTCTTACTAGCTTGCCTCAAGTCCTGGCTTGCCAAACAAATGTGCTCCTTAGTCCCAAGATGTCCAGAGTCCTCTGTGGGTATATGACTAGACGTTCTGCTCAGCATGTCTGACCTCCGCTGATGAATGATGAAGTCCTTTAATGTCTTCTGAATATTGTTATATAAACTAGTGGTAGCAGACCAGATCCTGCTCTGTAGCTTTTGTGCATTTTCCTGGAGGTCAGGTTCTCTCTCCTCTACTTCTGCAGGTTGCGCCAAGCTCTGCAGGTCTTCCACAAATGTTTCAATGATGCCAAAGGCAGCAGAATCCGCACAAATATCCTTTGACCATGTGTACTGGTTTTGAATGGAACAAGACCTGGATGCTACAGAATAAGCAGGCTGTGCACTAGTTAAGCTACTGGTGGACTTTTTAACTAGGAACTCACTCACTGCTTGAGTGGCATTTCTCTTAAATTCCTCACTTGAGAGTTTTCTAATACAATCTAACAGACTGGTCAAAGAAGCTGTGGCCTTACTTCTGCTGTCCTCAATTTGACAGGGGAACTCACATACTATTGGTGATGAGGCCCTGGAATGGGCAATATCCCCAAGCTGAGCCAGAACACCCTCTACAAATTTCTCTCTCTCAATAGAGAAGCCTGATCCTTTTTCTCCAACAGTGTACAGGGCGTCCTCCTTTGACATCTCAGTGTTGTACAAGACCAGAAGCTCTGAGATGACTTCTTGGGTGCAAGTTGTCAGAAGGAGCATGCTTTCTTCTGACTCAGTTTTTGCCCAAAGAAGTTTTGAGCTCTCACTTAGGCCTCTTTGTAAAGTAACTTCACCAGTGGACTCTGGCAACTGAGGCTCACTCTTACTGGGCCTATATTTCATGTTTAAGCAAGGAAGTTGAACTGTCTCCTTAAACTCAGCATTTGTGATGTTGTCATCAGATGTGACAATGCTCTTTAAGGCACATCGCTGAAGCTTGCTGAAATAATCTTTCAAGTTGTTTTGGATGCTGTGGTAAATGTGAACAGCAGCAGACCAGGCACTCTTCTGTTGGGGACTCTCTTCAGATTCAGCCAAGGACTTCATATCTGACACAAAAGTCTTAACAACTACTGATGCTGCTGAGCCCACTGGGTGAATTGACTCTGTCTTTACAATGCCAGACAATGTTTGACCTGACACAGCACCTGTTAACTCAGACTGAATGACTGAACTAGGAAAGCTCAAACTACTGACTTTTTTGTCAAGAACTCCACTCACTGCTTGTATTGCTGATGTTTGAAACTCCCGGCTAGAGAGTTTTTGGATGCTCTTAGATGTGAGCGTGCAGGAGGAACCAGATTCACTAATATTGTAGCTGCTCTCGTATTTCCTTATCAGGGCATCAAGATCCTCAATAAAGCCAACATGCGATGCCAAAAACGTGATCTTGTCCTTCAGATCTTCCAGCAAATTCTGTTCGTTCTCGTCAACAAAAGCCACCATTGTGTCAGAGATGGTGGTCATGACTTGCCCTGTTAGACTCTTGCTCTCTTGGTCAACTTTTTCAAGTTTAACAGCCAGCTCTCTCACCATGCTCTCAGTCACCTTGGTCTGTGAGTCTCCCCTTACCGGTGTCACTAGAGAGGTGTGACTTGCGGAGGCACTCTTAACGACCACTGATAAGGCCGACTTGACATCTTTAGCCAACTCTGCCATTACAGCAGGGGTTAGCATCATAGAGCCTGCACTTCCAGATGGAGAATTGGACATGCATGCAAGTTTGGAGAGAGAACCTTGCAGGCTGTCCTGCACACAGGTGACAATGGTGTCCTCTGAGACACCTAAGAGGACTTGTAGCGTCTCAGAGTTGGTTGTTTTCTTCTGCACATCAGACAGAGAGGTTAGAGTCCTTGGGGAAAAAAACGCAGAAATCATCAAAGTCAAACAAATAATATGTAAGGCTGTGATGCACATTCAGTGTGTCAAATACATCTGCACCATTGAAAACAATGAGGAAAACGCTGCTGTTTCTCTGAGAAAAAACCTTAGTGTGATGTCAGCCTAACTGCTTAATTTCTAAAGCCCAATAAAATGTATTTTGTATAAGTCATTTGTATTGAAACTGGCCTGTAGATATCCATCTATCCTGGCAATATCTATCCTCTACAAAAATCCAAATTGCTATAAACTTCAAATACTGTAACTTCTAATAACTTCAAGGACAATCATAAATACAAGGCAGTTTGAAGAAATGTTAAAGGGAAATTTCTAAATGTTTCAACTTCATATTCATCATCTCCAGCACCACCCCAACATCAGCATATGTGAAAAACAGGCATTTCTATGTTTTGTAGTAAAAAAGAAAGAGGAAGATAAGTGTTTTCTATGACATCATCAACCAATTAGTAGGAAATGCCTACTCATAATTGGTTAAAATCACACGATGCACACTGATGATGTCATTAGAATCTAGAGCTGAGCATTTAACCAACATTTTTGTTATTTTTCGGTTTTTAAACAACTAATTGACCGACGTCGGCTCAATTATTTGAATTCCATATAGTTAATTTTTTTATTCTTCTGTGAGCTCGATGCTCAGTTTCTGTAGAGATAAATCAGATCAAGCACGAACTATGCAATGTAGTAGGGAGTTGTAGTTTCCAACAGGCCAATATTCTACATAGTTTAGCACAGAAAATATGGCAATTAATTCCCACAATCCATTGCACGCCCACTTGCTTGTCCACTCTGTGTGGAGCAGATACGGAAACCTCATTGACTGAGACGGAGAGACGAGAGAATGCATGAGAGAGATAAAAAGCAGTTGCGTTGCGAGGATTCTCTACCTGGAAATACATGATCTAAGTGATTGACAGTTGGTGTTCAGCGGTCATAAAAGTAGGTCTTATTTACTTAGAAGAACTACTAAAATAGTGATTTTGTCAGACAGAATAAGCAGCAGCTCTATAGAGATGAGTTGATGACTTGGAATGAAATAATAAAGTCATCAAATAAATATTTTATATGAGAAAGTAAATGATGGTTGATAAGTCATTAACAGTAATGGACAGTCACTACCATCATGGGACTTTTATTCATTGTTTTATTATGTGTTTGAGTTTATTTTATTTATTTATTTTTTATTTTTACAGGGACAGTGCACATTAATCAACATTTCAGTAAAAGTGCCGGTTTTAGCCAGCCGGCTAATTTTCAACCGCAGTCCCTGGGCAGGTTATTAAAAACAATTACAATATAGACAATAGCAGCATAGAACAAGCAAGACATAGCAACATAGGACAAGCAAGACGTAGCATACAGACAGAGCAACATAGGACAAGCAAGACGTAGCATACAGACATAGCAACATAGGACAAGCAAGACGTAGCATACAGACAGAGCAACATAGGACAAGCAAGACGTAGCATACAGACATAGCAACATAGGACAAGCAAGACGTAGCATACAGACAGAGCAACATAGGACAAGCAAGACGTAGCATACAGACAGAGCAACATAGGACAAGCAAGACGTAGCATACAGACAGAGCAACATAGGACAAGCAAGACGTAGCATACAGACAGAGCAACATAGGACAAGCAAGACGTAGCATACAGACAGAGCAACATAGGACAAGCAAGACGTAGCATACAGACAGAGCAACATAGGACAAGCAAGACGTAGCATACAGACAGAGCAACATAGGACAAGCAAGACGTAGCATACAGACAGAGCAACATAGGACAAGCAAGACGTAGCATACAGACAGAGCAACATAGGACAAGCAAGACGTAGCATACAGACAGAGCAACATAGGACAAGCAAGACGTAGCATACAGACAGAGCAACATAGGACAAGCAAGACGTAGCATACAGACAGAGCAACATAGGACAAGCAAGACGTAGCATACAGACAGAGCAACATAGGACAAGCAAGACGTAGCATACAGACAGAGCAACATAGGACATGCAAGACGTAGCATACAGACAGAGCAACATAGGACAAGCAAGACGTAGCATACAGACAGAGCAACATAGGACAAGCAAGACGTAGCATACAGACAGAGCAACATAGGACAAGCAAGACGTAGCATACAGACAGAGCAACATAGGACAAGCAAGACGTAGCATACAGACAGAGCAACATAGGACAAGCAAGACGTAGCATACAGACAGAGCAACATAGGACAAGCAAGACGTAGCATACAGACAGAGCAACATAGGACAAGCAAGACGTAGCATACAGACAGAGCAACATAGGACAAGCAAGACGTAGCATACAGACAGAGCAACATAGGACAAGCAAGACGTAGCATACAGACAGAGCAACATAGGACAAGCAAGACGTAGCATACAGACAGAGCAACATAGGACAAGCAAGACGTAGCATACAGACAGAGCAACATAGGACAAGCAAGACGTAGCATACAGACAGAGCAACATAGGACAAGCAAGACGTAGCATACAGACAGAGCAACATAGGACAAGCAAGACGTAGCATACAGACAGAGCAACATAGGACAAGCAAGACGTAGCATACAGACAGAGCAACATAGGACAAGCAAGACGTAGCATACAGACAGAGCAACATAGGACAAGCAAGACGTAGCATACAGACAGAGCAACATAGGACAAGCAAGACGTAGCATACAGACATAGCAACATAGGACAAGCAAGACGTAGCATACAGGCAGAGCAACATAGGACAAGCAAGACGTAGCATACAGACAGAGCAACATAGGACAAGCAAGACGTAGCATACAGACAGAGCAACATAGGACAAGCAAGACGTAGCATACAGACAGAGCAACATAGGACAAGCAAGACGTAGCATACAGACAGAGCAACATAGGACAAGCAAGACGTAGCATACAGACAGAGCAACATAGGACAAGCAAGACGTAGCATACAGACAGAGCAACATAAAACAAAAAGCGTCAAGACAAAATTCATAAAAGCAACAAAGTTTCCACACCTCACAAGCTACAGACAACAGACAACATGGAAAGCGGCAACACACAGCTAGGGACCATGTTCACAAATCTGATTGACCTTTAGCCATGTCTTCAAGCATTTTGTGAAAGTGTGATATGTGGTGCAGTTATGTGTGTCTGATGGCAGTGTATTCCAGACATGGGAAGCTCTCACAGAGAATGCAGATTTACTAAAGGTGCTTTTCCTTAGGGGAACTATACAGTCACCTCTCATGGCAGACCTTGTGGATCTGCTGCCATATGTCTGGGTTTTCTGTTTAACAAAAATATTGAGTGGAGGGGGAGCCAGGCCATTAAGGATCTTGAATACAAGACATGCGTCGGTGTATTGCACAAGATTTTCCCAACTCAAGAGCTCATGCTTTCTAAGGATGTGACAATGATGATGGCTATTGGGCTTCCTATCAAGCACTTTGAGAGCCTGTTTGTAGACAGACTGAATAGGTTTTAATGTTGTACAGCAAGCTTGGGCCCAACTAGTCAAGCAGTATGTTAAGTGGGGGAGTATCATAGATTTGAAGTACAGTTTTGCTACCTCTGTAGTCAAACAATTTCGTATAAATCGAAAATTAGCTAGGTTGAATTTGGTTATTTGAATTACCTTTTTTACATGCTTTTTAAAAGAGAGGTTGGAATCAAGTATGATGCCAAGGTACTTAAAATCGGATACCACCTGGAGCTTCTCCCCTGACACATAGACATCTGGCTCAGTAGCATCTGTTGTTACAGCATTCAACACACATAATCCATAGTGCATTCAATGTCTAAAAAAAGTATTGAAATCCAAAACCGTGATTATTTTTTAAATATTTGAATCGAAACCAAACCAACCTCAAAAAGCACTAATTTCTCAGCACTATTGGAAACAGTTACGTCCCTCTATATTTTTTTTACTACAATGCATGGAAATGTGTAATTTTCACATATGGTGATGCTGGAGATGAATATGAAGTTGTTAAATTTCCCTTTAAGAACATACCTCATGGCCCCCTTGGGCAGGTAGCTTCCACTGCCCAGACTGCCCTTAGTCAGGTCCTTGAACTTAAGTTGTGATTCCTGCTCTTCTTCATCTCCCTGCTCCATACAGTTGGAGGAAGGGTAGGGAGTCGGGATGCGAAAGCTATTGTAAGACTTTCGACTGCCTGGCCTCTTAGGTACACCAGCCTCAGTAAATCTCACGCGGGACTTGGTGTTAACCTTATCGTCTAACAGACTGGTGAGTGACGCTGTGAGAGATCTCTGTGACAATGGAGAGGAGGCAGCATCTTGGATGCCCAGTAGTTCGTAAAGACCTGGGATGATGATCTGCATCAGCTTGTCCGATAAAAACTGGACAATCCTCAGACACAAGCCGGCAAGCTGTTGTTTTGTCAGCTGTATTCCAGACAGAAGAAGTGTTTTAAAATGTTGCATAGTGCGTCTTTCAAAAGCTTATGAACAAGGTTAAACATTAGGCAGAGTTTTCATGGTAATCTGATTAAATTGTCAGTAACATGATCTTACCGGGTCAAACATGCCCTCACGAATCCCCTTCCATTGCCTGAAAACAATATTGTTATAAATGTTGTCATATCAGGATGCGTGGCAGAATAGTTTTTATTTAATTATTTGCCTGATCGTGAAGTTATACTTGCTTTGTGTCAGTTGTTTTGGCAAAATTGCAATGTGACAACTTTTCTAGCACTGAACATTTTTTTCCGATTGATCAGTTTCTAATTTGATCCTTTTTCCTTGAAGGTGTGATAGTACCAAAGAAAACAGAACATACTTCTCAGTTAGGTTTTGAAGGAAGTCCATAAGTGTCAGATGTTCCACATTGTTGAGCTTCCCCTCTTCTGTGGTTTCCATCACTGAGGTTGCTCTGCTCCTGGTAGAATTGCTCTGCTCCTGGTAGAAATGTAATTATATTGCAAATAATCAAACTTAATATACAACAAATATCATACTGAAATAATTATTAACTGTTAAAGAGTGGAGGAGCATTGGCAACGTTGGGCCAATTAAACAACTGCAACACAACAGAGATGGTTGTGGTACGTCAACATTGCCAATGATAGCATCACTATAACATTTTATTGGATTAATGTTGTAATATGAAATGACATGGTCAACTTACCATCTCATTGACAGCTTCAGAGGTCAGGTGGTCATCCACCACACAGACAGGCAGGTCTAGAGACTGGGACAAGGCTCTATGGTCATAACCAGGAGAGAATGGAAACATCAGAGCAGTCCAAATGGCAGAATCTAACCACTGTCTTCATGTCAAAGACTCACTCACTCATTTGCTTTGTCAAACCTACCCCTTAGAATGACTTCGATATTAACACTGAATAAATTTTGTTATTAAGAGATCTCTCAATAATAATTCTCACAATAGCATATTGGTAGTAGTCAGTGACATATTAAAGCTAAGCAGGGCTGGGTGTAGTTAAAACCCTGCATGGGGTTCGATCCCGGGCTGAGGTGCTGCCTATAGTTTTTTTCTGAAAGTGTATATAATGTTGAAAATCTGACATGGTTTCAAAGGTACAAATTCAACCTATTTTATAACAAGGTTTGGCTATGCTGAATTTAGTTTACAATGATGACATCATCCTGTGGTTGAAATTTCACCCTCAAAACAACAGTTAGGCCTATACCCCATTATATCCACTACACCCCTCCCCTCCACACACACACACTTTATATTTTACCAATATATATGCAGCCCACCAGCCCTAAAGCATGAACATGTTTTTTTGCTAGAAAATGTGGATTAAGAGAAGCAAAATGATCATTTTCGCTAGTTTCATCTAAATGGAAGGGCAACATGACATTGACAAACTTTGACATATCTGCTTTCACCAGGATTTAAAAACCCAGGCTTTCCTAAAATGTTTACCTCAGCCAGTCTAGAACCCAGGTGTGTCTACAAAACACATGTACTCCTCCATAAGGTTCATGGCTTGCCTATTGTTTTATCCCAGTACATGAGGGGCAACTGGATTCAGGATTAAACACAAGCAGTCTTTAAGGTATATCTTATTACAGTTTAGGCCTACCTTATTATTTTCTTCCATCTGGCAATATCATTTTAAGGAATGAAATCTGTTTTGTTGCTAGTATTATTAGTAACTGTAGGAAAATACAGCTGTAGAGTACAAGAATCAGCTACTTTCTGAAGGGAAGCCAAGCTCATAAGCAATTTAGAACCTACAGACAATTATGACAAAGTTGGAACGCATGAATGTGTCACAAACGCCTTGTGGTCACATGTTATTTTAGGGCGTGGCTCCGCATTCGTGACCGGTTCTCATATTTATTTTTCCCGGTATCCGTTAGTAGTGCTGGAATTTGCGATTAATACTTTTCTCATTCCGAAACCGGATTATATACAGACCGGTAGTTAAATGACAAAAAATATGATATTCGCAATGTCATTAAGCAACAAAAAAAATATCTACTACAATTTCGAAACATGATTTTGTCATCAGTTCAGTACCATTTGTTTGATTTTGTGGACCCACGACTAGACTTTATCCATGTTAGCTAGTTGCTAGCGATGCTAGTCAGCATAGGCTGCTACGTGATAAACAGTTCGCATTAGCGAATTAGCTACCTAGCTAGCCAGCCTAACAAGCTGTCAAATCCAATGGAAACCGATGCAACCCTGCTGCCAAATAAGGGCTAGCTCGGTGACCCGTGGTAACAGTGGGGTCCCCATGAGTTTCAAGGCTTTAATAAGTGCTATCGTGCAGAAAAAGCGAATAAAATACTGGTTGATGAGCTAGCTAAATTAGCTAGCAAGACGGGTATGACCGTTAACAGCGTGCATGCACAAATGCATGACGACACATTGTATCTCAGTGAAGCAGGCATGCAGAACGAGATCGCCCCACCAAGCCAGATAGTAGAGGGGTACAACAACGCCGGGACACAGAGGCATAGCTCATACAATTATATTTTGTTCCAGTCAATGACAATACATGTTGAAAAATAAATACCTGTGTCAAATATATGGCATCGCATGCTAGTGCAAAGATAGCTTGCATGGATTTTTAAAAAATCCGGTGACCACTAGATGTCCTCGTATATCCACATTTAGATCAACTGTACTTGATTTTTCATCAGTACTGTGAATGACAAGCCCACTGAATCTAGTTTAATAATCTTTATACTCAGCAGGTAGAGGCCTAGGTACTTCAAATCAGTGCTTAATTTGAGCAGGATCATGCCAGAACAGGATCCGGCACCGTTCCGTTCTGGACTGTTTTGTTCCGGAACCTATTTGGCCAAATCCGGTACCTCTCGTGCCATGAAAAATCATTTTTGCTATTTAACAATTATAATAAAAGCGATCAATGTTCATTCGAGTTGCCTCTGTAACAGGGTTAAATTGGTGATTCCCCTTGCCACTTTATTGTTAAGCCAATGGGTTTTTGGTTTGAGTTTGTCTTGCCTTCACCTACTCAACATGGCATCTTATTGGCTGGTTTGAAAAGCTGCTTACGAGGGGGGATGTTCCAGTTAAAATCGTCCCAGTGAACAAGCACCAAACCAGCGGTAAGTTGTTGGTTGCAAAGCACTGTACATCAAAAGTGATTTTTATACTTTCAGGTGATGATTTAAATGTTCAATTTATATCAAATTGTTTGTAAATGTTATTCGAACATCACACATAAGATGCAGCGGTTTTTGGAGAATATTTGTTGTGCATTTTGTTGTAGAGAATTCCCGCCAGTACTAGCTAGCAATTTACTGTGTCAAGTTACGGAAATACTGCTGTCTGTTGAGAAATAAATGAAATCATTCAGAATAGCCTAATACGTCATGAGAAACCCTATAATTTAGCTACAGAGGACCAATGGCCCTTTTTTTAAATAGCCTAGCTGCGGATTGTAGCCCAATAACAAAGAATAGCCTACAGTCGGGAACGCGAGGCAAATCTGTCAGTGAAAAAACAGCAGGCAGACAAAACAGGCCTTTTGCAATATTTCAAATACAATCGAGGGAAAACACAGGTTGAAAAGCAATGACTCTTGCTGAAAAGATAAGACTATGCTGTAGACTACCAAAATATTTGATCAACTCCCAAACATTGTTTTACAAAACGGAGAGAGGGAGAGATAGGCTTTTGACACGAGCGCATCGACAATCTCCAGCGAGTGAGCTGCGCATCATTGGGTGAGTCAGTGAAACTGGAAAGCATTTTTAGGACTAATTTCCTCCTCATATTGTAGCCTACTATATGTTTCTCCACAAACCTAGGCCTATATGCTATTGATGGATTCAAGACAAGGTCGTTTTTATTGATCTCAGATACTAAGTTTGTCAGTGTCAAAGTAGCCTGCCATTTCGATCATTTGTGCGGATTAAAAAAAAGATAATGCCAAAGTCTCCAGTCATGTAAAAGGATGTAGAATTGCACGAAATGCGGTTTTAAAAAGGCCAACACTTTCCCGGACCCTAGGCTACTAAAAATGTTCCCCATGTGTGCGTGCACCTTTTATAAGTGGCTCTACCCAAATGTGATGATATCAAATCAAATGTATTTATATAGCCCTTCGTACATCAGCTGATATCTCAAAGTGCTGTACAAAAACCCATTCTAAAACCCCAAACAGCAAGCAATGCAGGTGATGATATGTGTTCAATGCTCTATTATAAAAGGTGATATTTTTTCTCATGAGTTCTGGTACCACAGAACCCCCCCTCTAGCACCCACTCTTTGTTCTGGCACCTCCCAATTTACAAATTAAGCTCTGCTTCAAATATTTATTTTACAAGGCAAGTCAGTTAAGAACAAATTCTTATTTTCAATAAAGGCCTAGGAACAGTGGGTTAACTGCCCTATAGCAATAAGGCACCTCGGGCTTCCCGAGTAGCGCAGTGGTCTAAGGCAGTGGTCTAGCTGTGCCACTAGAGATCCTGGTTCAAGTCCAGGCTCTGTCGCAGCAGGCCGTGACTGGGAGACCCATGGGGTGGCGTACAATTGGCCCAGCATCATCCGGTTTAGTGGAGGGTTTGGCCGGCAGGGGTGTTCTTGTCCCATCACACACTAGTGACTCCTGTGGTGGGCCAAGCGCTGTGCACGCTGACACGGTCGACACGGCTGGTTAAGCAAGTGTCATGAAGCAGTGTGGCTTGGCTTGGCTGGTTTGTGTTTCGGAGGACGCACGGCTCTTGGCTCTCGCCTCTCCCAAGTCCATATGGGAGTTGTAGCAATGGGACAAGACTGTAACTACCAATTGGATACCACTAAATTGAAAAAAAAAAGAAGTCACATGATGAGTTTGTGGTATATGGCCAATATACCTCCGCGTTGCGGAGAACATGGTATATTGGCCATATATTGACCACACCGCCTTATTTCTTAATTGTACACAATTGGACACTTTTACAATTACAATTACAATTACAATTACCCTCCATTACGGCTCCATCAGTGTTGAGCCCTCTCACTCTGATCGTATGGGACACTCAATTACGGCTCCTTGTGTTTCCAATCTTCTTCCTCTGGCAGGATTACTTCCACGTGCAACTGTCAGACGACAAGCAGGTGAGGCACTTCCTGGAGCTGAGCTATGCTGGTGCCATCCTTCGGGACAGCTGGGTCCTGACAGACGTTGGCATCACCCCTAGCAGTGCCATCTGCTGCCTGCTGAAGGTACCAGCCGAACACCTAGCTGTTTCTACCCGTGCTTGAAAATGCATATCAAAGTGAGCTGGCTATTGCTTGAAACAGCTTCATACTATCATTAACATGAAGTGTTTCAGATATAGTGTGGTGATATATAGTATGGTTAAATAGTATGGTTAAATAGTATGGTTAAATAGTATGGTTAAATAGTATGGCTATATAGTATGATTATATAGTATCATTATATATATTATGGTGATAGAGTGTGGTAATATATAGTATGGTTATATAGTATGATTATATAGTATGGTTATATGGGGCGGCAGGGTAGCCTAGTGGTTAGAGCGGTGGACTAGTAACCGGAAGGTTGCAAGTTCAAATCCCTGAACAGACAAGGTACAAATCTGTCGTTCTGCCCCTGAACAGGCAGTTAACCCACTGTCATTGAAAATAAGAATTTGTTCTTAACTGACTTGCCTAAAGGTAAAATAAAATAGTTGTAGGTGACCAAATACTTATTTTCCACCATAATTTGCAAATAAATTCATTAAAAATCCTACAATGTGATTTTTCTGGATTTTTTTTTCTCATTTTGTCTGTCATAGTTGAAGTGTACCTATGATGAAAATTACAGGCCTCTCTCATCTTTTTAAGTGTAAGTGGGAGAACTTGCACAATTGGTGGCTGACTAAATACTTTTTTGCCCCACTGTATAGTGTGGTGGTATATAGTAAATTCACCCTGCTTGAGACTTAAAGTAATATTGCCCTTGCTCAACCAAGACCATGGTTATGGTAGAGTATTTGGTTAGTAAGGACACTGCTTTATACCGAGACCATGGTTATGGTAGAGTGATTGGTTAGTAAGAACACTGCTTCGTGAGTGTGAAGTGTTGTTGTACAGAGGTCCCTGGGTACATGTCCAGAGCCAGACAGGGACAGAACTCACTCTGTTCCACAAAGTTCTGTGGAAGATTTGCTAACAGAGGAGAGTGGTTATGTATCTAAGTACAAATGTAACCATCAGAATAATGTTTATTTGTGTTCCTTACTCCTTACTTACACATCCCATCATTGACATAGTCAAAGCCAGACCTTCTGTCTGTCTCTCCTTCTTGCTGGTTGACTAGAGTGGAAATCTATAGTATTGTATGGTTGACCTGGGATAGAGCTGAAATGTGGCCCGATGTAGTGTTGCCTTTGTACCAAACACCCTTACAGTCATAAACCTTTTCCCCATGTAATCGCCTCGACCTCAGTCTGGTGTTCGCTAACAGTATCTGAAGAGTCTGTATACCCAGTGGTGTATAGTACAGCAGAGTACAGCAGAGTACAGCAGAGTACAGTAGAGCACAGCAGACTACAGAGTACAGCAGAGTACAGCAGACTACAGAGTACAGCAGGCCGTATAGTAGGTGAAGAAGAGGCCCTTTGGGTTCATTGAAATACATATTCATAATATTTCTGTTAACAATGTAATCTGCACCCAGATTAGTCTTCAATTTAATTTTCACCCAGATTAGTCTTCAATTTAATTTTCACCCAGATTAGTGTTCAATTTAATTTTCACCCAGATTAGTGTTCAATGTGATAGAACAAAACTCAGTACAGCACATGAATTAGAAAATGTTGTTACAAGTTTGAGCCACGAGATGGTGGTAGATTATAAATTTAAATAGCATGGACCTTTGATTTGTCTCTGGATAGAAATTGCCCTTGGGCACAGATCTAGGATCAGTTTACTCTCACCAAATCCTAACCTTTACCATTAGCAGTAAAAACACAAACCAGACCTAAGATCAGTGCAAAGGAGCCACTTCATCTTACCCCTGTAATTATATGACTCCTAACTTATATATACTGAGTGTACCAAACATTAGAAACACCTTCCTAATATTGAGTTGCTGGGGCATGGACTCTACAAGGTGTTTGAAAGCGTTCCCCAGGGATGCTGGCCCATGTTGACTCCAATGCTTCCAACAGTTGTGCCAAGTTGGCTGGATGTTCTTTGGGTGGTGGACCATTCATGATACACACAGGAAACTGTTGAGTGTGAAAAACCCCAGCAGCATTGCAGTTCTTGACACAAACCGGTGCACCTGGCACCTACTACCCCGTTCAAAGGCACTTAAATATTTTGTCTTGCCCATTCACCCTCTGAATGGCACACATACACAATCTATGCCTCAATTGTCTCAAGGCTTAAAAATCCTTCTTTAACCTGTCCGCTCCCCTTCATCTACACTAAAGTGGATTTAACAAGTGACATCATTAAGGGTTCATAGCTTTCACCTGGATTCACCTGGTCAGTCTTTGTCATGGAAAGAACAGGTGTTCATAATGTTTTGTTTACTCGGTGTATAAACACAACATAGGTATTTATGTAAAACAAGTGAATTTACTGTATGTCCATGGTCTTATACTTCAGCGGGAGCCGGTGGTGCGTGTGTTCAGTGCCGTGACGGGGGAGACCCTCTCAGTCTTGGGCACTGTGTTTCTCCTGAGTACGTCTGTGGCCAGGCTCATGACCCTGGTGTCCCAGCAGTGTGTGCTTCCCGTCAGCTCCTTCAGACTGAGCTCTCCCGCCGGCCTGCAACTCTACGACTGCAACCGGCTGCACGACTACGCCATTGACCTGGGTATGGCCTTCCTTGTGCAGTAGATCAATGGTCCTCTGGCTCAACACCTTATGGATGTAACACAGAGACAAATGGACTGTATGGAACACATTCTTGGTTCATGGAAACCAGGAGGACAACCTGCATGTGTCTCTGTCTCCCAGGGGCTACTCTACGGTTAGACACCTGGGATGGGTGGGCGGAGTTCCTCAGAGGCTGCTTCCTGGGACACAGACTGACCGTCCAACGACACCTGTCTAGGGAGAGACCTGTGATGTCAGAATACACATCTACACACTGAACTGTATGATAGACTTACTATCAACAGTGATCGTACTGAACCTTTATATAGCTTACAATTATGGTACTGACCCTGTATATAGCTTACAATGATGGTACTGACCCTTTATATAGCTTACAATGATGGTACTGACCCTGTATATAGCTTACAATGATAGTACTGACCCTGTATATAGCTTACAATGATGGTACTGACCCTGTATATAGCTTACAATGATGGTACTGACCCTGTATATAGCTTACAATGATAGTACTGACCCTGTATATAGCTTACAATGATAGTACTGACCCTGTATATAGCTTACAATGATAGTACTGACCCTGTATATAGCTTACAATGATAGTACTGACCCTGTATATAGCTTACAATGATAGTACTGACCCTGTATATAGCTTATATTCTCGTGTTTTTTTCCTTCATATTATTTTTCTCTTACCCTGATATTTAATACTGCATTGTGGGAAAGAGCTTGCAAGTAAGCATTTTACTGTACTGTTTTATAACCCACTGTATCTTGTGAACTTGACAAAAAAAACTTGAAACGTGTTATAAATACATTGATTCTGTATTATTCCAGGTTCCAGCTCCGGGTGGCACTCTACATCGCTGCTTCTCTGGGCCACCTGGACCTGGCCGGCTGGCTGCTGGAGAGGGGGGTGCGTGTCATTAAGCCGGTGGGGGTTCACCCTTACCGTGAGTGGTGCCACCAGACGGCCCACCCCGACGTCGCCAAGGTTCCCGCTGTCGCCTCCATCAAGCGCGGCCAGCTCACCATCCTCAAACTCTTTATCGCCAGCAGCGTTCTGACCCTTGACCCTGGGGATCCCGACAGGCATGACCCCCTGAGGATCGCCCTCCAGTACGGCCACAGAGTGTGTGCGTCACCTGGCCACCAAGCTGTGCTCTGTGGTGGTCCTCCCAGGTATGGCCCTGCCCATGCGGACATACCTCCAGATAAAGGGCTGGGTGAGGCTGGGGCAGAGGAGGGCAGCATCCAGGCACTGCATGGGCCTCAACAGGGCTCCGTTCAGGACCAGGGTGGGCGACACGGTCCTGGTGGACGGCTTCACCCTCCCCAAGATGTCCTCCAAGCCCAGGAGGAGTGAGGCCAAGGCGGGTATCAGGGTGATGTCCACAGCCTCTCGACGTTTGACCCTCATCAACTGCCCATCTCATGTATCCTGCCTGCTCCGCGCCCTGGCATCCCAGGATAAACCTCTTCAACTACCGAAGCTACACCCTGTGGCCACGAGGGATGAAAGAGAGAAGAAGAGGGGATGTGGAGGGAAGGGATGTGAGGAGGATGAGAGTGGGGATCAGAACAGCAACCAATGGAGGAGCAGAGTCCCGCTCCCGCCCATTTCCAGAGACACCAATCTCAGACCTGTGTTTGCCTCGCCAAACTCCGCCCAGATACTCACCACCTCACTGGAGGCCTTTTCTCTCCCCTGCGACCGCACACCCAGAGAAAACGCCATATACTGTTTGGCCTTGGCCAGGTTAGTCCAAGTTTAAATGACAGCTACGGTGAATATGAATATTTCTCTGGAGGTTTCTTATGAAAGGTGTGAATACTGTCAGAAGAAGCCTCCTATAATCAGTGGTGGTGGGGGGGGGACACATGTAAAAGCTGTTTACACACTTTTTATTTTATTTTGTTCAAGCATTTACCCACCTTTTGTGGAAGATGCATTGAAAGTAGAGGGAGCGTTACTTCTTTAATCCTGAACGGCAATCAGCATTTACCAGTCAATGGTTTTACCACTACATCACTGCCTATGATATACCCTTATCCTCCCTGAATAGATTTCAGTACAAACAAATCATGAGCCAACCATCATGCTTAGAAGGTATATAGTCAAATCAACTCAAACTTTAATTTGTCACATGCGCTGAATACAACAAGTGTAGATCTTTCCGTGAAATACTTTACTTACAGGCCCTTAACAAACAGTGCAGTTCAAGAAGAGTTGAAGAGAATATTTACCCAATAAACTAAAGTAACAAATAATAAAACAGTTGAACTTGTCCGGTGGCCATTTGATTAATTGTTCAGCAGTGTTATGACTTGGGGTTAGAAGCTGTTATTGGTTTACCCTAACAAGTCCTGAAACAAATCATGAGCCAACTATCATGCTTAGAAGGTATATAGTGTCAGTCTTATTGGTTCACCCTAACAAGTTGTTTCAGTATGGGGAGAGGATAGGATGTAAGGGCGCTTCATTAATGTATTGAGGCCATTACATATACAGTATTTCACAATGCTAGGACACAGATTTGGTCTCCTAACCTTGTTCTGGTTGATTGACTCTCTAACAGTGCCTTCACACAGAGACCATGGTTGTAGCAGCTGAATGTAGCGCGGACTCTGTCCAAGAGGAGTGCTCAGCACATTGGGTAGACACCAGGATCCTGGTCATTAGACTGCTGAACAGCTTCCACCCCCAAGCCATTAGACTGCTGAACAGCTTCTACACCCAAGTCATTAGACTGCTGAACAGCTTCTACCCCCAAGCCATTAGACTGCTGAACAGCTTCTACCCCCAAGCCATTAGACTGCTGAACAGCTTCTACACCCAAGTCATTAGACTGCTGAACTTCTTCTACCCCCAAGTCATTAGACTGCTGAACAGCTTCTACACCCAAGTCATTAGACTGCTGAACAGCTTCTACCCCCAAGTCATTAGACTGCTGAACAGCTTCTACCCCCAAGTCATTAGACTGCTGAACAGCTTCTACACCCAAGTCATTAGACTGCTGAACTTCTTCTACCCCCAAGCCATAAGACTGCTGAACAGCTTCTACCCCCAAGTCATTAGACTGCTGAACAGCTTCTACACCCAAGTCATTAGACTGCTGAACTTCTTCTACCCCCAAGCCATAAGACTGCTGAACAGCTTCTACCCCCAAGTCATTAGACTGCTGAACAGCTTCTACCCCCAAGTCATTAGACTGCTGAACAGCTTCTACCCCCAAGTCATTAGACTGCTGAACAGCTTCTACCCCCAAGTCATTAGACTGCTGAACAGCTTCTACCCCCAAGTCATTAGACTGCTGAACAGCTTCTACCCCCAAGTCATTAGACTGCTGAACAGCTTCTACCCCCAAGTCATTAGACTGCTGAACAGCTTCTACCCCCAAGTCATTAGACTGCTGAACAGCTTCTACCCCCAAGTCATTAGACTGCTGAACAGCTTCTACCCCCAAGTCATTAGACTGCTGAACAGCTTTTACCCCCAAGTCATTAGACTGCTGAACAGCTTCTACCCCCAAGCCATCAGACTGCTGAACGTTAATTAAATGGCCACCTGCACTATTTGCATTGACCCCCTTGGTTATTGATGTATTTTTCTAATTGTTTTCCACTGACTCTCTTGAATTGGCTCGATGCACATTCACTACACTCTACCCACACATTCACTGACCGACTTTCACACTAGCTGCTGCTACTGTGTTTATTATCTATCCTGATTGCCTAGTCACTTTTACCCTTACCTACATGTACATACTGTATTACCTCGACTACCTCGCACCCATGCACATTGACTCGGTACTGGTACTCCTTGTATATAGCCTTGTTATTGTTATTGTGTTACTATTTAGAAAATATTTTCTTACTTTTTAACTCTGCATTGTTGGGAATGGGCTCGTAATAAAGCATCTCACAGTTGTTTTCGGTGTATGTGACCAATACGATTAGATTTTCATCTGAACAAATGAATGCTCTCGTTGTTATGAGGAATTTAATTAAATGATTTGGTTTTCCTTGAAGATTTGAATGGGCTGAGAAAGCCTTTCGTGATGGATCTAGACAATCTGGTGAAAAGGGAGGGTTTGCGACTCTTCTCTTCAAGTGGGAAGGACGATGCGATATCATAAATTCCCTCTGGAGAAAAGGAGCCATGAGATGTTGTCATCGTCTCTGCAACGAAAGACCATCCAGCATGCCATCAATTTAAACTTTTACTCATTTATCAGACACTCTTATCCAGAGAGACTTACAAGGAGCAATTAGGATTAAGTGCCTTGCTCAAGAGCACATTGACAGATTTTGCCTCGTGAACTCAGGGATTCTGAACCAGCAACCTATCGGTTACTGGCCCAACCTCTTAACCCACTAGGCTACCACCCAGCCCACAGTACAGTATGTCATAGGTAACAACTCAGAGGAGTACAATGTCTTTCCAAATGAATTAGTGGAATGGTAAAGGGATAATGTCTCAGTCTTGACTGAGCAGCAGCCTAAACAGCAGCAGGGCTTACCTGTAAAGTACACAGTAGGGGAAATGTTCTGAGGCTGGTACTCCAGAGACTCTTGAGGACAGAGGTTCTTACTAACTTTCTTGGAACCCTGGTTGGTGGGAAAAGGCACATGTAAACAAACGGAAAATATCGATATCTTAAAGTACAGCATATCAATTGCAAAGAAGCAGTGCAATGCCATGACACAAAGAATCATATATCTCATAAAAGGTCAACAGCAGTGTTATTCATGAAAGATGTATGTGTACTATACCTTTGTATTGAAGGTGAGGACCTGCTCTCCAGTACTGCTGATGGTATCCCTTTCCAAATCAAACACGCCTTCTACAATGTCACTGGTGGCTGTAGCTCCCTTCAGTAACCACGAGCACAACCGTTCCTTGATTTTAACTGGCGGCTTTATTCTGTAGTTTTAGTCAGAATTATCACCTTCCGTGAGAACTATAAAGTAAATAAAAAATACAGTTAAGCACACTCTTACAACCTTATCTTACGAGTGACTTATTAGCTTGGTATAACTCTGAAGTGCTTACATACATAACACTTTAACCGGCGTTATAAAGGGTTCAGATTAAACACATGAATAAAGGAAAAAATACCTCATTGGCTGCTTATTACAGAAGGGAGGAAAAACAAACTTCACACTTATTATTCCTGGTGTGAATTCACACTTCATCCTAACATACACTCTTCAACCTTTATGAAATGAAAACTTAGCTAGGGGATTGCCTTCCCTCCAAAAGTGTGTTGCTACAATAAGGATCCCCGTTACAACAGTATTAGCTACGTAGTTCCGCTTGTATTATAATTTTCCCCCGCACAGCGGACACGTAAACAATTCAAACGAAAGACAACGACATAACCTGTAAGTCTAACTGTCAGTTACACTCCCACCAATCACCGGTGATTTCTGTGAAAGGGGTCTGCAGGTTTCTTGATCGGCTTCCAGGAGGGTGACTGTCTTATAGATGGGCCTCTCCAGATAGGTGGGTTTTGGTGATGCGTTTACCTCTCATCTAGGGTTGAGTCGCTGATCAGTAACTTGAATCTTCTCACCCAGCCATCCTGTCCCGGGTACACTTCTGTAACCTTTGCCAATTTCCACTGGTTGCGTAGTGCAGTATCATCTTGCAAGATGACAATGTCATTAATCCTTGCGTTTCTTCTGTCTTTACTCCATTTCTGTCTGTGTTGGAGGTTTAGGAGGTACTCTTTCTTCCACCTTGTCCAGAATTCATTGGCTAAGAATTGTACTCTGCGCCATCTCTTGCGGAGATAAAGATCTTCCTTGATGAACTGTCCAGGTGGCGGTAAGATAACTGTGGACTTCATTGTTAAGATGTGATTTGGCGTGAGAGGTTCTGGACCTAATGGATCATTCAGATATTCCGTAGTTAGGGGCCTACTATTTATTTCATAGAGAAAGGTATGCAGAGAAGCGGTGTCGAGTCGTCCGTCTGACTGATCAAGAGTGGATGTTAAGACACTTCGTATCGTGGGGATTTGCCTTTCCCAAACACCACCCATGTGACTTGAAGACGGGGTGTTCATGATAAACTCGCATCCAAGTTCCTTCAGTCGTGTTTGATCCATTTCTTTCAGGGCGTCCACAAACTCGCGTCTTGCGCCAATGAAGTTGCTGCCTTGATCACATCTGATTTGACAAACATTACCACGTATGGCAATGAATGAACGCAGGGAATTGATTAAAGCGTTGGTGGTTAAGTCGTCAAGCATTTCAATGTGAACTGCTCGGGAGCCCATGCAAGTGAGTAGGAGCCCATAACGCTTTAACTCTCTTCTTCCGTCCTTGGCATAGAAGGGTCCAAAGCAGTCCATCCCGCAGTATGTGAAGGGAGGCGCGGTCTCCATGCGTTCCTTCGGAAGATCTGCCATCCTTTGCCCTTCTGTACATCTTCTGAATTTCCTGCATTTCACACATTTGTAGATGTGAGAGGAAACTGCATTGCTGCATCCTAGGATCCATATACCGTTGGATCGCAGCTCATTGATTGTCATTCCACATCCTTGGTGTCGTACTCTTTCATGATAGTGCTTGACGAGCAGCACTGACAAGTGGCTATCTCTTGGCAGGATTGCGGGATGCTTCACATGGGAATGAAGAGTTGCATGAGCCAAGCGACCTCCCACCCTGAGGATACCTTGCTCATCCAGAAATGGACTCAATTTATGCAACTTGCTTGCTTTATCTTTGTTCTTGATGTCTTTCTGGTGCCTAAGGTTGTGTATCTCATGGGAGAAGGCTGCTTCTTGAACCATCTTTATAATGGTGAGCTCTGCCTCTCTCCTTTCTTCTATGCTTGTAGCTTTACTGGACCTCAATTTTAAGCCTATGGCTTCCTTGACACGTCGTTTGAGCCTGGCAATAGCTTTTACCACTCTTGCCCAGTCTGAGAACTTATGAAGGTGATCTAGTAATGATCTTTCTTCCTTTGCTTGGGTATCATGGACCAGAGATTTCAGCTCTGGATCATTGTCTAAGAACTCTTCCCCCTTGACTTGTCCTTTGGGAAGTTCTTCATGCCAAAGAAAGTCTGGACCTGTGAACCAGTTGGAAGCCATGAGCTGTTCTGATGTGAGACCTCTGGAAGCATGATCCGCAGGATTCTCTTCAGAGGTCACATATCTCCATTGTTCGGGATCTGTGCTTTGCTTAATGCGTTGAATACGGTTAGCTACAAAGACGTGGAATCTTCTGGCTTCATTGTTGATGTAGCCAAGAACTACCTTTGAGTCTGTCCAGAAGTATTCCTGTAGACCTTGTATCTCTAGCTCCTTTTTGAGCATGTCACTTGTTCGAACAGCTACCACCGCTGCTGAAAGTTCCAGTCGTGGTATGGTCGTAACCTAAACTCTCGACTTCCCCATAACTAGGGAGCAATGAACTTCTCCTGCGGTGCTGATTGTTCTGAGGTATGAGCACTCTCCATAACCTGAGGGACTAGCGTCGGAGAAGTGATGGAGCTCATAACTCTGCACCTCCTTGAAACTTGATGGCAAGTAGCTTTGTTGGATCCTTACTTCAGACAAGTTTTGTAGACCTTGGAGCCAGAATTCCCACTGGGAACGTAGGTCATCTGGAAGGGGGTCATCCCAGTCGATTTTGTCACGACACATCCGCTGCAAGATCTGCTTCCCCGCCAGGACAAAGGGTGCCACAAACCCAAGCGGATCATATACAGAGGCTACTGTAGACAACACTCCTCTTTTTGTGAGTGGGCGTTCCTTGACAACTACTCTAAACTGGAACTCGTCTGATGCGACACACCATAGTACACCAAGCGCTCTCTCTATGTGTGGTTCACCCAGTGCCATATCCAGGTCTTTGGCACCCTTGGCACGTTCTTCCTTGGGAATTGTGGCTATAACTTCCTTGCTGTTAGAGATAAACTTGTGCAACCGAAGTTTGCCGATACTGCAAAGCTCTCTTGCTTCTTTCACCAGCTGGGCCGCTTCAGCTTCAGACGATACGCTCGTCAACCCATCATCAACATAAAAGTTCCTTTCTATGAACTGGATAGACTTCTCGCTGAAGCTTCCTCGTCCTTCGGCAGCAAGATGTTTGAGACCATAGTTGGCGCAACCAAGAGATGAAGCTGCGCCGAACAAGTGGACCTTCATACGATACACTGAGGGTTGAGACTCTAGATCTCCGTTCTCCCACCAAAGGAACCGTAGATAATCTTGGTCTTCTGCTTTCACATGAAACTGGTGGAACATGCGCTCTACGTCACACATGATTGCAACTGGACCCATACGAAAACGACAAAGGACGCCCAGCAATGTGTTTGTCAACTCTGGACCGGTAAGGAGATGATTATTCAAGGACGTCTCTCGAATCTTAGCTGAGCAGTCAAAGACTATCTTCCCAGGCTTTTGTGGGTGATAAACCCCATGGTGCGGGATGTACCATGCTGGGTGCTTGTTAATTTCCTCTTTAGAGACCTTCTCAGCATATCCACAAGCTATAGTCTCTTCCATGAATGCTGTTTAGTCCTTGTAGTACTGCTTGTCTCTCCTTAGCCTCCTTTCCAGGCACCTGAGTCGGTGAACTGCACATGTTTTATTGTTCGGCAGATTGGGTCTTTCTTCCTTAAACGGCAGCGGCATCTCATAATGTCCATTGTCCTTACGTCTGATGCCCTCTTTCATTTTCTTCAGGAACCAGATATCCTCTTGAGATATGAGGTCCTCTTCTGCAGCTCTCTCGTTGAAGTCAGATTCAAGCGTCTTGATAATGTCCAGTGTTGTGATTACTTCTCTTACACGTGTTCTACAAACATAGTGTACTTGATTTGTGAGGTTGGAAGAAGATTGAAGGCTTGGCATCACCTGTCTAACGATAACCCGATGACTCACTCCAATAGGGTCGCCATAGTCGATACATGGATTTCCATAGCCGACTATGCTCCAGCCAAGATCTGTTCTCTGAGCAAAAGGCTGATTTCCCTTACCAGACACAATTTCTCTTGGAAGGAGAGCCTGGGAGCAGTTGTAGCCAATTAAGAGACCGGCATCACAGCTCTGTTGAGGAGCAATCTCCTCTGCAATGTGTTCAAGATGAGACCATGCTCAAACCAGACAGCTTCTGGCAGGGCACAATGGTATTCATTGAAGCCAGAGTTTCAGTTGGACTGGCTCCTTCCTTGTATTGAGAGCCTTTGTTGTCTCTTCAAGGATAAAAGTGGTGTCGCTCTGGGTGTCAAGAAGTGCATACACAAGAACTTCACGATCTGGCTCACTTGTGGTTGACACCCATACTGTAATGATTGTGGAGGTGTGAGTGTTGTTAATGTCCCTTACGACTCTGTTAGATATGGCCTCACTTGACGCTCTTGTCCCCTTATCTTGTGGGATCTTCCTATCCCTTAACCTTTCCTTAGTACGATCTTCGTGCAGGCAGGATGGATGCCTCCTCTGACACGTGTCGCAGGTGTTCCTGTTATCGCAATCTTTTGAGCGATGCCCAGGCCTTAAACAGCCAAAGCACAATTTATTCTCTTGAACAAACTTCTGTCGCTCTGCGGTGGGCTTGTCCATGAACTTCCAGCATTTGTGGAGACTGTGACCTGACTTCTCACAGAAGACACAACTAGTAACAGTATCTTTCTCATCAGAGTTAGTTGCTAATACCCTTGCTCCGGGGCTTTGAATCCTTGGCGTCTTAGGTTTTCCATCTTCGCTTGGTTTCAAAGCATGAAGGGATGTCACAGGATTGCAAGCGATCTTTGCTTCTCTCGTGAGAAACTTCACAAACTGACTGAAGCTTGGAAAGATCTCAGTTTCTTCTAAGATGTCTATGACCTTTCTATTCCATCTTGAAGTTAGCCAATCTGGAAGTTTAGCGAGGATCTTTTGGTTTTCATTACAGTCATTAAGCACCTCCAGGCCCTTATTCTGAGACATAGCAGCCTCACAGCTGCGAAGAAAGTCTACAAGGTCTCTAAGTTCAAGACTGTCCTTGGATCCTATCTTAGGCCATGCATTGAGCTTATCTCTGAAGGACTTGGCGATGAGGAATTTGTTTCCGTACCTTTCTTCAAGAATGGTCCATGCAGCATAGTAGGCTGACTCTGTTCCTAACATAAAGTAACTTTCGATGGCTTTCTTGGCAGCCCCACCAAATTATTTTCTCAAGTAATATATCTTCTCAGTTGCTGGTATGTTCTTCCTGTCTATCAGACTCTGAAAAGAGACCTTCCAGTCAGTGAACGAGAGTGGTTCTCCATTGAATGTTACTGGTTCTGGTATGGGGAGGCGGCTTTCACTGATTGATTCCGCTAGTAACCTGAACATGGTCTTGGTGCCATCTTCTTGCTGTGTGCTTGTCACAACATGTTGTGGTGAGAGACTGTGAAATGAGCCACTTCTGTGCATGACTTCTTTCACATATTTGCAGTTAGAGAGTAGTTCTCTCTTCTCGTCCTCTGAGTTTTCATCTTGCTCATACACTTGCATTCGCGCCTTGGCAGCATTTCGTTTCTTGAGCACTTCTAGGCGCTCTAACTCTCTACGCTTGTCTTCTAGCGTCCTTCGTCTGGCAGCATTTTCTACCTCTAACTTGACTCGCAGCCTAGCTTCTTCTAAGCTGCGTTTCACAGCCTCAGCTTCTTGCTCCGCTGTCCTCTTCTTATCTTCATCTTCGAGTCTCTGAAGCTCTTCTAGTTGGCGTTCTTGCTTAACCATTACTTCTAAAGCTGCTTGGTTAGCAGCAACTTCCGCTGCAGCCTCTTGTCTCTTGACAGATGACACGCTTGAGCGTCTGGAGTTGACCTTTGAGTTGCTTTGAGACTGGGAGGAAGCACTTGAGGGCTGATAGTTGAGACTTGACTTATGTGAGAGTTCGGACATGCACAAGGAATTGCTGTCCTTCCAGTGCAACTCTATCTGGTTACTTTGACCTTCTTCCCTGCCTTTTAAATGACACCTTACAGTCTTGATAATAGACATTGTAACTGCTTCACAAGTATCAACTCTGCGTCGTATATCGTTGTCGGGAATGTCGATTTGACGCAAATTTACATAGACAAGGTTTTTGCTCTGCAGAGGTATGGCTAATCTTGTTTAAGAGGTCTTCTAGTAGGTCTTCAGAGCAACAGCCTGTCAGTGACAGTTTTGCTTCCTTTACCAGAGCCTTCCACTTCTCATAGCTGACCCTGAAACGATGTTCGAGCTGTCTCCACCTTTCGTCGCGCAATTCTCTGCCCTTTTCAGTTAACCTGCGGACCCTCTCACCTTTTCGTGGCTCTTGTTGTGCTATCTCATTAGCAGCCTCTGTATCATCATTCACTGGCCGAAGTGACTCCACACCAGTCTGGGCCTCTTCCTGCTGTTCTGTTTGTTCTGATGAAGGCTCGAAGTTTGCGAGGTGTTGCTGCAGCTGCTCAACTTGACCCACCCCATCTCTATCACCTTTAGTGAAACTACCTCTTTCTGACATTCTAAATCAAGTCAAATCAATTCTAGTTAAGGTTTGGATAAGTGAGCAGGTAATTTATACTCTAACTGTAATTTAAACCTTAGTACGTGGTATAAACATGTATAATGCTTGTAACAAAGGCTTGAACAAATACCTTACCAAACAATTACACTATTAACTTACAGGTGAAAATAGAATTAATAGGTGTACGCTGACCCTTAATGTTTGTAACTATATATATATTTTTAGTAAGTATCAAATAATATTTTTCAATAATACACATACCAACGATACATTAAGATAGAAAGAGCAAATGCATAATACCAGAGTCTTTATGAAATAGACAACTATCTCCAGTCCTTACGAATTGTAATCTTAAAGTCTCTTATTAGCTGTTCACAAGGCTAGGACCACCTTCAAACACCTTGACATGTACTTGCGTGTCCGACTTTCCTGTTAGTCTTGACCTTATGTTTCCTCACGGTGCTTCCTTATGTGGAGATTTTCTTCTTAGTTTGCCGGTAGGTGCAAAACTCTTATCTGGCAGATGACAGGGTCTACCAGGATTTGGGAATCTTGTAGACGTTTTACAGATGGATGAGATTCTTCTTTCTCTCTTGCTCGTGAAGAGCATTGAGTTCTCACTGTAGCTCCCTTCAGTAACCACGAGCACAACCGTTCCTTGATTTTAACTGGCGGCTTTATTCTGTAGTTTTAGTCAGAATTATCACCTTCCGTGAGAACTATAAAGTAAATGAAAAATACAGTTAAGCACACTCTTACAACCTTATCTTACGAGTGACTTATTAGCTTGGTATAACTCTGAAGTGCTTACATACATAACAGTTTAACCGGCGTTATAACGGGTTCAGATTAAACACACAAAAATACCTCATTGGCTGCTTATTACAGAAGGGAGGAAATCAAACTTCACACTTATTATTCCTGGCGTGAATTCACACTTCATCCTAACATACACTCTTCAACCTTTATGAACTACACCCGATGACATGAAAACTTAGCTACCGCAGCGCAGGATTGCCTTCCCTCCAAAAGTGTGTTGCTACAATAAGGATCCCCGTTACAACAGTATTAGCTACGTAGTTCCACTTGTATTATCATTTCCCCCGCACTGCGGCCACGTAAACAATTCAAACGAAAGACAACGACATAACCTGTAAGTCTAACTGTCAGTTACAGTGGCCACGCTGGTAGCGGACTCAAAATAACATTTAGCAGTGGCTTTGGTGATCATTTGAAGAATGACCATGCAAGTAGAAGTATTTGGATCGTTCTGGACTGAAACATCAAAGTTTATATTTTCATACTCATCTGACCACTGTCTCAGGAAGCCCTTCACTGTCTCTTCAGCAAATATCTGGAGAAGCTGAGAGGAGAGCTCCTTGGATATGGCACATTGTTCATTTCATCATTTCAGCCGCCTTGAAAGAATGGAGTCTGAAGCACTTTTGGCTGCTGCCCATGTTAAGACCTGTGGAGTGCTGTGGCTGTCCTGAAGGGCTATCACTTTATCCACCAATTCATGACTGAAAATGTGGATGGTCCAAGTGGAAATGATTTTTCTCAATTTCCTAACAGCAGATCGGAGGTCGTCAAGATGAGAACCAACTTTTCCATCTTCCTGTGTGTTCTCAACACTTTCCACCATAATGTCCACTACCACCCCAGCAGCTTGCCTGACTTTGTCCACAAAGGTTACAGGAAGTAAGTCATCAGTGTGAAAGAAGTCCTCAATGATTGTGTTTCTAACAATGGGAAAGTCAATCTGAGCAGGAAACTCAGTGGGGATGGGAGTCCCGGGTAAAGCAAAGTGCCATTTCGACTGCCTTAATTTTGAAGTAGGTGTTAGAGAGATGGAGGAGCGTGAAGAAGAGGTATTTCTTGTATTTTGGCTGTCAGCACTTCTACAACGGATCGTGTCAATATCCTCCAGCATGGATCCTGAGAGCTTAGTGGTTTTAGGTAGTAATTTGTGCGGAATGTCCACACAGGCATCGTTTCCACCAGGTGTAACACTGCTCTGGTTGACCTCAAGATGGCCGAGACTTGCTCTTTGTGATGCAGGACTGCTTTGATATGTAAAGATTTGGATTGAACCAAGTGTTGTGTCTGATCTTTGAAGATCTTTTCTGAGAAACTCTGTAATCTTACTTTGCAGACTGTAGTAGATGTTACGAGCAACAGACCAGATTCTTTTCTCAGAAACCTGTCCAGTGGTGAGCAGGGAGGTTCCAGATACCATGTCAGATGATTGGGTGGTCTGGGTGAGCTCCTGCTGGTCTTTCACCATGGTTTGTATAATATCAGTAGATGTGGTGGATGTAGATACAGACTGGAGGTACTTATCTGTTGTACCTTCCTCCACAATGTTAAATGATCTAGAGAGGACCTCACTCACTCCTTTCTCAGCTTTGGTTTGGAACTCATGACTAGAGAGTTTTTGGAGGCTCTTTGTTAAAAGACTGTGGGAAGATGCAATGCCTTTGGAGGCAGCCGTGCTACAATCTAGACTTACTGGAGATGTTCGCTCAGGAGAACCTTGGAGACGTTCAAACATGTCTTCACATGGTGTTGGGGACCTTGACAAGGAGATGTCCTTCAGCTAAGACAGAACACCACCTACCAACATGTTGACCTCAAGGGACATATCAGATATTTTCTTTCCTACAGTGGAAAAGCAAGGTGCATTTGATGTCTGATCCTCGCATGAGGTCAAGATTGTTGAAATTACCTCTTTGGTACTATTGGTCAGTAGAGCCTCGTCTGTTTCAGTCCAGAGAAGTTTTGAACTCTCGCTGACACCCCTGTGTAGAGCCACTTCCTGGTTCAAACTGTGCAAGTGAGGCACACTCTTACTAGCTTGCCTCAAGTCCTGGCTTGCCAAACCAAGGTACTCCTTAGTCCCAAGATGTCCAGAGTCCTCTGTCATTCTGCTCAGCATGTCTGACCTCCGCTGGTGAATGATGAAGTCCTTTAATGTCTTCTTAATATTGTTATATAAACTAGTGGTAGCAGACCAGATCCTGCTCTGTAGCTTTTGTGCATTTTCCTGGAGGTCAGGTTCTCTCTCCTCTACTTCTGCAGGTTGCGCAGAGCTCTGCAGGTCTTCCACAAATGTTTCAATGATGCCAAAGGCCGCAGAATCCGCACAAATATCCTTTGACCATGTGTACTGGTTTTGAATGGAACAAGACCTGGATGCTACAGAATAAGCAGGCTTTGCACTAGTTAAGCTACTGGTGGACTTTTTAACTAGGAACTCACTCACTGCTTGAGTGGCATTTCTCTTAAATTCCTCACTTGAGAGTTTTCTAATACAATCTAACAGACTGGTCAAAGAAGCTGTGGCCTTACTTCTGCTGTCCTCAATTTGACAGGGGAACTCACATACTATTGGTGATGGGGACCTGGAATGGGAGATATCCCCAAGCTGAGCCAGAACAACCTCTACAAATTTCTCTCTCTCAATAGAGAAGTCTGATCCTTTTTCTCCAACAATGTACAGGGCGTTCTCCTTTGACATCTCAGTGTTGTACAAGACCAGAAGCTCTGAGAGGACTTCTTTGGTGCAAGTTGTCAGAAGGAGCTTGCTTTCTTCTGACTCAGTTTGTGCCCAAAGGAGTTTTGAGCTCTCACTTAGGCCTCTTTGTAAAGTAACTGCACCAGTGGACTCTGGCAACTGAGGCTCACTCTTACTGGGCCTATATTTCATGTCTAAGCAAGGAAGTGGAACTGTCTCCTTAAACTCAGCATTTGTGATGTTATCATCAGATGTGACAATGCTCTTTAAGGCACATCGCTGAAGCTTGTCGAAATAATCTTTCAAGTTGTTTTGGACGCTGTGGTAAATGTGAACAGCAGCAGACCAGGCACTCTTCTGTTGGGGACTCTCTTCAGATTCAGCCAAGGACTTCATATCTGACACGAAAGTCTTAACAACTACTGACGCTGCTGAGCCCACTGGGTGAATTGACTCTGTCTTTACAATGCCAGACAATGTTTGACCTGACACAGCACCTGTTAACTCAGACTGAATGACTGAACTAGGAAAGCTCAAACTACTGACTTTTTTTGGCAAGAACTCCACTCACTGCTTGTATTGCTGATGTTTGAAACTCCCGGCTGGAGAGTTTTTGGATGCTCTTAGACGTGCAGGAGGAACCAGATTCACTAATATTGTAGCTGCTCTCGTATTTCCTTATCAGGGCATCAAGATCTTCAATGAAGCCAACATGCGATGCCAAAAACGTGATCTTGTCCTTCAGATCTTCCAGCAAATTCTGTTGGTTCTCGTCAACAAAAGCCACCATTGTGTCAGAGATGGTGGTCATGACTTGCCCTGTTAGACTCTTGCTCTCTTGGTCAACTTTTTCAAGTTTAGCAGCCAGCTCTCTCACCATGCTCTCAGTCACCTTGGTCTGTGAGTCTCCCCTTACCGGTGTCACTAGAGAGGTTTGACTTGCGGAGGCACTCTTAACGACCACTGATAAGGTCGACTTGACATCTTTAGCCAACTCTGCCATTACAGCAGGGGTTAGCATCATAGAGCCTGCACTTCCAGATGGAGAATTGGACATGCATGCAAGTTTGGAGAGAGAACCTTGCAGGCTGTCCTGCACACAGGTGACGAGGGTGTCCTCTGAGACACCTAAGAGGACTTGTAGCGTCTCAGAGTTGGTTGTTTTCTTCTGCACATCAGACAGAGAGGTTAGAGTCCTTGGGAAAAAAACTGCAGAAATCATCAAAGTCAAACAAATAATATGTAAGGCTGTGATGCACATTCAGTGTGTCAAATACATCTGCACCATTGAAAACAATGAGGAAAACGCTGCTGTTTCTCTGAGAAAAAACCTTAGTGTGATGTCAGCCTAACTGCTTAATTTCTAAAGCCCAATACAATGTATTTTGTATAAGTCATTTGTATTGAAACTGGCCTGTAGATATCTATCTATCCTGGCAATATCTATCCTCTACAAAAATCCAAATTGCTATAAACTTCAAATACTGTAACTTCTAATAACTTCAAGGACAATCATAAATACAAGGCAGTTTGAAGAAATGTTAAAGGGAAATTTCTAAATGTTTCAACTTCATATTCATCATCTCCAGCACCACCCCAACATCAGCATATGTGGAAAAACGGGCATTTCTATGTTTTGTAGTAAAAAAGAAAGAGGAAGATAAGTGTTTTCTATGACATCATCAACCAATTAGTAGGCAATGCCTACTCATAATTGGTTAAAATCACACGATGCACACTGATGATGTCATTAGAATCTAGAGCTGAGCATTTAACCAACATTTTTGTAATTTTTCGTTTTTTAAACAACTAATTGACCGACGTTGGCTCAATTATTTGAATTCCATATAGTTAATTTTTTTATTCTGTGAGCTCGATGCTCAGTTTCTGTAGAGATAAATCAGATCAAGCACGAACTATGCAATGTAGTAGGGAGTTGTAGTTTCCAACAGGCCAATATTCTACATAGTTTAGCACAGAAAATACGGCAATTAATTCCCATAATCCATTGCACGCCCACTTGCTTGTCCACTCTGTGTGGAGCAGATACGGAAACCTCATTGACTGAGACGGAGAGACGAGAGAATGCATGAGAGAGATAAAAAGCAGTTGCGTTGCGAGGATTCTCTACCTGGAAATACATGATCTAAGTGATTGACAGTTGGTGTTCAGCGGTCATAAAAGTAGGTCTTATTTACTTAGAAGAACTACTAAAATAGTGATTTTGTCAGACAGGATAAGCAGCAGCTCCATAGAGATGAGTTGATGACTTGGAATGAAATAATAAAGTCATCAAATAAATATTTTATATGAGAAAGTAAATGATGGTTGATAAGTCATAAACAGTAATGGACAGTCACTACCATCATGGGACTTTTATTCATTGTTTTATTATGTGTTGTTACAGCATTCAACACACATAATCCATAGTGCATTCAATGTCTAAAAAAAGTATTGAAATCCAAAACCGTGATTATTTTTTAAATATTTGAATCGAAACCAAACCAACCTCAAAAAGCACTAATTTCTCAGCACTATTGGAAACAGTTACGTCCCTCTGTATTTTTTTTACTACAAAGAATGGAAATGTGTAATTTTCACATATGGTGATGCTGGAGATGAATATGAAGTTGTTAAATTTCCCTTTAAGAACATACCTCATGGCCCCCTTGGGCAGGTAGCTTCCACTGCCCAGACTGCCCTTAGTCAGGTAAATCTCCTTGAACTTAAGTTGTGATTCCTGTTCTTCTTCCTCTTCCTGCTCCATACAGTTGGAGGAAGGGTAGGGAGTCGGGATGCAAAAGCTATTGTAAGACTTTCGACTGCCTGGCCTCTTAGGTACACCAGCCTCAGTAAATCTCACGCGGGACTTGGTGTTAGTCTTATCGTCTAACAGACTGGTGAGTGACGCTGTGAGAGATCTCTGTGACAATGGAGAGGAGGCAGCATCTTGGATGCCCAGTAGTTCGTAAAGACCTGGGATGATGATCTGCATCAGCTTGTCCGATAAAAACTGGACAATCCTCAGACACAAGCCGGCAAGCTGTTGTTTTGTCAGCTGTATTCCAGAAACAGAAGAAGTGTTTTAAAATGTTGCATAGTGCGTCTTTCAAAAGCTTATGAACAAAGTTAAACATTAGGCAGAGTTTTCATGGTAATCTAATTAAATTGTCAGTAACATGATCTTACCGGGTCAAACATGCCCTCACGAATCCCCCTCCATTGCCTGAAAACAATATTGTTATAAATGTTGTCATATCAGGATGCGTGGCAGAATTGTTTTTATTTAATTATTTGCCTGATCGTGAAGTTATACTTGCTTTGTGTCAGTTGTTTTTGCAAAATTGCAATGTGACAACTTTTCTAGCACTGAACATTTTTTTCCGATTGATCAGTTTCTAATTTGATCCTATTTCCTTGAAGGTGTGATAGTACCAAAGAAAACAGAACATACTTCTCAGTTAGGTTTTGAAGGAAGTCCATAAGTGTCAGATCTTCTGTGGTTTCCATCAGTGAGGTTGCTCTGCTCCTGGTAGAATTGCTCTGCTCCTGGTAGAAATGTAATTATATTGCAAATAATCAAACTTAATATACAACAAATATCATACTGAAATAACTATTAACTGTTAAAGAGTGGAGGAGCATTGGCAACGTTGGACAAATTTAATTAAACAACTGAAACACAACAGAGATGGTTGTGGTACGTCAACATTGCCAATGATAGCATCACTATAACATTTTATTGGATTCATGTTGTAAAATGAAATGACAAGGTCAACTTACCATCTCATTGACAGCTTCAGAGGTCAGGTGGTCATCCATCACACAGACAGGCAGGTCTAGAGACTGGGACAAGGCTCTATGGTCATAACCAGGAGAGAATGGAAACATCAGAGCAGTCCCAATGGCAGAATCTAACCACTGTCTTCATGTCAAAGACTCACTCACTCATTTGCTTTGTCAAACCTACCCCTTAGAATGACTTCGATATTAAAAACCCAGGCTTTCCTAAAATGTTTACCTCAGCCAGTCTAGAACCCAGGTGTGTCTACAAAACACATGTACTCCTCCATAAGGTTCATGGCTTGCCTATTATTTTATCCCAGTACAAGAGGGGCAACTGGATTCAGGATTAAACACAAGCAGTCTTTAAGGTATATCTTATTACAGTTTAGGCCTACCTTATTATTTTCTTCCATCTGGCAATATCATTTTAAGGAATGAAATCTGTTTTGTTGCTAGTATTATTAGTAACTGTAGGAAAATACAGCTGTAGAGTAGAAGAATCAGCTACTTTCTGAAGGGAAGCCAAGCTCATAAGCAATTTAGAACCTACAGACAATTATGACAAAATTGGAACGCATGAATGTGTCACAAACGAGACTTGGCTTTGGGGATTTTTTTCTGTAAGGTTATTAAGACTCTCTATGCAAATGGTAACAGCTCTATCAAATTGAAATATGGCACCTCACCTAGATTTGAGTTAAAGAGAGGAATTAGGCAAGGTTGTCCTATCTCTCCGTACCTGTTTTTATTAATCACCCAACTTCTTGCAAATTCTTTAAATAATAGTCCTGTACAAGGTATTTCCATAGCTGGTAAAGAAATTATTATAAGCCAGCTGGCTGACGACACTACACTTTTTCTGAAAGACGCTAACCAAATTCCCATATCGATCAATGTGATACAATCCTTTTCCAAAGTGTCTGGTCTATATCTTAACATTAATAAACGTGAACTCATAGCTGTCAAAGATTGTGTGACACCTTCATATTATGGTATTCCAGTAAAAGAAGAACTTACATATTTAGGCATAACCATTACAAAGGATCAGAAGTCTAGAGGCTTACTAAATTTGAACCCTCTTATTAAAAAAACCCAGAAGAAACTAAATCAATGGCTACAGAGGGACTTATCTTTAAAAGGTAGAGTCCTAATAACCAAGGCTGAAGGTATCTCTAGACTAGCATATGGTGCTCTATCTTTATATCTTGACCGTAAAATAAGCAAGGAGATAGACCAGATGCTTTTGAACTTTCTTTGGAGGAACCGTACCCATTACATTAGGAAAACTGTTGTAATGAACACTTATGAGAATGGTGGACTGAATTTTCTGGACTTTACTACTTTAAATAATACTTTTAAGATCAATTGGATAAAACAATTCCTAAGAAGACCCACTTCTATCTGGAATTTTATTCCTCATCATGTCTTCTCTACTTTTGGTGGCCTTAACTTCATGTTGTTTTGCAATGATAATATTGACAAAGTTCCAGTGAAACTTTCTGCTTTTCATCGGCAGGTTTTCTTGTCATGGTCCTTAATTTATAAACACCATTTTTCTCCACACAGATATTATATATGGAATAATCGGGATATATTGTATAAAAATACTTCTCTGTTTTTAGAATATTGGTTCCGAAATAATATCCTATTGGTGAGCCAACTGGTAAATGCAGAGGGTATTTTACTCAGTTATAAAGAATTCTTATTACTTTACAAGGTCCCTGTAACACCTAAAGATTTTGCAATTGTTTTAGATGCCATTCCCTCTGGTGTTGCTCTGTTATTCAGGAACATGTCAAGACCTGACCCTCAGAGCCTACCTTCTATTGACCCTGTTGACTCATCAGTAGGAAAGACCTGACCCTCAGAGCCTACCTTCTATTGACCCTGTTGACTCATCAGTAGGAAAGATTTGTTTCTCTTTTGATCCATTCAACAACAGAGCGATACGATCCTTGTTTCAGCAGGATGTTGTATCTATCTATACCTTATGTCATGCCTTATTGGAATGGATTTATTGATAATATCTGTTGGAAAAAAGTTTGGATGTTGCCACACACTTGTTAACAAAATTTAGGAAGTTTCCTTTAAAATGATTCATAAATATTATCCTGCCAACCACTATATGAAGAAGTTTAAGGAAAACATCAACTCAAATTGCTCCTTTTGTAATGACCACCCAGAAACAGTTGTGCATCTTTTTTGGCATTGTATGCATGTAAGAAAACTACCCTACAAAAAGAAATTGAACTGTATTTTAAGACGGTTAAATGCTCTACTAACAAAACAGCTGTTAGAATTGTAAGTACATGCATGTCCCTTAAAGTCCTTGTGTAATTGTAATGTGATATTGTACCCCCTAGCTCGATTGTCTATTGTTTGTAATCTATGTATGCTTGTGTTCCCTCATGTGCTTTATGTATTGATTTGTTATTAATTAAAAAAAAAAAAAAACATGTTTTAAAAAAAAAACGTTTTTAAACGCCATGTTATTTTAGGGCGTGGCTCCGCATTCGTGACCGGGTGTCTTATTTCTGTTTCCCGGGAAATCCGTTAGTGCTGGAATTTGCGATTAATACTTTTCTCATGCCGAAACCAGATTAGATACATACCGGTAGTTAAATGACAAAAAATATGATATTCGCAATGTCATTAAACAACAACAACAACATAAATAGCTACTACAATTTCGAAACATGATTTTGTCATCAATTCAGTACCATTTGTTTGATTTTGTGGACCCACGACTAAGCTTTATCTATGTTAGCTAGTTGCTAGCGACGCTAGTCAGCATAGGCTGCTACATGATAAATAGTTTGCATTAGCGAATTAGCTACCTAGCTAGCCAGCATAACAAGCTGTCAAATCCAGTGGAAACCGATGCAACCCTGCTGCCAAATAAGGGCTAGCTCGATGACCCGTGGTAACAGTGAGGTCCCCATGAGTTTCAAGGCTTTAATAAGTGCTATCGTGCAGAAAAGGCGAATAAAATACTGGTTGATGAGCTAGCTAAATTAGCAAGACGGGTATGACCGTTAACAGCGTGCATGCACAAATGCATGACGACACTTTGAATATAAGTGAAGCAGGCATGCAGAACGAGATCGCCCCACCAAGCCAGATAGTAGAGGGGTACAACAACGCCGGTACACAGAGGCATAGCTCATACAATTATATTTTGTCCGGGTCAATGACTATCCTTGTTGAATAATAAATACCTGCGTCAAATATATGGCATCGCATGCTAGTGCAAAGATAGCTTGCATGAGTTTTTTTTTTAAATCCGGTGATAACTCAGTACAGCACATGAATTAGAAAATGTTGTTACAAGTTTGAGCCACGAGATGGTGGTAGATTATACATTTAAATAGCATGGACCTTTGATTTGTCTCTGGATAGAAATTGCCCTTGGGCACAGATCTAGGATCAGCATACTCTCACCAAATCCTAACCTTTACCATTAGCAGTAAAAACACAAACCAGACCTGAGATCAGTGCAAAGGAGCCACTTCATCTTACCCCTGTAATTATATGACTCCTAACTTATATATACTGAGTGTACCAAACATTAGAAACACCTTCCTAATATTGAGTTGCACCCCGCCTTTTGCCATCAGAACAGCCTCAATTCGTTGGGGCATGGACTCTACAAGGTGTTTGAAAGCGTTCCCCAGGGATGCTGGCCCATGTTGACTCCAATGCTTCCAACAGTTGTGCCAAGTTGGCTGGATGTTCTTTGGGTGGTGGACCATTCATGATACACACAGGAAACTGTTGAGTGTGAAAAACCCCAGCAGCATTGCAGTTCTTGACACAAACCGGTGCACCTGGCACCTACTACCCCGTTCAAAGGCACTTAAATATTTTGTCTTGCCCATTCACCCTCTGAATGGCACACATACACAATCTATTCCTCAATTGTCACAAGGCTTAAAAATCATTCTTTAACCGGTCTGCTCCCCTTCATCTACACTGAAGTGGATTTAACAAGTGACATCATTAAGGGATCATAGCTTTCACCTGGATTCACCTGGTCAGTCTTTGTCATGGAAAGAACAGGTGTTCATAATGTTTTGTTTACTCGGTGTATAAACACAACGTAGGTATTTATGTAAAACAAGTGAATTTACTGTTTATCCATGGTCTTATACTTCAGCGGGAGCCGGTGGTGCGTGTGTTCAGTGCCGTGACGGGGGAGACCCTCTCAGTCTTGGGCACTGTGTTTCTCCTGAGTGCGTCTGTGGCCAGGCTCATGACCCTGGTGTCCCAGCAGTGTGTGCTTCCCGTCAGCTCCTTCAGACTGAGCTCTCCCACCGGCCTGCAACTCTACGATTGCAACCGGCTGCACGACTACGCCATTGACCTGGGTATGGCCTTCCTTGTGCAGTAGATCAATGGTCCTCTGGCTCAACACCTTATGGATGTAACACAGAGACAAATGGTCTGTATGGAACACATTCTTGGTTCATGGCAACCAGGAGGACAACCTGCATGTGTCTCTGTCTCCCAGGGGCTACTCTACGGTTGGACACCTGGGATGGGTGGGCAGAGTTCCTCAGAGGCTGCTTCCTGGGACACAGACTGACCGTCCAACGACACCTGTCTAGGGAGAGACCTGTGATGAGGTCAGAATACACATCTACACACTGAACTGTATGATAGACTTACTATCAACAGTGATTGTACTGAACCTTTATATAGCTTACAATGATGGTACTGACCCTGTATATAGCTTACAATGAAAGTACTGACCCTGTATATAGCTTACAATAATGGTACTGACCCTGTATATAGCTTACAATGATAGTACTGACATTGTATATAGCTTACAATGATAGTACTGACCCTGTATATAGCTTACAATGATAGTACTGACCCTGTATATAGCTTACAATGATAGTACTGACCCTGTATATAGCTTACAATGATAGTACTGACCCTGTATATAGCTTATATTCTCGTGTTTTTTTCCTTCATATGTTTTTTCTCTTACCCTGATCTTTAATACTGCATTGTGGGAAAGAGCTTGCTAGTAAGCATTTTACTGTACTGTTTTATAACCCACTGTATCTTGTGAACTTGCCAAAAAAAAACTTGAAACGTGTTATAAATACATTGATTCTGTATTATTCCAGGTTCCAGCTCCGGGTGGCACTCTACATCGCTGCTTCTCAGGGCCACCTGGACCTGGCCGGCTGGCTGCTGGAGAGGGGGGTGCGTGTCATTGAGCCGGTGGGGGTTCACCCTTACCGTGAGTGGTGCCACCAGACGGCCCACCCCGACGTCGCCAAGTGTCCCGCTGTCGCCTCCATCGAGCGCGGCCAGCTCACCATCCTCAAACTCTTTATCGCCAGCAGCGTTCTGACCCTTGCCTGTCGGGATCCCCAGGGTCGTGTCCCCCTGAGGATCGCCCTTCAGTACAGCCACAGGGAGTGTGTGAGTCACCTGGCCACCAAGTTGTGCTCTGTGGTGGTCCTCCCAGGTATGGCCCTGCCCATGCGGACATACCTCCAGATAAAGGGCTGGGTGAGGCTGGGCAGCATCCAGGCACTGCATGGGCCTCAACAGGGCTCCGTTCAGGACCAGGGTGGGCGACACGGTCCTGGTGGACGGCTTCACCCTCCCCAAGATGTCCTCCAAGCCCAGGAGGAGTGAGGCCAAGGCGAGTAACAGGGTGATGTCCACAGCCTCTCGACGTTTGACCCCCATCAACTGCCCATCTCATGTATCCTGCCCGCTCCACGCCCTGGCATCCCAGGATAAACCTCTTCAACTAAATCAAATCAAATCAAATTTTATTTGTCACATACACATGGTTAGCAGATGTTAATGCGAGTGTAGCGAAATGCTTGTGCTTCTAGTTCCGACAATGCAGTAATAACCAACAAGTAATCTAACTAACAATTCCAAAACTACTGTCTTATACACAGTGTAAGGGGATAAAGAATATGTACATAAGGATATATGAATGAGTGATGGTACAGAGCAGCATAGGCAAGATACAGTAGATGGTATCGAGTACAGTATATACATATGAGATGAGTATGTAAACAAAGTGGCATAGTTAAAGTGGCTAGTGATACATGTATTATATAAGGATGCAGTCGATGATATAGAGTACAGTATATACGTATGCATATGAGATTAATAATGTAGGGTAAGTAACATTATATAAGGTAGCATTGTTTAAAGTGGCTAGTGATATATTTACATCATTTCCCATCAATTCCCATTATTAAAGTGGCTGGAGTTGAGTCAGTGTCAGTGTGTTGGCAGCAGCCACTCAATGTTAGTGGTGGCTGTTTAACAGTCTGATGGCCTTGTGAGGTAGAATCTGTTTTTCAGTCTCTCGGTCCCAGCTTTGATGCACCTGTACTGACCTCGCCTTCTGAATGATAGCGGGGTGAACAGGCAGTGGCTCGGGTGGTTGATGTCCTTGATGATCTTTATGGCCTTCCTGTAACATCGGGTGGTGTAGGTGTCCTGGAGGGCAGGTAGTTTGCCCCCGGTGATGCGTTGTGCAGACCTCACTACCCTCTGGAGAGCCTTACGGTTTTGGGCGGAGCAGTTGCCGTACCAGGCGGTGATACAGCCCGCCAGGATGCTCTCGATTGTGCATCTGCAGAAGTTTGTGAGTGCTTTTGGTGACAAACCAAATTTCTTCAGCCTCCTGAGGTTGAAGAGGCGCTGCTGCGCCTTCTTCACGATGCTGTCTGTGTGAGTGGACCAATTCAGTTTGTCTGTGATGTGTATGCCAAGGAACTTAAAACTTGCTACCCTCTCCACTACTGTGGATAGGGGGGTGTTCCATCTGCTGTTTCCTGAAGTCCACAATCATCTCCTTAGTTTTGTTGATGTTGAGTGTGAGGTTATTTTCCTGACACCACACTCCGAGGGCCCTCACCTCCTCCCTGTAGGCCGTCTCGTCGTTGTTGGTAATCAAGCCTACCACTGTTGTGTCGTCCGCAAACTTGATGATTGAGTTGGAGGCGTGCGTGGCCACGCAGTCGTGGGTGAACAGGGAGTACAGGAGAGGGCTCAGAACGCACCCTTGTGGGGCCCCAGTGTTGAGGATCAGCGGGGAGGAGATGTTGTTGCCTACCCTCACCACCTGGGGGCGGCCCGTCAGGAAGTCTAGTACCCAGTTGCACAGGGCGGGGTCGAGACCCAGGGTCTCGAGCTTGATGACGAGCTTGGAGGGTACTATGGTGTTGAATGCCGAGCTGTAGTCGATGAACAGCATTCTCACATAGGTATTCCTCTTGTCCAGATGGGTTAGGGCAGTGTGCAGTGTGGTTGAGATTGCATCGTCTGTGGACCTATTTGGGCGGTAAGCAAATTGGAGTGGTTCTAGGGTGTCAGGTAGGGTGGAGGTGATATGGTCCTTGACTAGTCTCTCAAAGCACTTCATGATGATGGAAGTGAGTGCTATGGGGCGGTAGTCGTTTAGCTCAGTTACCTTAGCTTTCTTGGGAACAGGAACAATGGTGTCCCTCTTGAAGCATGTGGGAACAGCAGACTGGTATAGGGATTGATTGAATATGTCCGTAAACACACCGGCCAGCTGGTCTGCGCATGCTCTGAGGGCGCGGCTGGGGATGCCGTCTGGGCCTGCAGCCTTGCGAGGGTTAACACGTTTAAATGTCTTACTCACCTCGGCTGCAGTGAAGGAGAGACCGCATGTTTTCGTTGCAGGCCGTGTCAGAGGCACTGTATTGTCCTCAAAGCGGGCAAAAAAGTTATTTAGTCTGCCTGGGAGCAAGACATCCTGGTCCGTGACTGGGCTGGATTTCTTCCTGCAGTCCGTGATTGACTGTAGACCCTGCCACATGCCTCTTGTGTCTGAGCCGTTGAATTGAGATTCTACTTTGTCTCTGTACTGACGCTTAGCTTGTTTGATAGCCTTGCAGAGGGAATAGCTGCACTGTTTGTATTCGGTCATGTTACCAGACACCTTGCCCTGATTAAAAGCAGTGGTTCGCGCTTTCAGTTTCACGCGAATGCTGCCATCAATCCACGGTTTCTGGTTAGGGAATGATTTAATCGTTGCTATGGGAACGACATCTTCAACGCACGTTCTAATGAACTCGCACACCGAATCAGCGTATTCGTCAATATTGTTATCTGACGCAATACGAAACATATCCCAGTCCATGTGATGGAAGCAGTCTTGGAGTGTGGAGTCAGCTTGGTCGGACCAGCGTTGGACAGACCTCAGCGTGGAAGCCTCTTGTTTTAGTTTCTGTCTGTAGGCAGGGATCAACAAAATGGAGTCGTGGTCAGCTTTTCCGAAAGGGGGGCGGGGCAGGGCCTTATATGCGTCGCGGAAGTTAGAGTAACAATGGTCCAAGGTCTTTCCACCCCTGGTTGCGCAATCGATATGCTGATAAAATTTAGGGAGTCTTGTTTTCAGATTAGCCTTGTTAAAATCCCCAGCTACAATGAATGCAGCCTCCGGATTAATGGTTTCCAGTTTGCAAAGAGTTAAATAAAGTTCGTTCAGAGCCATCGATGTGTCTGCTTGGGGGGGGATATACAGTGCCTTGCGAAAGTATTCGGCCCCGTTGAACTTTGCGACCTTTTGCCACATTTCAGGCTTCAAACATAAAGATATAAAACTGTATTTTTTTGTGAAGAATCAACAACAAGTGGGACACAATCATGAAGTGGAACGACATTTATTGGATATTTCAAACTTTTTTAACAAATCAAAAACTGAAAAATTGGGCGTGCAAAATTATTCAGCCCCCTTAAGTTAATACTTTGTAGCGCCACCTTTTGCTGCGATTACAGCTGTAAGTCGCTTGGGGTATGTCTCTATCAGTTTTGCACATCGAGAGACAGAAATTTTTTCCCATTCCTCCTTGCAAAACAGCTCGAGCTCAGTGAGGTTGGATGGAGAGCATTTGTGAACAGCAGTTTTCAGTTCTTTCCACAGATTCTCGATTGGATTCAGGTCTGGACTTTGACTTAGCCATTCTAACACCTGGATATGTTTATTTTTGAACCATTCCATTGTAGATTTTGCTTTATGTTTTGGATCATTGTCTTGTTGGAAGACAAATCTCCGTCCCAGTCTCAGGTCTTTTGCAGACTTCATCAGGTTGAAGTCCATTCTTCCAGAATGGTCCTGTATTTGGCTCCATCCATCTTCCCATCAATTTTAACCATCTTCCCTGTCCCTGCTGAAGAAAAGCAGGCCCAAACCATGATGCTGCCACCACCATGTTTGACAGTGGGGATGGTGTGTTCAGCTGTGTTGCTTTTACGCCAAACATAACGTTTTGCATTGTTGCCAAAAAGTTCAATTTTGGTTTCATCTGACCAGAGCACCTTCTTCCACATGTTTGGTGTGTCTCCCAGGTGGCTTGTGGCAAACTTTAAACGACACTTTTTATGGATATCTTTAAGAAATGGCTTTCTTCTTGCCACTCTTCCATAAAGGCCAGATTTGTGCAATATACGACTGATTGTTGTCCTATGGACAGAGTCTCCCACCTGAGCAGTAGATCTCTGCAGTTCATCCAGAGTGATCATGGGCCTCTTGGCTGCATCTCTGATCAGTCTTCTCCTTGTATTAGCTGAAAGTTTAGAGGGACGGCCAGGTCTTGGTAGATTTGCAGTGGTCTGATACTCCTTCCATTTCAATATTATCGCTTGCACAGTGCTCCTTGGGATGTTTAAAGCTTGGGAAATCTTTTTGTATCCAAATCCGGCTTTGAACTTCTTCACAACAGTATCTCGGACCTGCCTGGTGTGTTCCTTGTTCTTCATGATGCTCTCTGCGCTTTTAACGGACCTCTGAGACTATCACAGTGCAGGTGCATTTATACAGAGACTTGATTACACACAGGTGGATTGTATTTATCATCATTAGTCATTTAGGTCAACATTGGATCATTCAGAGATCCTCACTGAACTTCTGGAGAGAGTTTGCTGCACTGAAAGTAAAGGGGCTGAATAATTTTGCACGCCCAATTTTTCAGTTTTTGATTTGTTAAAAAAGTTATAAAATATCCAATAAATGTCGTTCCACTTCATGATTGTGTCCCACTTGTTGTTGATTCTTCACAAAAAAAGCTTTATAGTTTTATATCTTTATGTTTGAAGCATGAAATGTGGCAAAAGGTCGCAAAGTTCAACGGGGCCGAATACTTTCGCAAGGCACTGTATACGGCTGTGATTATAATCGAAGAGAATTCTCTTGGTAGATAATGCGGTCTACATTTGATTGTGAGGAATTCTAAATCAGGTGAACAGAAGGATTTGAGTTCCTGTATGTTTCTTTCATCACACCATGTCTCGTTAGCCATAAGGCATACGCCCCCGCCCCTCTTCTTACCAGAAAGATGTTTGTTTCTGTCGGCGCGATGCGTGGAGAAACCCGTTGGCTGCACCGCCTCGGATAGCGTCTCTCCAGTGAGCCATGTTTCCGTGAAGCAAATAACGTTACAGTCTCTGATGTCCCTCTGGAATGCTACCCTTGCTCGGATTTCATCAACCTTGTTGTCAAGAGACTGGACATTGGCAAGAAGAATGCTAGGGAGTGGTGCACGGTGTGCCCGTCTCCGGAGTCTGACCAGAAGACCGCCTCGTTTCCCTCTTTTTCGGAATGTTTTTTTTGGGTCGCTGCATGGGATCCACTCCGTTGTCCTGTTTGTAAGGCAGAACACAGGATCCGCGTTGCGAAAAACATATTCTTGGTCGTACTGATGGTGAGTTGACGCTGATCTTATATTCAGTAGTTCTTCTCGACTGTATGTAATGAAACCTAAGATGACCTGGGGTACTAATGTAAGAAATAACACGTAAAAAAACAAAAAACTGCATAGTTTCCTAGGAACGCGAAGCGAGGCGGCCCGCGAAGCGAGGCGGCTACACCCTGTGGCCACGAGGGATGAAAGAGAGAAGAAGAGGGGATGTGCAGGGAAGGGATGTGAGGAAGATGAGAGTGGGGATCAGAACAGCAACCAATGGAGGAGCAGAGTCCCGCTCCCGCCCATTTCCAGAGACACCAATCTCAGACCTGTGTTTGCCTCGCCAAACTCCGCCCAGATACTCACCACCTCACTGGAGGCCTTTTCTCTCCACTGCGACCGCACACCCAGAGAAAACGCCATATACTGTTTGGCCTTGGCCAGGTTAGTCCAGGTTTAAATGGCAGCTACGGTGAATATGAATATTTCTCTGGAGGTTTCTTATGAAAGGTGTGAATACTGTCAGAAGAAGCCTCCTATAATCAGTGGTGGTGGGGGGGGGACACATGTAAAAGCTGTTTACACACTTTTTATTTTATTTTGTTCAAGCATTTACCCACCTTTTGTGGAAGATGCATTGAAAGTAGAGGGAGCGTTACTTCTTTAATCCTGAACGACAATCAGCATTTACCAGTCAATGTTTTTACCACTACATCACTGCCTATGATATACCCTTATCCTCCCTGAATAGATTTCAGTACAAACAAATCATGAGCCAACCATCATGCTTAGAAGGTACATAATCAAATCAACTCAAACTTTATTTGTCACATGCGCTGAATACAACAAGTGTAGATCTTTCCGTGAAATAGTTTACTTACAGGCCCTTAACAAACAGTGCAGTTCAAGAAGAGTTGAAGAGAATATTTACCCAATAAACTAAAGTAACAAATAATAAAACATTTGAACTTGTCCGGTGGCCATTTGATTAATTGTTCAGCAGTCTTATGACTTTGGGTTAGAAGCTGTTATAGGTTTACCCTAACAAGTCCTGAAACAAATCATGAGCCAACTATCATGCTTAGAAGGTATATAGTGTCAGTCTTATTGGTTCACCCTAACAAGTTGTTTCAGTATGGGGAGAGGATAGGATGTAAGGGCGCTTCATTAATGTATTGAGGCCATTACATATACAGTATTTCACAATGCTAGGACACAGATTTGGTCTCCTAACCTTGTTCTGGTTGATTGACTCTCTAACAGTGCCTTCACACAGAGACCATGGTTGCAGCAGCTGAATGTAGCGTGGACTCTGTCCAGGAGGAGTGCTCAGCACATTGGGTAGACACCAGGATCCTGGTCATTAGGCAGATTAAACATACTGAAACAAGGAGGGACAACCTGAAATTGTCCAAAAAGGAACTCTTATTTGAGTTTTTATTTTTTACAGTGAACAAGATGAGACTTTGGAACGGATGATGCCTGAAACAATGCGGACGACTTAGAATTTTGTTCCTTTGGATGAGGCTTATAGATATAGTCAGTACTGTGTTTGATTTGTGTGCAGAAAGTTTACAACGGCAGGCAGTGGATTCTCAGTCATTCCTCTCAAGTAACAAAAAACGTATCATATTTCACTGGCTATTTGTAGTAGCCAAATGTGAATGGAATTATTATTATTCTAGAATCATTCAGTTGACTGAATGTGACTATGTGGTTGTACTGTATGTGATTGTACTGAATGTGACTATGTGGTTGTGCTGTATGTGATTGTACTGAATGTGACTATGTGATTGTACTGAATGTGACTATGTGGTTGTGCTGTATGTGATTGTACTGTACGTAATTGTAAGTGTTTGACATGGGTCTAATTGAGGCTCCAACCCCCTGCCTTAAAACTCTTTTATTAAGATGTGGATCATTATTGCTCATATGAGTCTGTGCAGTGTCAAAATAATAAATTCTTATTTACAATGATGGCCAAACCCGGACGACGCTGGGCCAATTATGCAGCACCCTATGAAACTCCCAATCACTTGGGAGTGGGAAGGATACCAAATCCAATATCACACACTTCTTCCTTAGTATTCTGAGAACTGTCAGATAGCTGTGAGAGCTATGAGTGGATCGTGGACCCATGCATAAATGATAACTTTACTGTAACTCAGTGGGGCAAGTAGAACATCCGGGTTAGTGTATGTGCATTATCTGGACAGTTGATTGTCTTTGTCTCAAAGCCTTTCCATTTCTGGGGTATTGAAGAAGCTTCTGATCTCAACCTTCTTGACAGGTAAGAAACACTTGGTTAGTGTATGTGTCTTATCCAATGGGTTGTCAGGTGAACGTTGAAGATGCTTCTTGGAGGTGATCTAATGATGTCATTGAATCGATGTCATTGAGTTGCTCACTGGACAAGACAATTATTCACTGAAAATTAAATCTGTCTTTCATTTCACTTATGTTGATACTTGATTGGCTATTTGCTGTCTTTTGAAAATACAAAAATAAATATAACTGTTTTATGAAACACTTGTAGACATTCATTGTTTTCAAAATCATATTTTCAGCAAAACAGATACATACGTTTACAATATGACATCAAATCAAATAAAAATGAAGTAAGTGATATGTAAATGATTGGCAAAAGGCTCCAACCACCCAAGTCATAGACTGTTCACTCTGCTACCACACGGCAAGCGATACGAGAGCACCAAGTCTGGGACAAAAGGCTCCTTAACAGCTTCTACCCCCAAGTCATTAGACTGCTGAACAGCTTCTACCCCCAAGTCATTAGACTGCTGAACAGCTTCTACCCCCAAGTCATTAGACTGCTGAACAGCTTCTACCTCCAAGTCATTAGACTGCTGAACAGCTTCCACCCTCAAGTCATTACACTGCTGAACAGCTTCTACCCCCAAGTCATTAGACTGCTGAACAGCTTCTACCCCCAAGTCATTAGACTGCTGAACAGCTTCCACCCCAACTCATTAGACTGCTGAACAGCTTCTACCCCCAAGTCATTAGACTGCTGAACAGCTTCTACCCCCAAGTCATTAGACTGCTGAACAGCTTCTACCCTCAAGTCATTAGACTGCAGAACAGCTTCTACCCCCAAGTCATTAGACTGCTGAACAGCTTCCACCCTCAAGTCATTAGACTGCTGAACAGCTTCTACCCCCAAGTCATTAGACTGCTGAACAGCTTCTACCCCCAAGTCATTAGACTGCTGAACAGCTTCCACCCCCAACTCATTAGACTGCTGAACAGCTTCTACCCCCAAGTCATTAGACTGTTGAACAGCTTCTACCCCCAAGTCATTAGACTGCTGAACAGCTTCTACCCTCAAGTCATTAGACTGCTGAACAGCTTCTACCCCCAAGTCATTAGACTGCTGAACAGCTTCTACCCCCAAGTCATTAGACTGCTGAACAGCTTCTACCCCCAAGTCATTAGACTGCTGAACAGCTTCCACCCCCAACTCATTAGACTGCTGAACAGCTTCTACCCCCAAGTCATTAGACTGCTGAACAGCTTCTACCCCCAAGTCATTAGACTGCTGAACAGCTTCTACCCCCAAGTCATTAGACTGCTGAACAGCTTCTACCCCCAAGTCATTAGACTGCTGAACAGCTTCTACCCTCAAGTCATTAGACTGCTGAACAGCTTCTACCCCCAAGTCATTAGACTGCTGAACAGCTTCTACCCCCAAGTCATTAGACTGCTGAACAGCTTCTACCCCCAAGTCATTAGACTGCTGAACAGCTTCCACCCCCAACTCATTAGACTGCTGAACAGCTTCTACCCCCAAGTCATTAGACTGCTGAACAGCTTCTACCCCCAAGTCATTAGACTGCTGAACAGCTTCTACCCCCAAGTCATTAGACTGCTGAACAGCTTCTACCCCCAAGCCATAAGACTGCTGAACAGCTTCTACCCCCAAGCCATTAGACTGCTGAACAGCTTCTACCCCCAAGCCATCAGACTGATGAACGTTAATTAAATGGCCACCTGCACTATTTGCATTGACCCCCTTTGTTATTGATGTATTTTTCTAATTGTTTTCCACTGACTCTCTTGAATTGGCTCGATGCACACTCACTACACTCTACCCACACATTCACTGTGACACTGACCGACTTTCACACTAGCTGCTGCTACTGTGTTTATTATCTATCCTGATTGCCTAGTCACTTTTACCCTTACCTACATGTACATACTGTATTACCTCAACTACCTCGCACCCATGCACATTGACTCGGTACTGGTACTCCTTGTATATAGCCTTGTTATTGTTATTGTGTTACTATTTAGAAAATATTTTCTTACTTTTTAACTCTGCATTGTTGGGAATGGGCTCGTAATAAAGCATCTCACAGTTGTTTTCGGCGTATGTGACCAATACGATTAGATTTTCATCTGAACAAATGAATGCTCTCGTTGTTATAATGAGGAATTTATTTAAATAAATGTGGTTTTCCTTGAAGATTTGAATGGGCTGAGAAAGCCTTTCGTGATGGATCTAGACAATCTGGTGAAAAGGGAGGGTTTGCGACTCTTCTCTTCAAGTGGGAAGGACGATGCGATATCATAAATTCCCTCTGGAGAAAAGGAGCCATGAGATTTTGTCATCGTCTCTGCAACGAAAGACCATCCAGCATGCCATCAATTTACATTTTTTCTCATTTATCAGACATCAGACAGACTTATCCAGAGAGACTTACAAGGAGCAATTAGGATTAAGTGCCTTGCTCAAGAGCACATTGACAGATTTTGCCTCGTGAACTCAGGGATTCTGAACCAGCAACCTATCGGTTACTGGCCCAACCTCTTAACCCACTAGGCTACCACCCAGCCCACAGTACAGTATGTCATAGGTAACAACTCAGAGGAGTACAACGTCTTTCCAAATGAATTAGTGGAATGGTAAAGGGATAATGTCTCAGTCTTGACTGAGCAGCAGCCTAAACAGCAGCAGGGCTTACCTGTAAAGTACACAGTAGGGGAAATGTTCTGAGGCTGGTACTCCAGAGACTCTTGAGGACAGAGGTTCTTACTAACATTCTTGGAACCCTGGTTGGTGGGAAAAGGCACATTAAAACAAACTGAAATGTTTTCGATATCTTAAAGTACAGCATATCAACTGCAAAGAAGCAGTGCAATGCCATGACACAAAGAATCATATAAAAGGTCAACAGCAGTGTTATTCATGAAAGATGTATGTGTACTATACCTTTGTATTGAAGGTGAGGACCTGCTCTCCAGTACTGCTGATGGTATCCCTTTCCAAATCAAACACGCCTTCTACAATGTCAATGTCACGCTGGTAGCGGACTCAAAATAACATTTAGCAGTGGCTTTGGTGATCATTTGAAGAATGACCATGCAAGTAGAAGTCTTTGGATCGTTCTGGACTGAAACATCAAAGTTTATGTTTTCATACTCATCTGACCACTGTCTCAGGAAGCACTTCACTGTCTCTTCAGCAAATATCTGGAAAAGCTGAGAGGAGAGCTCCTTGGATATGGCACATTGTTCATTTCCCCATTTCAGCCTTGAAAGAATGGAGTCTGAAGCACTTTTGGCTGCTTCCAATGTTAAGACCTGTGGAGTGCTGTGGCTGTCCTGAAGGGCTATCACTTTATCCACCAATTCATGACTGAAAATGTGGATGGTCCAAGTGGAAATGATTTTTCTCAATTTCCTAACAGCAGATCGGAGGTCGTCAGGATGAGAAGCACCCTGTCCATCTTCCTGTGTGTTCTCAACACTTTCCACCATAATGTCCACTACCACCCCAGCAGCTTGCCTGACTTTGTCCACAAAGGTTACAGGAAGTAAGTCCTCTGTGTGAAAGAAGTCCTCAATGATTGTGTTTCTAACAATGGGAAAGTCAATCTGAGCAGGAAACTCAGTGGGGATGGGAGTCCCGGGTAAAGCAAAGTGCCATTTCGACTGCCTTAATTTTGAAGTAGGTGTTAGAGAGATAGAAGAGCGTGAAGAAGAGGTATTTCTTGTATTTTGGCCGTCAGCACTCCTACAACGGATCGTGTCAATATCCTCCAGCATGGATCCTGAGAGCTCAGTGGTTTTAGGTAGTAATTTGTGCGGAATGTCCACACAGGCATCGTTTCCACCAGGTGTAACACTGCTCTGGTTGACCTCAAGATGGCCGAGACTTGCTCTTTGTGATGCAGGACTGCTTTGATATGTAAAGATTTGGATTGAACCAAGTGTTGTGTCTGATCTTTGAAGATCTTTTCTGAGAAACTCCGTAATCTTACTTTGCAGACTGTAGTAGATTTTACGAGCAACAGACCAGATTCTTTTCTCAGAAACCTGTCCAGTGGTGAGCAGGGAGGTTCCAGATACCATGTCAGATGATTGGGTGGTCTGGGTGAGCTCCTGCTGGTCTTTCACCATGGTTTGTATAATATCAGTAGATGTGGTGGATGTAGATACAGACTGGAGGTACTTATCTGTTGTACCTTCCTCCACAATGTTAAATGATCTAGAGAGGACCTCACTCACTCCTTTCTCAGCTTTGGTTTGGAACTCATGACTAGAACGTTTTTGGAGGCTCTTTGTTGAAAGACTGTGGGAAGATGCAATGCCTTTGGAGGCAGCAGTGCTGCAATTTAGACTTACTGGAGAGGTTCGCTCAGGAGAACCTTGGAGACGTTCAAACATGTCTTCACATGGTGTTGGGGACCTTGACAAGGAGATGTCCTTCAGCTGAGACAGAACACCACCTACCAATATGTTGACCTCAAGGGACATATCAGATATTTTCTTTCCTACTGTGGAGAAGCAAGGTGCATTTGATGCCTGATCCTCGCATGAGGTCAAGATTGTTGAAATTACCTCTTTGGTACTATTGGTCAGTAGAGCCTCGTCTGTTTCAGTCCAGAGAAGTTTTGAACTCTCGCTGACACCCCTGTGTAGAGCCACTTCAAGGTTCAAACTGTGCAAGTGAGGCACACTCTTACTAGCTTGCCTCAAGTCCTGGCTTGCCAAACAAATGTGCTCCTTAGTCTCAAGATGTCCAGAGTCCTCTGTGGGTATATGACTAGACATTCTGCTCAGCATGTCTGACCTCCGCTGATGAATGATGAAGTCCTTTAATGTCTTCTGAATATTGTTATATAAACTAGAGGTAGCAGACCAGATCCTGCTCTGTAGCTTTTGTGCATTTTCCTGGAGGTCAGGTTCTCTCTCCTCTACTTCTACAGGTTGCGCCAAGCTCTGCAGGTCTTCCACAAATGTTTCAATGATGCCAAAGGCAGCAGAATCCGCACAAATATCCTTTGACCATGTGTACTGGTTTTGTATGGAACAAGACCTGGATGCTACAGAATAAGCAGGCTGTGCACTAGTTAAGCTACTGGTGGACTTTTTAACTAGGAACTCACTCACTGCTTGAGTGGCATTTCTCTTAAATTCCTCACTTGAGAGTTTTCTAATACAATCTAACAGACTGGTCAAAGAAGCTGTGGCCTTACTTCTGCTGTCCTCAATTTGACAGGGGAACTCACATACTATTGGTGATGAGGCCCTGGAATGGGCAATATCCCCAAGCTGAGCCAGAACACCCTCTACAAATTTCTCTCTCTCAATAGAGAAGCCTGATCCTTTTTCTCCAACAGTGTACAGGGGGTCCTCCTTTGACATCTCAGTGTTGTACAAGACCAGAAGCTCTGAGATGACTTCTTTGGTGCAAGTTGTCAGAAGGAGCTTGCTTTCTTCTGACTCTGTTTTTGCCCAAAGAAGTTTTGAGCTCTCACTTAGGCCTCTTTGTAAAGTAACTGCACCAGTGGACTCTGGCAACTAAGGCTCACTCTTACTGGGCCTCTATTTCATGTCTAAGCAAGGAAGTGGAACTGTCTCCTTAAACTCAGAATTTGTGATGTTGTCATCAGATGTGACAATGCTCTTTAGGGCAAATCTCTGAAGCTTGTCGAAATAATCTTTCAAGTTGTTTTGGATGCTGTGGTAAATGTGAACAGCAGCAGACCAGGCACTCTTCTGTTGGGGACTCTCTTCAGATTCAGCCAAGGACTTCATATCTGACACGAAAGTCTTAACAACTACTGACGCTGCTGAGCCCACTGGGTGAATTGACTCTGTCTTTACAATGCCAGACAATGTTTGACCTGATACAGCACCTGTTAACTCAGACTGAATGACTGAACTAGGAAAGCTCAAACTACTGACTTTTTTGTCAAGAACTCCACTCACTGCTTGTATTGCTGATGTTTGAAACTCCCGGCTAGAGAGTTTTTGGATGCTCTTAGATGTGAGCGTGCAGGAGGAACCAGATTCACTAATATTGTAGCTGCTCTCGTATTTCCTAATCAGGGCATCAAGATCCTCAATGAAGCCAACATGCGATGCCAAAAACGTGATCTTGTCCTTCAGATCTTCCAGCAAATTCTGTTCGTTCTCGTCAACAAAAGCCACCATTGTGTCAGAGATGGTGGTCATGACTTGCCCTGTTAGACTCTTGCTCTCTTGGTCAACTTTTTCAAGTTTAAAAGCCAGCTCTCTCACCATGCTGTCAGTCACCTTGGTCTGTGAGTCTCCCCATACCGGTGTCACTAGAGAGGTTTGACTTGCGGAGGCACTCTTAACGACCACTGATAAGGCCGACTTGACATCTTTAGCCAACTCTGCCATTACAGCAGGGGTTAGCATCATAGAGCCTGCACTTCCAGATGGAGAATTGGACATGCATGCAAGTTTGGAGAGAGAACATTGCAGGCTGTCCTGCACACAGGTGACAAGGGTGTCCTCTGAGACACCTAAGAGGACTTGTAGCGTCTCAGAATTGGTTGTTTTCTTCTGCACATCAGACAGAGAGGTTAGAGTCCTTGGGAAAAAAACCCGCAGAAATCATCAAAGTCAAACAAATAATATGTAAGGCTGTGATGCACATTCAGTGTGTCAAATACATCTGCACCATTGAAAACAATGAGGAAAACGCTGCTGTTTCTCTGAGAAAAAACCTTAGTGTGATGTCAGCCTAACTGCTTAATTTCTAAAGCCCAATAAAATGTATTTTGTATAAGTCATTTGCATTGAAACTGGCCTGTAGAGATCTATCTATCCTGGCAACATCTATCCTCTACAAAAATCAAAATTGCTATAAACTTCAAGTACTGTAACTTCTAATAACTTCAAGGACAGTTTGAAGAAATGTTAAAGGGAAATTTCTAAATGTTTCAACTTCATATTCATCATCTCCAGCACCACCCCAACATCAGCATATGTGAAAAACGGGCATTTCTATGTTTTGTAGTAAAAAAAGAAAGAGGAAGATAAGTGTTTTCTATGACATCATCAACCAATTAGTAGGCAATGCCTACTCATAATTGGTTAAAATCACACGATGCACACTGATGATGTCATTATAATCTACAGCTGAGCATTTAACCAACATTTTTGTTATTTTTCGGTTTTTAAACAATTAATTGACCGACGTCGTCTCAATTATTTGAATTCCATATAGTTAATTTTTTTCTTCTTCTGTGAGCTCGATGCTCAGTTTCTGTAGAGATAAATCAGATCAAGCACGAACTATGCAATGTAGTAGGGAGTTGTAGTTTCCAACAGGCCAATATTCTACATAGTTTAGCACAGAAAATATGGCAATTAATTCCCATAATCCATTGCACGCCCACTTGCTTGTCCACTCTGTGTGGAGCAGATACGGAAACCTCATTGACTGAGACGGAGGGACGAGAGAATGCATGAGAGAGATAAAAAGCAGTTGCGTTGCGAGGATTCTCTACCTGGAAATACATGACCTAAGTGATTGACAGTTGGTGTTCAGCGGTCATAAAAGTAGGTCTTATTTACTTAGAAGAACTACTAAAATAGTGATTTTGTCAGACAGGATAAGCAGCAGCTCTATAGAGATGAGTTGATGACTTGGAATGAAATAATAAAGTCATCAAATAAATATTTTATATGAGAAAGTAAATGATGGTTGATAAGTCATAAACAGTAATGGACAGTCACTACCATCATGGGACTTTTATTCATTGTTTTATTATGTGTTGTTACAGCATTCAACACACATAATCCATAGTGCATTCAATGTCTAAAAAAAGTATTGAAATCCAAAACCGTGATTATTTTTTTAATATTTGAATCGAAACCAAACCAACCTCAAAAAGCACTAATTTCTCAGCACTATTGGAAACAGTTACGTCCCTCTATATTTTTTTTACTACAAAGCATGGAAATGTGTAATTTTCACATATGGTGATGCTGGAGATGAATACGAAGTTGTTAAATTTCCCTTTAAGAACATACCTCATGGCCCCCTTGGGCAGGTAGCTTCCACTGCCCAGACTGCCCTTAGTCAGGTAAATCTCCTTGAACTTAAGTTGTGATTCCTGTTCTTCTTCCTCTTCCTCCTCCATACAGTTGGAGGAAGGGTAGGGAGTCGGGATACGAAAGCTATTGTAAGACTTTCGACTGCCTGGCCTCTTAGGTACACCAGCCTCAGTAAATCTCACGCGGGACTTGGTGTTAATCTTATCGTCTAACAGACTGGTGAGTGACGCTGTGAGAGACCTCTGTGACAATGGAGAAGAGGCAGCATCTTGGATGCCCAGTAGTTCGTAAAGACCTGGGATGATGATCTGCATCAGCTTGTCCGATAAAAACTGGACAATCCTCAGACACAAGCCGGCAAGCTGTTGTTTTGTCAGCTGTATTCCAGAAACAGAAGAAGTGTTTTAAAATGTTGCATAGTGCGTCTTTCAAAAGCTTATGAACAAGGTTAAACATTAGGCAGAGTTTTCATGGTAATCTGATTAAATTGTCAGTAACATGATCTTACCGGGTCAAACATGCCCTCACGAATCCCCCTCCATTGCCTGAAAACAATATTGTTATAAATGTTGTCATATCAGGATGCGTGGCAGAATAGTTTTTATTTAATTATTTGCCTGATCGTGAAGTTATACTTGCTTTGTGTCAGTTGTTTTGGCAAAATTGCAATGTGACAACTTTTCTAGCACTGAACATTTTTTTCAGATTGATCAGTTTCTAATTTGATCCTATTTCCTTGAAGGTGTGATAGTACCAAAGAAAACAGAACATACTTCTCAGTTAGGTTTTGAAGGAAGTCCATAAGTGTCAGATGTTCCACATTGTTGAGCTTTCCCTCTTCTGTGGTTTCCATCACTGAGGTTGCTCTGCTCCTGGTACAATTGCTCTGCTCCTGGTAGAAATGTAATTATATTGCAAATAATCAAACTTAATTAACAACAAATATCATACTGAAATAATTATTAACTGTTAAAGAGGGGAGGAGCATTGGCAACGTTGGGCCAATTAAACAACTGCAACACAACAGAGATGGTTGTGGTACGTCAACATTGCCAATGATAGCATCACTGAAATGACAAGGTCAACTTACCATCTCATTGACAGCTTCAGAGGTCAGGTGGTCATCCATCACACAGACAGGCAGGTCTAGAGACTGGGACAAGGCTCTATGGTCATAACCAGGAGAGAATGGAAACATCAGAGCAGTCCCAATGGCAGAATCTAACCACTGTCTTCATGTCAAAGACTCACTCACTCATTTGCTTTGTCAAACCTACCCCTTAGAATGACTTCGATATTAAAAACCCAGGCTTTCCTAAAATGTTTACCTCAGCCAGTCTAGAACCCAGGTGTGTCTACAAAACACATGTACTCCTCCATAAGGTTCATGGCTTGCCTATTGTTTTATCCCAGTACAAGAGGGGCAACTGGATTCAGGATTAAACACAAGCAGTCTTTAAGGTATATCTTATTACAGTTTAGGCCTACCTTATTATTTTCTTCCATCTGGCAATATCATTTTAAGGAATGAAATCTGTTTTGTTGCTAGTATTATTAGTAACTGTAGGAAAATACAGCTGTAAAGTACAAGAATCAGCTACTTTCTGAAGGGAAGCCAAGCTCATAAGCAATTTAGAACCTACAGACAATTATGACAAAATTGGAACGCATAAATGCGTCACAAACGCCTTGTGGTCACATGTTATTTTAGGGCGTGGCTCCGCATTCGTGAATTTGCGATTAATACTTTTCTCATGCCGAAACCGGATTAAATACATACCGGTAGTTAAATGACAAAAAATATGATATTCGCAATGTCATTAAGCAACAACAACAACAAAAACATAAATAGCTACTACAATTTCTAAACATGATTTTGTGGACCCACGACTAGACTTTATCTATGTTAGCTAGTTGCTAGCGATGCTAGTCAGCATAGGCTGCTACGTGATAAACAGTTCGCGTTAGCGAATTAGCCACCTAGCTAGCCAGCCTAACAAACTGTCAAATCCAATGGAAACCGATGAAACCCTGCTGCCAAATAAGGGCTAGCTCGATGACTCGATGACACTCTAACCACTAGGCTACTTGTCTTCATGAAGGGTTTCATGTGAGCCTGTTTGCATCCCTCCCAGCTGCCCACTGCATTGAGGCTAGGTAACACAGTGAGGTCCCCATGAGTTTCAACGCTTTAATAAGTGCTATCGTGCAGAAAAAGCGAATAAAATACTGGTTGATGAGCTAGCTAAATTAGCAAGACGGGTATGACCGTTAACAGCGTGCATGCACAAATGCATGACGACACTTTGAATATAAGTGAAGCAGGCATGCAGAACGAGATCGCCCCACCAAGCCAGATAGTAGAGGGGTACAACAACGCCGGGACACAGAGGCATAGCTCATACAATTATATTTTGTTCCAGTCAATGACAATACATGTTGAAAAATAAATACCTGCGTGAAATATATGGCATCGCATGCTAGTGCAAAGATAGCTTGCATGAATTTTTTTTTAAATCCGGTGACCACTAGATGTCCTCGTATATCCACATTTAGATCAACTGTACTTGATTTTTCATCAGTGCTGTGAATGACAAGCCCACTGAATCTAGTTTAATAATCTTTATACTCAGCAGGTAGAGGCATAGGTACTTCAAATCAGTGCTTAATTTGAGCAGGATCATGCCAGAACAGGATCCGGCACCTTTCCGTTCTGGACTGTTTTGTTCCGGAACCTATTTGGCCGAATCCGGTACCTCTCGTGCCATGAAAAATAATGTTCACTTTTTGCTATGTAACAATTATAATAAAAGCGATCAAAGTTCATTCGAGTTGCCTCTTCGTCAATTATCCTGCCCCCTCATCTCTCCAGAGTTGCACTTCATCATTTGTTTCCATATAGAATCATAGCTGCATAAAGGGTTCTGGAGGAATTTTCTAAAGTTACGGAATTACTGCTGTCTGTTCAGAAATAAATTAAATCATTCAGAATAGCCTAATACGTCATGAGAAGCCCTATAATTTAGCTACAGAGGACCAATGGCCCCTTTTTTAAATAGCCTAGCTGCGGATTGTAGCCCAATAACAAAGAATAGCCTACAGTCGGGAACGCGAGGCAAATCTGTCAGTGAAAAAACAGCAGGCAGACAAAACAGGCCTTTTGCAATATTTCAAATACAATCGAGGGAAAACACAGGTTGAAAAGCAATGACTCTTGCTGAAAAGATAAGACTATGCTGTAGACTACCAAAATATTTGATCAACTCCCAAACATTGTTTTACAAAACAGAGAGAGGGAGAGATAGGCTTTTGACACGAGCGCATCGACAATCTCCAGCAAGTGAGCTGCGCATCATTGGGTGAGTCAGTGAAACTGGAAAGCATTTTTAGGACTAATTTCCTCCTCATAATGTAGCCTACTATATGTTTCTCCACAAACCTAGGCCTATAGGCTATTGATGGATTCAAGACAAGGTCGTTTTTATTGATCTCAGATACTAAATTTGTCAGCGTCAAAGTAGCCTGCCATTTCGATCATTTGTGCCGATTAAAAAAAGATAATGCCAAAGTCTCCAGTCATGTAAAATTATGTAGAATTGCACGAAATGCGGTTTTAAAAAGGCCAACACTTTCCCGGACCCTAGGCTACTAAAAATGTTCCCCATGTGTGCACCTTCTATAAGTGGCTCTACCCAAATGTGATGATATCAAATCAAATTTATTTATATAGCCCTTCGTACATCAGCTGATATCTCAAAGTGCTGGACAGAAACCCATTCTAAAACCCCAAACAGCAAGCAATGCAGGTGATGATATGTGTTCAATGCTCTATTATAAAAGGTGATCTTTTTTCTCATGAGTTCTGGTACCACAGAACCCCCCCTCTAGCACCCACTCTTTGTTCTAGCACCTCCCAATTTACAAATTAAGCTCTGCTTCAAATTTTTATTTTACAAGGCAAGTCAGTTAAGAACAAATTCTTATTTTCAATAAAGGCCTAGGAACAGTGGGTTGCCCTATAAGGCACCTCGGGCTTCCCGAGTGGCGCAGTGGTCTAAGGCACTGCGTAGTACTAGCTGTGCCACTAGAGATCCTGGTTCAAGTCCAGGCTCTGTCGCAGCCGGCCGTGACTGGGAGACCCATGGGGCGGCGCACAATTGGCCCAGCGTCATCCGGGTTAGTGGAGGGTTTGGCCGGCAGGGGTGTTCTTGTCCCATCACGCACTAGTGACTCCTGTGTCGGGCCAGTGCACGCTGACACGGTCGACACGGCTGGCTTCCAGGTTAAGCGGGCATGGTGTCATGAAGCAGTGTGGCTTGGCTGGGTTGTGTTTCGGAGGACGCACGGCTCTTGGCTCTCGCCTCTCCCAAGTCCATATGGGAGTTGTAGCAATGGGACAACTACCAATTGGATACCACTAAATTGAAAAAAAAAAGAAGTCACCTTGTAGGTTTGTGGTATATGGCCAATATACCTCCGCGTTGCGTTGTGCCTAAGAACAGCCCTTGGCCGTGGTATATTGGCCATATATACCACACCTCCTTGGGCCTTATTTCACTTTTACAATTATTGTATTGACATCTGTCTGGGTGGAACACCCTCCATAATGGGTGTCTGTGTGGGACACCCTCCATTACGGCTCCATCAGTGTTGAGCCCTCTCACTCTGATTGTATGGGACACTCAATTACGGCTCCTTGTGTTTCCAATCTTCTTCCTCTGGCAGGATTACTTCCACGTGCAACTGTCAGACGACAAGCAGGTGAGGCACTTCCTGGAGCTGAGCTATGCTGGTGCCATCCTTCGGGACAGCTGGGTCCTGACAGACGTTGGCATCACCCCTAGCAGTGCCATCTGCTGCCTGCTGAAGGTACCAGCCGAACACCTAGCTGTTTCTACCCGTGCTTGAAAATGCATATCAAAGTGAGCTGGCTATTGCTTGAAACAGCTTCATACTATCATTAACATAAAGTGTTTCAGATATAGTGTGGTGATATATATTATGGTTAAATAGTATGGTTATATAGTATGATTATATATATAATGGTGATATAGAGTGGTAATATATAGTATTGGTTATATAGTATGGTTAAATAGTATGATTATATAGTATGGTTATATAGTATGATTATATAGTATGATTATATAGTATGATTATATAGTATGGTTATATAGTATGATTAGGTGATTTAGTTAATTCAAACAGGTGCCATTAATACAGGTAACGAGTGGAGGACAGAGGAGCCTCTTAAAGAAGAAGTTACAGGTCTGTGAGAGCCAGAAATCTTGCTTGTTTGTAGGTGACCAAATACTTATTTTCCACCATAATTTGCAAATAAATTCATTAAAAATCCTACAATGTGATTTTTCTGGATTTTTTTTCTCATTTTGTCTGTCATTGTTGATGTGTAACTATGATGAAAATTACAGGCCTCTCTCATCTTTTTAAGTGGAAGAACTTGCACAATTGGTGGCTGACTAAATACTTTTTTGCCCCACTGTAGTGGTGTGGTGGTATATAGTATGGTGATATATAGTATGTTGAGGTCACCCTGCTTGAGACTTAAAGTAATATTGCCCTTGCTCAACCAAGACCATGGTTATGGTAGAGTGATTGGTTAGTAAGAACACTGCTTCGTGAGTGTGAAGTGTTGTTGTACAGAGGTCCCTGGGTACATGTCCAGAGCCAGACAGGGACAGAACTCACTCTGTTCCACAAAGTTCTGTGGAAGATTTGCTAACAGAGGAGAGTGGTTATGTATCTAAGTACAAATTTAACCATCAGAATAATGTTTATTTGTGTTCTTTACTCCTTACTTACACATCCCATCATTGACATAGTCAAAGCCAGACCTTCTGTCTGTCTCTCCTTCTTGCTGGTTGACTAGAGTGGAAATCTATAGTATTGTATGGTTGACCTGGGATAGAGCTGAAATGTGGCCCGATGTAGTGTTGCCTTTGTACCAAACACCCTTACAGTCATAAACCTTTTCCCCATGTAATCGCCTCGACCTCAGTCTGGTGTTCGCTAACAGTATCTGAAGAGTCTGTATACCCAGTGGTGTATAGTACAGTAGAGCACAGCAGACTACAGCAGACTACAGTAGAGCACAGCAGAGTACAGCAGACAGAGTACAGCAGAGTACAGCAGAGTACAGTAGAGCACAGCAGGCCGTATAGTAGGAGAAGAAGAGGCCCTTTGGGTTCATTGAAATACATATTCATAATATTTCTGTTAACAATTTAATCTGCACCCAGATTAGTCTTCAATTTAATTTTCACCCAGATTAGTGTTCAATTTAATCTGCACCCAGATTAGTTTTCATTGTGATAGAACAAAACTCAGTACAGCACATGAATTAGAAAATATTGTTACAAATTTGTGCCACGAGATGGTGGTATATTATAAGTTTAAATAGCATGGACATTTGATTTGTCTCTGGATAGAAATTGCCCTTGGGAACAGATCAGTTTACTCTCACCAAATCCTAACCTTTACCATTAGCAGTAAAAACACAAACCAGACCTAAGATCAGTGCAAAGGAGCCACTTCATCTTACCCCTGTAATTATATGACTCCTAACTTATATATACTGAGTGTACCAAACATTAGTAACACCTTCCTAATATTGAGTTGCACCCCGCCTTTTGCAATCAGAACAGCCTCAATTCGTTGGGGCATGGACTCTACAAGGTGTTTGAAAGCGTTCCCCGGGGATGCTGGCCCATAATGACTCAGTGCCGTGACGGGGGAGACCCTCTCAGTCTTGGGCACTGTGTTTCTTCTGAGTACGTCTGTGGCCAGGCTCATGACCCTGGTGTCCCAGCAGTGTGGGCTTCCCGTCAGCTCCTTCAGACTGAGCTCTCCCACCGGCCTGCAACTCTACGACTACAACCGGCTGCACGACTACGCCATTGACCTGGGTATGGCCTTCCTTGTGCAGTAGATCAATGGTCCTCTGGCTCAACACCTTATGGATGTAACACAGAGACAAATGGACTGTATGGAACACATTCTTGGTTCATGGCAACCAGGAGGACAACCTGCACGTGTCTCTGTCTCCCAGGGGCTACTCTACGGTTGGACACCTGGGATGGGTGGGCGGAGTTCCTCAGAGGCTGCTTCCTGGGACACAGACTGACCGTCCAACGACACCTGTCTAGGGAGAGACCTGTGATGAGGTCAGAATACACATCTACACACTGAACTGTATGATAGACTTACTATCAACAGTGATGGTACTGAACCTTTATATAGCTTACAATGATGGTACTGAACCTTTATATAGCTTACAATGATAGTACTGACCCTGTATATAGCTTACAATGAGAGTACTTACCCTGTATATAGCTTACAATGATGGTACTGACCCTGTATATAGCTTACAATGATGGTACTGACCATGTATATAGCTTACAATGATAGTACTGACCCTGTATATAGCTTACAATAATGCTACTGACCCTGTATATAGCTTACAATAATGGTACTGACCCTGTATATAGCTTACAATGATAGTACTGACCCTGTATTTAGCTTACAATGATAGTATGATAGCTTATAATGATAGTACTGACCCTGTATATAGCTTACAATGATAGTACTGACCCTGTATTTAGCTTACAATGATAGTATGATAGCTTATAATGATAGTACTGACCCAGTATATAGCTTATATTCTCTTGTTTTTTTCCTTCATATGTTTGTTCTCTTACCCTGATATTTAATACTGCATTGTGGGAAAGAGCTTGCAAGTAAGCATTTTACTGTACTGTTTTATAACCCACTGTATCTTGTGAACTTGACAAAAAAAACTTGAAACGTGTTATAAATACATTGATTCTGTATTATTCCAGGTTCCAGCTCCGGGTGGCACTCTACATCGCTGCTTCTCTGGGCCACCTGGACCTGGCCGGCTGGCTGCTGGAGAGGGGGGTGCGTGTCATTGAGCCGGTGGGGGTTCACCCTTACCGTGAGTGGTGCCACCAGACGGCCCACCCCGACGTCGCCAAGTGTCCCGCTGTCGCCTCCATCGAGAGCGGCCAGCTCACCATCCTCAAACTCTTTATCGCCAGCAGCGTTCTGACCCTTGCCTGTCGGGATCCCCAGGGTCGCGACCCCCTGAGGATCGCCCTTCAGTACGGCCACAGGGAGTGTGTGAGTCACCTGGCCACCAAGCTGTGGTCTGTGGTGGTCCTCCCAGGTATGGCCCTGCCCATGCGGACATACCTCCAGATAAAGGGCTGGGTGAGGCTGGGGCAGAGGAGGGCAGCATCCAGGCACTGCATGGGCCTCAACAGGGCTCCGTTCAGGACCCGGGTGGGCGACACGGTCCTGGTGGACGGCTTCACCCTCCCCAAGATGTCCTCCAAGCCCAGGAGGAGTGAGGCCAAGGCGGGTATCAGGATGATGTCCACAGCCTCTCGATGTTTGACCCCCATCAACTGCCCATCTCATGTATCCTGCCCGCTCCGCGCCCTGGCATCCCAGGATAAACCTCTTCAACTACCGAAGCTACACCCTGTGGCCACGAGGGATGAAAGAGAGAAGAAGAGGGGATGTGGAGGGAAGGGATGTGAGGAGGATGAGAGTGGGGATCAGAACAGCAACCAATGGAGGAGCAGAGTCCCGCTCCCGCCCATTTCCAGAGACACCAATCTCAGACCTGTGTTTGCCTCGCCAAACTCCGCCCAGATACTCACCACCTCACTGGAGGCCTTTTCTCTCCACTGCGACCGCACACCCAGAGAAAACGCCATATACTGTTTGGCCTTGGCCAGGTTAGTCCAAGTTTAAATGACAGCTACGGTGAATATGAATATTTCTCTGGAGGTTTCTTATGAAAGGTGTGAATACTGTCAGAAGAAGCCTCCTATAATCAGTGGTGGTGGGGGGGGGACACATGTAAAAGCTGTTTACACACTTTTTATTTTATTTTGTTCAAGCATTTACCCACCTTTTGTGGAAGATGCATTGAAAGTAGAGGGAGCGTTACTTCTTTAATCCTGAACGGCAATCAGCATTTACCAGTCAATGTTTTTACCACTTCATCACTGCCTATGATATACCCTATAAACAGTGCAGTTCAAGAAGAGTTGAAGAGAATATTTACCCAATAAACTAAAGTAACAAATAATAAAACAGTTGAACTTGTCCGGTGGCCATTTGATTAATTGTTCAGCAGTCTTATGACTTGGGGTTAGAAGCTGTTATAGGTTTACCCTAATGTAACGGATGTGAAACGGCTAGCTTAGTTAGCGTGGGCGCTAAATAGCGTTTCAATCAGTGACGTCACTTGCTCTGAGACCTTGAAGTAGTAGTTCCCCTTGCTCTGCAAGGGCCGCGGCTTTTGTGGAGCGATGGGTAACGATGCTTCGAGGGTGACTGTTGATGTGTGCAGAAGGTCCCTAGTTCGCGCCCGGGTATGGGCGAGGGGACGGTCTAAATTTGTACTGTTACAAGTCCTGAAACAAATCATGAGCCAACTAACATGCTTAGAAGGTATATAGTGTCAGTCTTATTGGTTCACCCTAACAAGTTGTTTCAGTATGGGGAGAGGATAGAATGTAAGGGCGCTTCATTAATGTATTGAGGCCATTACATATACAGTATTTCACCCCCCCACACTTAACACTAGTTTTTATCCATAGAAATCCTCACTTGCTGATGAAGACCTATAGTGGTTGAAATCAATGTAAAATACTGTATGAACACTGCTGCCTTAAAACTATTTTATTAAGATGTGGATCATTATTGCTCATTTAAATGAGTCTGTGCAGTGTCAAAATAATACACCTGATACATAAGGGGGGGAAAAAATGCTAAAAATACCACAAGACATGAAATAATGGCATTATGGGAAAATAATACATACTGTATTTCACAGAGTATTTGACAAACTCTTTATTTACGTTACAAAACTGACAACTACTGTAACGATGTGTTAGCACAGCATGTGTCATCATTCCCCTGCAGTGTGTGGATTTACACAGCAATATAGCAGACAGCTTAAATAGTTTATTTTTATTTAACCTTTATTTCACTAGACAAGTCAGTTAAGAACAAATTCTTATTTACAATGATGGCCAAACCCGGACGACGCTGGGCCAATTATGCGGCACCCTATGGGACTCCCAATCACTTGGGAGTGGGAAGGATACCAAATCCAATATCACACACTTCTTCCTTAGTATTCTGAGAACTGTCAGATAGCTGTGAGAGCTATGAGTGGATCGTGGACCCATGCATAAATGATAACTTTGCTGTAACTCAGTGGGGCAAGTAGAACGTCCGGGTTAGTGTATGTGCATTATGTGGACAGTTGATTGTCTTTGTCTCAAAGCCTTTCCATTTCTGGGGTATTGAAGAAGCTTCTGATCTCAACCTTCTTGACAGGTAAGAAACACTTGGTTAGTGTATGTGTCTTATCCAATGGGATGTCAGGTGAACGTTGAAGATGCTTCTTGGAGGTGATCTAATGATGTCATTGAATCGCTGTCATTGAGTTGCTCACTGGACAAGACAATTATTCACTGAAAATTAAATCTGTCTTTCATTTCACTTATGTTGATACTTGATTGGCTATTTGCTGTCTTTTGAAAATACAAAAATAAATATAACTGTTTTATGAAGCACTTGTAGACATTCATAGTTTTCAAAATCATATTTTCAGCAAAACAGATACATACGTTTACAATATGACATCAAATCAAATAAAAATAAAATAAGTGGTATGTAAATGATTGGCAAAAGGCTCCAACCACCAAAGTCATAGACTGTTCACTCTGCTACCACGCGGCAAGCGATACGAGAGCACGAAGTCTGGGACAAAAGCCTCCTTAACAGCTTCTACCCCCAAGTCATTAGACTGCTGAACAGCTTCTACCCCCAAGTCATTAGACTGCTGAACAGCTTCTACCCCCAAGTCATTAGACTGCTGAACAGCTTCTACCCCCAAGTCATTAGACTGCTGAACAGCTTCTACCTCCAAGTCATTAGACTGCTGAACAGCTTCTACCCTCAAGTCATTAGACTGCTGAACAGCTTCTACCCCCAAGTCATTAGACTGCTGAACAGCTTCTACCCCCAAGTCATTAGACTGCTGAACAGCTTCCACCCCCAACTCATTAGACTGCTGAACAGCTTCTACCCCCAAGTCATTAGACTGCTGAACAACTTCTACCCCCAAGTCATTAGACTGCTGAACAGCTTCTACCCTCAAGTCATTAGACTGCTGAACAGCTTCTACCCCCAAGTCATTAGACTGCTGAACAGCTTCCACCCTCAAGTCATTAGACTGCTGAACAGCTTCTACCCCCAAGTCATTAGACTGCTGAACAGCTTCTACCCCCAAGTCATTAGACTGCTGAACAGCTTCCACCCCCAACTCATTAGACTGCTGAACAGCTTCTACCCCCAAGTCATTAGACTGCTGAACAGCTTCTACCCCCAAGTCATTAGACTGCTGAACAGCTTCTACCCTCAAGTCATTAGACTGCTGAACAGCTTCTACCCCCAAGTCATTAGACTGCTGAACAGCTTCTACCCCCAAGTCATTAGACTGCTGAACAGCTTCTACCCCCAAGTCATTAATTAGACTGCTGAACAGCTTCCACCCCCAACTCATTAGACTGCTGAACAGCTTCTACCCCCAAGTCATTAGACTGCTGAACAGCTTCTACCCCCAAGCCATTAGACTGCTGAACAGCTTCTACCCCCAAGCCATAAGACTGCTGAACAGCTTCTACCCCCAAGCCATTAGACTGCTGAACAGCTTCTACCCCCAAGTCATTAGACTGCTGAACGTTAATTAAATGGCCACCTGCACTATTTGCATTGACCCCCTTTGTTATTGATGTATTTTTCTAATTGTTTTCCACTGACTCTCTTGAATTGGCTCGATGCACACTCACTACACTCTACCCACACATTCACTGTCCGACTTTCACACTAGCTGCTGCTACTGTGTTTATTATCTATCCTGATTGCCTAGTCACTTTTACCCTTACCTACATGTACATACTGTATTACCTCAACTACCTCGCACCCATGCACATTGACTCGGTACTGGTACTCCTTGTATATAGCCTTGTTATTGTTATTGTGTTACTATTTAGAAAATATTTTCTTACTTTTTAACTCTGCATTGTTGGGAATGGGCTCGTAATAAAGCATCTCACAGTTGTTTTCGGCGTATGTGACCAATACGATTAGATTCTCATCTGAACAAATGAATGCTCTCGTTGTTATAATGATGAATTTATTTAAATAATTTGGTTTTCCTTGAAGATTTGAATGTGCTGAGAAAGCCTTTCGTGATGGATCTAGACAATCTGGTGAAAAGGGAGGGTTTGCGACTCTTCTCTTCAAGTGGGAAGGACGATGCGATATCATAAATTCCCTCTGGAGAAAAGGAGCCATGAGATGTTGTCATCGTCTCTGCAACGAAAGACCATCCAGCATGCCATCAATTTACATTTTTACTCATTTATCAGACACTCTTATCCAGAGAGACTTACAAGGAGCAATTAGGATTAAGTGCCTTGCTCAAGAGCACATTGACAGATTTTGCCTCGTGAACTCAGGGATTCTGAACCAGCAACCTATCGGTTACTGGCCCAACCTCTTAACCCACTAGGCTACCACCCAGCCCACAGTACAGTATGTCATAGGTAACAACTCAGAGGAGTACAACGTCTTTCCAAATGAATTAGTGGAATGGTAAAGGGATAATGTCTCAGTCTTGACTGAGCAGCAGCCTAAACAGCAGCAGGGCTTACCTGTAAAGTACACAGTAGGGGAAATGTTCTGAGGCTGGTACTCCAGAGACTCTTGAGGACAGAGGTTCTTACTAACTTTCTTGGAACCCTGGTTGGTAGGAAAAGGCACATTAAAACAAACTGAAATGTTTTCGATATCTTAAAGTACAGCATATCAACTGCAAAGAAGCAGTGCAATGCCATGACACAAAGAATCATATAAAAGGTCAACAGCAGTGTTATTCATGAAAGATGTATGTGTACTATACCTTTGTATTGAAGGTGAGGACCTGCTCTCCAGTACTGCTGATGGTATCCCTTTCCAAATCAAACACGCCTTCTACAATGTCACTGGTGGCCACGCTGGTAGCGGACTCAAAATAACATTTAGCAGTGGCTTTGGTGATCATTTGAAGAATGACCATGCAAGTAGAAGTCTTTGGATCGTTCTGGACTGAAACATCAAAGTTTATGTTTTCATACTCATCTGACCACTGTCTCAGGAAGCACTTCACTGTCTCTTCAGCAAATATCTGGAGAAGCTGAGAGGAGAGCTCCTTGGATATGGCACATTGTTCCTTTCCCCATTTCAGCCTTGAAAGAATGGAGTCTGAAGCACTTTTGGCTGCTTCCAATGTTAAGACCTGTGGAGTGCTGTGGCTGTCCTGAAGGGCTATCACTTTATCCACCAATTCATGGCTGAAAATGTGGATGGTCCAAGTGGAAATGATTTTTCTCAATTTCCTAACAGCAGATCGGAGGTTGTCAGGATGAGAAGCACCCTGTCCATTTTCCTGTGTGTTCTCAACACTTTCCACCATAATGTCCACTACCACCCCAGCAGCTTGCCTGACTTTGTCCACAAAGGTTACAGGAAGTAAGTCCTCTGTGTGAAAGAAGTCCTCAATGATTGTGTTTCTAACAATGGGAAAGTCAATCTGAGCAGGAAACTCAGTGGGGATGGGAGTCCCGGGTAAAGCAAAGTGCCATTTCGACTGCCTTAATTTTGAAGTAGGTGTTAGAGAGATGGAGGAGCGTGAAGAAGAGGTATTTCTTGTATTTTGGCTGTCAGCACTCCTACAACGGATCGTGTCAATATCCTCCAGCATGGATCCTGAGAGCTCAGTGGTTTTAGGTAGTAATTTGTGCGGAATGTCCACACAGGCATCGTTTCCACCAGGTGTAACACTGCTCTGGTCGACCTCAAGATGGCAGAGACTTGCTCTTTGTGATGCAGGACTGCTTTGATATGTAAAGATTTGGATTGAACCAAGTGTTGTGTCTGATCTTTGAAGATCTTTTCTGAGAAACTCCGTAATCTTACTTTGCAGACTATAGTAGATGTTACGAGCAACAGACCAGATTATTTTCTCAGAAACCTGTCCAGTGGTGAGCAGGGAGGTTCCAAATACCATGTCAGATGATTGGGTGGTCTGGGTGAGCTCCTGCTGGTCTTTCACCATGGTTTGTATAATATCAGTAGATGTGGTGGATGTAGATACAGGCTGGAGGTACTTATCTGTTGTACCTTCCTCCACAATGTTAAATGATCTAGAGAGGACCTCACTCACTCCTTTCTCAGCTTTGGTTTGGAACTCATGACTAGAGAGTTTTTGGAGGCTCTTTGTTGAAAGACTGTGGGAAGATGCAATGCCTTTGGAGGCAGCCGTGCTGCAATCTAGACTTACTGGAGAGGTTCGCTCAGGAGAACCTTGGAGACGTTCAAACATGTCTTCACATGGTGTTGGGGACCTTGACAAGGAGATGTCCTTCAGCTGAGACAGAACACCACCTACCAACATGTTGACCTCAAGGGACATATCAGATATTTTCTTTCCTACTGTGGAGAAGCAAGGTGCATTTGATGTCTGATCCTCGCATGAGGTCAAGATTGTTGAAATTACCTCTTTGGTACTATTGGTCAGTAGAGCCTCGTCTGTTTCAGTCCAGAGAAGTTTTGAACTCTCGCTGACACCCCTGTGTAGAGCCACTTCAAGGTTCAAACTGTGCAAGTGAGGCACACTCTTACTAGCTTGCCTCAAGTCCTGGCTTGCCAAACCAAGGTACTCCTTAGTCCCAAGATTTCCAGAGTCCTCTGTGGGTATATGACTAGACATTCTTCTCTGCATGTCTGACCTCCGCTGGTGAATGATGAAGTCCTTTAATGTCTTCTGAATATTGTTATATAAACTAGTGGTAGCAGACCAGATCCTACTCTGTAGCTTTTGTGCATTTTCCTGGACGTCAGGTTCTCTCTCCTCTACTTCTGCAGGTTGCGCCAAGCTCTGCAGGTCTTCCACAAATGTGTCAATGATGCCAAAGGCAGCAGAATCCGCACAAATATCCTTTGACCATGTGTACTGGTTTTGAATGGAACAAGACCTGGAATAAGCAGGCTGTGCACTAGTTAAGCTACTGGAGGACTTTTTAACTAGGAACTCACTCACTGCTTGAGTGGCATTTCTCTTAAATTCCTCACTTGAGAGTTTTCTAATACAATCTAACAGACTGGTCAAAGAAGCTGTGGCCTTACTTCTGCTGTCCTCAATTTGACAGGGGAACTCACATACTATTGGTGATGAGGACCTGGAATGGGAGATATCCCCAAGCTGAGCCAGAACACCCTCTACAATTGTCTCTCTCTCAATAGAGAAGCCTGATCCTTTTTCTCCAACAGTGTTGTACAAGACCAGAAGCTCTGAGATGACTTCTTTGGTGCAAGTTGTCAGAAGGAGCTTGCTTTCTTCTGACTCAGTTTTTGCCCAAAGAAGTTTTGAGCTCTCACTTAGGCCTCTTTGTAAAGTAACTGCACCAGTGGACTCTGGCAACTGAGGCTCACTCTTACTGGGCCTATATTTCATGTCTAAGCAAGGAAGTGGAACTGTCTCCTTAAACTCAGCATTTGTGATGTTGTCATCAGATGTGACAATGCTCTTTAGGGCAAATCTCTGAAGCTTGCCGAAATAATCTTTCAAGTTGTTTTGGATGCTGTGGTAAATGTGAACAGCAGCAGACCAGGCACTCTTCTGTTGGGGACTCTCTTCAGATTCAGCCAAGGACTTCATATCTGACACGAAAGTCTTAACAACTACTGACGCTGCTGAGCCCACTGGGTGAATTGACTCTGTCTTTACAATGCCAGACAATGTTTGACCTGATACAGCACCTGTTAACTCAGACTGAATGACTGAACTAGGAAAGCTCAAACTACTGACTTTTTTGTCAAGAACTCCACTCACTGCTTGTATTGCTGATGTTTGAAACTCCCGGCTGGAGAGTTTTTGGATGCTCTTAGATGTGAGCGTGCAGGAGGAACCAGATTCACCAATATTGTAGCTGGTCTCGTATTTCCTTATCAGGGCATCAAGATTGTCAATGAAGCCAACATGCGATGCCAAAAACGTGATTTTGTCCTTCAGATCTTCCAGCAAATTCTGTTCGTTCTCGTCAACAAAAGCCACCATTGTGTCAGAGATCATGGTCATGACTTGCCCTGTTAGACTTTTGCTCTCTTGGTCAACTTTTTCAAGTTTAGCGGCCAGCTCTCTCACCATGCTCTCAGTCACCTTGGTCTGTGAGTCTCCCCTTACCGGTGTCACTACAGAGGTTTGGCTAGCGGAGGCACTCTTAACGACCACTGATAAGGCCGACTTGACATCTTTAGCCAACTCTGCCATTACAGCAGGGGTTAGCATCATAGAGCCTGCACTTCCAGATGGAGAATTGGACATGCATGCAAGTTTGGAGAGAGAACATTGCAGGCTGTCCTGCACACAGGTGACAAGGGTGTCCTCTGAGACACCTAAGAGGACTTGTAGCGTCTCAGAGTTGGTTGTTTTCTTCTGCACATCAGACAGAGAGGTTAGAGTCCTTGGGAAAAAAAAACCGCAGAAATCATCAAAGTCAAACAAATAATATGTAAGGCTGTGATGCACATTCAGTGTGTCAAATACATCTGCACCATTGAAAACAATGAGGAAAACGCTGCTGTTTCTCTGAGAAAAAACCTTAGTGTGATGTCAGCCTAACTGCTTAATTTCTAAAGCCCAATAAAATGTATTTTGTATAAGTCATTTGTATTGAAACTGGCCTGTGGATATCTATCTATCCTGGCAACATCTATCCTCTACAAAAATCCAAATTGCTATGAACTTCAAATACTGTAACTTCTAATAACTTCAAGGACAATCATAAATACAAGGCAGTTTGAAGAAATGTTAAAGGGAAATTTCTAAATGTTTCAACTTCATATTCATCATCTCCAGCACCACCCCTACATCAGCATATGTGAAAAACGGTCATTTCTATGTTTTGTAGTAAAAAAAGAAAGAGGAAGATAAGTGTTTTCTATGACATCATCAACCAATTAGTAGGAAATGCCTACTCATAATTGGTTAAAATCACACGATGCACACTGATGATGTCATTAGAATCTAGAGCTGAGCATTTAACCAACATTTTTGTTATTTTTAGGTTTTTAAACAATTAATTGACCGACGTCGGCTCAATTATTTGAATTCCATATAGTTAATTTTTTTCTTCTTCTGTGAGCTCGATGCTCAGTTTCTGTAGAGATAAATCAGATCAAGCACGAACTATGCAATGTAGTAGGGAGTTGTAGTTTCCAACAGGCCAATATTCTACATAGTTTAGCACAGAAAATATGGCAATTAATTCCCATAATCCATTGCACGCCCACTTGCTTGTCCACTCTGTGTGGAGCAGATACGGAAACCTCATTGACTGAGACGGAGAGACGAGAGAATGCATGAGAGAGATAAAAAGCAGTTGCGTTGCGAGGATTCTCTACCTGGAAATACATGATCTAAGTGATTGACAGTTGGTGTTCAGCGGTCATAAAAGTAGGTCTTATTTACTTAGAAGAACTACTAAAATAGTGATTTTGTCAGACAGGATAAGCAGCAGCTCCATAGAGATGAGTTGATGACTTGGAATGAAATAATAAAGTCATCAAATAAATATTTTATATGAGAAAGTAAATGATGGTTGATAAGTCATAAACAGTAATGGACAGTCACTACCATCATGGGACTTTTATTCATTGTTTTATTATGTGTTGTTACAGCATTCAACACACATAATCCATAGTGCATTCAATGTCTAAAAAAAGTATTGAAATCCAAAACCGTGATTATTTTTTAAATATTTGAATGGAAACCAAACCAACCTCAAAAAGCACTAATTTCTCAGCACTATTGGAAACAGTTACGACCCTCTATATTTTTTTTACTACAAAGCATGGAAATGTGTAATTTTCACATATGGTGATGCTGGAGATGAATATGAAGTTGTTAAATTTCCCTTTAAGAACATACCTCATGGCCCCCTTGGGCAGGTAGCTTCCACTGCCCAGACTGCCCTTAGTCAGGTAAATCTCCTTGAACTTAAGTTGTGATTCCTGCTCTTCTTCCTCTTCCTGCTCCATACAGTTGGAGGAAGGGTAGGGAGTCGGGATGCGAAAGCTATTGTAAGACTTTCGACTGCCTGGCCTCTTAGGTACACCAGCCTCAGTAAATCTCACGCGGGACTTGGTGTTAGTCTTATCGTCTAACAGACTGGTGAGTGACGCTGTGAGAGATCTCTGTGACAATGGAGAAGAGGCAGCATCTTGGATGCCCAGTAGTTCGTAAAGACCTGGGATGATGATCTGCATCAGCTTGTCCGATAAAAACTGGACAATCCTCAGACACAAGCCGGCAAGCTGTTGTTTTGTCAGCTGTATTCCAGAAACAGAAGAAGTGTTTTAAAATGTTGCATAGTGCGTCTTTCAAAAGCTTATGAACAAGGTTAAACATTAGGCAGAGTTTTCATGGTAATCTGATTAAATTGTCAGTAACATGATCTTACCGGGTCAAACATGCCCTCACGAATCCCCCTCCATTGCCTGAAAACAATATTGTTATAAATGTTGTCATATCAGGATGCGTGGCAGAATAGTTTTTATTTAATTATTTGCCTGATCGTGAAGTTATACTTGCTTTGTGTCAGTTGTTTTGGCAAAATTGCAATGTGACAACTTTTCTAGCACTGAACATTTTTTTCAGATTGATCAGTTTCTAATTTGATCCTATTTCCTTGAAGGTGTGATAGTACCAAAGAAAACAGAACATACTTCTCAGTTAGGTTTTGAAGGAAGTCCATAAGTGTCAGATGTTCCACATTGTTGAGCTTTCCCTCTTCTGTGGTTTCCATCACTGAGGTTGCTCTGCTCCTGGTAGAATTGCTCTGCTCCTGGTAGAAATGTAATTATATTGCAAATAATCAAACTTAATAAACAACAAATATCATACTGAAATAATTATTAACTGTTAAAGAGGGGAGGAGCATTGGCAACGTTGGGCCAATTAAACAACTGCAACACAACAGAGATGGTTGTGGTACGTCAACATTGCCAATGATAGCATCACTGAAATGAAAAGGTCAATTTACCATCTCATTGACAGCTTCAGAGGTCAGGTGGTCATCCATCACACAGACAGGCAGGTCTAGAGACTGGGACAAGGCTCTATGGTCATAACCAGGAGAGAATGGAAACATCAGAGCAGTCCCAATGGCAGAATCTAACCACTGTCTTCATGTCAAAGACTCACTCACTCATTTGCTTTGTCAAACCTACCCCTTAGAATGACTTCGATATTAAAAACCCAGGCTTTCCTAAAATGTTTACCTCAGCCAGTCTAGAACCCAGGTGTGTCTACAAAACACATGTACTCCTCCATAAGGTTCATGGCTTGCCTATTGTTTTATCCCAGTACAAGAGGGGCAACTGGATTCAGGATTAAACACAAGCAGTCTTTAAGGTATATCTTATTACAGTTTAGGCCTACCTTATTATTTTCTTCCATCTGGCAATATCATTTTAAGGAATGAAATCTGTTTTGTTGCTAGTATTATTAGTAACTGTAGGAAAATACAGCTGTAGAGTACAAGAATCAGCTACTTTCTGAAGGGAAGCCAAGCTCATAAGCAATTTAGAACCTACAGACAATTATGACAAAGTTGGAACGCATGAATGCGTCACAAACGCCTTGTGGTCACATGTTATTTTAGGGCGTGGCTCCGCATTCGTGACCGGTTCTCATATTTCTTTTTCCCCGGTATCTGTTAGTGCTGGAATTTGCGATTAATACTTTTCTCATGCCGAAACCGGATTAAATAAATACCGGTAGTTAAATGACAAAAAATATGATATTCGCAATGTCATTAAGCAACAACAACAACATAAATAGCTACTACAATTTCTAAACATAATTTTGTCATCAGTTCAGTACCATTTGTTTGATTTTGTGGACCCACGACTAGACTTTATCCATGTTAGCTAGTTGCTAGCGATGCTAGTCAGCATAGGCTGCTACGTGATAAACAGTTCGCGTTAGCGAATTAGCTACCTAGCTAGCCAGCCTAACAAGCTGTCAAATCCAATGGAAACCGATGCAACCCTGCTGCCAAATAAGGGCTAGCTCGATGACCCGTGGTAACAGTGGGGTCCCCATGAGTTTCAAGGCTTTAATAAGTGCTATCGTGCAGAAAAGGAGAATAAAATACTGGTTGATGAGCTAGCTAAGTTAGCAAGACGGGTATGACCGTTAACAGCGTGCATGCACAAATGCATGACGACACATTGTATCTCAGTGAAGCAGGCATGCAGAACGAGATCGCCCCACCAAGCCAGATAGTAGAGGGGTACAACAACGCCGGGACACAGAGGCATAGCTCATACAATTATATTTTGTTCCAGTCAATGACAATACATGTTGAAAAATAAATACCTGCGTCAAATATATGGCATCGCATGCTAGTGCAAAGATATATTGCATGATTTTTTTTTTTTTAAATCGGTGACCACTAGATGTCCTCGTATATCCACATTTAGATCAACTGTACTTGATTTTTCATCAGTACTGTGAATGACAAGCCCACTGAATCTAGTTTAATAATCTTTATACTCAGCAGGTAGAGGCCTAGGTACTTCAAATCAGTGCTTAATTTGAGCAGGATCATGCCAGAACAGGATCCGGAACCGTTCCGTTCTGGACTGTTTTGTTCCGGAACATACTTGGCCGAATCCGGTACCTCTCGTGCCATGAAAAATAATGTTCACTTTTTGCTATGTAACAATTATAATAAAAGCGATCAAAGTTCATTCGAGTTGCCTCTTCGTCAATTATCCTGCCCCCTCATCTCTCCAGAGTTGCACTTCATCATTTGTTTCCTTATAGAATCATAGCTGCATGAAGGGTTCTGGTGGAATTTTCTAAAGTTACGGAATTACTGCTGTCTGTTCAGAAATAAATTAAATCATTCAGAATAGCCTAATACGTCATGAGAAACCCTATAATTTAGCTACAAAGGACCAATGGCCCCTTTTTTAAATAGCCTAGCTGCGGATTGTAGCCCAATAACAAAGAATAGCCTACAGTCGGGAACGCGAGGCAAATCTGTCAGTGAAAAAACAGCACGCAGACAAAACAGGCCTTTTGCAATATTTCAAATACAATCGAGGGAAAACACAGGTTGAAAAGCAATGACTCTTGCTGAAAAGATAAGACTATGCTGTAGACTACCAAAATATTTGATCAACTCCCAAACATTGTTTTACAAAACAGAGAGAGGGAGAGATAGGCTTTTGACACGAGCGCATCGACAATCTCCAGCGAGTGAGCTGCGCATCATTGGGTGAGTCAGTGAAACTGGAAAGCATTTTTAGGACTAATTTCCTCCTCATATTGTAGCCTACTATATGTTTCTCCACAAACCTAGGCCTATAGGCTATTGATGGATTCAAGACAAGGTCGTTTTTATTGATCTCAGATACTAAGTTTGTCAGTGTCAAAGTAGCCTGCCATTTCGATCATTTGTGCGGATTAAAAAAAGATAATGCCAAAGTCTCCAGTCATGTAAAAGGATGTAGAATTGCACGAAATGCGGTTTTAAAAAGGCCAACACTTTCCCGGACCCTAGGCTACTAAAAATGTTCCCCATGTGTTCACCTACTGTAAATGGCTCTACTCTACTGCTCTACCCAAATGTGATGATATGCGTTCAATGCTCTATTATAATAGGTGATCTTTTTTCTCATGAGTTCTGGTACCACAGAGTCCCCCCTCTGGCACCTCCCAATTTACAAATTAAGCTCTGCTTCAAATTTTTATTTTACAAGGCAAGTCAGTTAAAAACAAATTCTTATTTTCATTAAAGGCCTAGGAACAGTGGGTTAACTGCCTGTTCAGGGGCAGAATGACAGATTTGTACCTTGTCAGTTCAGGGATTTGAACTTGCAACCTTTCGGTTACCAGTCCAACACTCTAACCACTAGGCTACTTGTCTTCATGAAGGGTTTATGTGAGCCTGTTTGCATCCCTCCCAGCTGCCCACTGCATTGAGGCTAGGTAACATAGTCGCCACAGATAAATCCATGATAACCAAAAACTTCAACAAGCATTTCTCAACGGCTGGCCATGCCTTCCTCCTGGCTTCTCCAACCTCAGCCAACAGCTCCATGGGAAAGGAAGATGATTCTAAGAAGCAATTTGTTCATTTGGCTGGTGTCAAGTAAAGTATGTGACTAGTACTTACAATAGGAGACATGGTTATGTGATGGGGTGATAGTACTTACAGTAGGAGACGTGATGGGGCGATCGTACTTACAGTAGGAGACGTGATGGGGCGATGGTACTTACAGTAGGAGACATGTGATGGGGTGATAGTACCTACAGTAGGAGATATGGTTATGTGATGGGGCGATAGTACTTACAGTAGGAGACGTGATGGGGCGATAGTACTTACAGTAGGAGACATGGTTATGTGATGGGGCGATAGTACTTACAGTAGGAGACGTGTGATGGGGCGATAGTACTTACAGTAGGAGACATGTGATGGGGCGATAGTACTTACAGTAGGAGACATGTGATAGGGCGATAGTACTTACAGTAGGAGACAGCCACGCCAGCAGTGCTTTGTCAACATTGTCCCATCACGCACTAGTGACTCCTGTGGCGGGCCAGGCGCAGTGCACGCAGCAGTGCCCGCTGACACGGTCGACACGGCTGGCTTCCAGGTTAAGCGGGCATGGTGTCATGAAGCAGTGTGGCTTGGCTGGGTTGTGTTTTGGAGGACGCACGGCTCTTGGCTCTCGCCTCTCCCAAGTCCAAATGGGAGTTGTAGCAATGGGACAAGACTGTAACTACCAATTGGATACCACTAAATTGGAGAAGAAATTAAAAAGAAGTCACCTTGGGGGTTTGTGGTATATGGCCAATATACCTCCACGTTGCGTTGTGCCTAAGAACAGCCCTTGGCCGTGGTATATTGGCCATATACCACACCTCCTTGGGCCTTATTTCTTAATTGTACACATTTGGACACTTTTACAATTATTGTATGGTAAACATTGACATCTGCCTGGGTGGAACACCCTCCATAATGGGTGTCTGTGTGGGACACCCTCCATTACGGCTCCATCAGTGCTGAGCCCTCTCACTCTGATTGTATGGGACACTCAATTACGGCTCCTTGTGTTTCCAATCTTCTTCCTCTGGCAGGATTACTTCCACGTGCAACTGTCAGACGACAAGCAGGTGAGGTACTTCCTGGAGCTGAGCTATGCTGGTGCCATCCTTCGGGACAGCTGGGTCCTGACAGACGTTGGCATCACCCCTAGCAGTGCCATCTGCTGCCTGCTGAAGGTACCAGCCGAACACCTAGCTGTTTCTACCCGATCTTGAAAATGCATATCAAAGTGAGCTGGCTATTGCTTGAAACAGCTTCATACTATCATTAGCATAAAGTGTTTCAGATATAGTGTGGTAATATATAGTATTGGTTATATAGTATGGTTAAATAGTATGGTTATATAGTATGATTATATATATTATGGTGATATAGAGTGTGGTAATATATAGTATGGTTATATAGTATGATTATATAGTATGATTATATAGTATGATTAGGTATGATTAGGTGATTTAGTTCATTCAAACAGGTGCCATTAATACAGGTAACGAGTGGAGGACAGAGGAGCCTCTTAAAGAAGAAGTTACAGGTCTGTGAGAGCCAGAAATGTTGCTTGTTTGTAGGTGACCAAATACTTATTTTCCACCATAATTTGCAAATAAATTCATTAACAATCCTACAATGTGATTTTTCTGGATTTTTTTTCTTTCTCATTTTGTCTGTCATAGTTGAAGTGTACCTATGATGAAAATTACAGGCCTCTCTCATCTTTTTAAGTGGGAGAACTTGCACAATTGGTGGCTGACTAAATACTTTTTTGCCCCACTGTATAGTGTGGTGGTATATAGTATGGCGATATATAGTATGTTGAGGTCACCCTGCTTGAGACTTAAAGTAATATTGCCCTTGCTCAACCAAGACCATGGTTATGGTAGAGTATTTGGTTAGTAAGGACACTGCTTTATACCGAGACCATGGTTATGGTAGAGTGATTGATTAGTAAGAACACTGCTTCGTGAGTGTGAAGTGTTGTTGTACAGAGGTCCCTGGGTACATGTCCAGAGCCAGACAGGGACAGAACTCACTCTGTTCCACAAAGTTCTGTGGAAGATTTGCTAACAGAGGAGAGTGGTTATGTATCTAAGTACAAATTTAACCATCAGAATAATGTTTATTTGTGTTCCTTACTCCTTACTTACACATCCCATCATTGACATAGTCAAAGCCAGACCTTCTGTCTGTCTCTCCTTCTTGCTGGTTGACTAGAGTGGAAATCTATAGTATTGTATGGTTGACCTGGGATAGAGCTGAAATGTGGTCCGATGTAGTGTTGCCTTTGTACCAAACACCCTTACAGTCATAAACCTTTTCCCCATGTAATCGCCTCGACCTCAGTCTGGTGTTCGCTAACAGTATCTGAAGAGTCTGTATACCCAGTGGTGTATAGTACAGTAGAGCACAGCAGACTACAGTAAAGTACAGTAGAGCACAGCAGAGTACAGTAGAGTACAGTAGAGCACAGCAGAGTACAGCAGAGTACAGCAGACAGAGTACAGCAGAGTACAGTAGAGCACAGCAGAGTACAGCAGACAGAGTACAGTAGAGTACAGTAGAGCACAGCAGAGTACAGCAGACAGAGTGCAGTAGAGTACAGTAGAGCACAGCAGAGTTCAGCAGACAGAGCACAGCAGAGTACAGTAGAGTACAGCAGAGTACAGCAGAGTACAGTAGAGCACAGCAGGCCGTATAGTAGGAGAAGAAGAGGCCCTTTGGGTTCATTGAAATACATATTCATATATTTATATATTCTTGACCCAGAAAATATAAAAAACTATCGGCCTATATCGAATCTTCCATTCCTCTCAAACATTTTAGAAAAGTCTGTTGCGCAACAACTCACTGCCTTCCTGAAGACAAACAATGTATACGAAATGCTTCAGTCTGGTTTTAGACCCCATCATAGCACTGAGACGGCACTTGTGAAGGTGGTAAATGACATTTTAATGGCATCGGACCGAGGCTCTGCATCTGTCCTCGTGCTCCTAGACCTTAGTGCTGCTTTTGATACCATCGATCACCACATTCTTTTGGAGAGATTGGAAACCCAAATTGGTCTACACGGACAAGTTCTGGCCTGGTTTAGATCTTATCTGTTGGAAAGATATCAGTTTGTCTCTGTGAATGGTTTGTCCTCTGACAAATCAACTGTACATTTCGGTGTTCCTCAAGGTTCCGTTTTAGGACCACTATTGTTTTCACTATATATTTTACCTCTTGGGGATGTTATTCGAAAACATAATGTTAACTTTCACTGCTATGCAGATGACACACAGCTGTACATTTCAATTAAACATGGTGAAGCCCCAAAATTGCCCTTGCTAGAAGAATGTGTTTCAGACATAAGGAAGTGGATGGCTGCAAACTTTCTACTTTTAAACTCGGACAAAACAGAGATGCTTGTTCTAGGTCCCAAGAGACAAAGAGATCTTCTGTTGAATCTGACAATTAATCTTAATGGTTGTACAGTCGTCTCAAATAAAACTGTGAAGGACCTCGGCGTTACTCTGGACCCTGATCTCTCTTTTGAAGAACATATCAAGACCATTTCAAGGACAGCTTTTTTCCATCTACGTAACATTGCAAAAATCAGAAACTTTCTGTCCAAAAATGATGCAGAAAAATTAATCCATGCTTTTGTCACTTCTAGGTTAGACTACTGCAATGCTCTACTTTCCGGCTACCCGGATAAAGCACTAAATAAACTTCAGTTAGTGCTAAATACGGCTGCTAGAATCCTGACTAGAACCAAAAAAAAATAAAAATGTGATCATATTACTCCAGTGCTAGCCTCTCTACACTGGCTTCCTGTCAAAGCAAGGGCTGATTTCAAGGTTTTACTGCTAACCTACAAAGCATTACATGGGCTTGCTCCTACCTATCTCTCTGATTTGGTCCTGCCGTACATACCTACACGTACGCTACGGTCACAAGACGCAGGCCTCCTAATTGTCCCTAGAATTTTTAAGCAAACAGCTGGAGGCAGGGCTTTCTCCTATAGAGCTCCATTTTTATGGAACGGTCTGCCTACCCATGTCAGAGACGCAAACTCGGTCTCAACCTTTAAGTCTCTACTGAAGACTCATCTCTTCAGTGGGTCATATGATTGAGTGTAGTCTGGCCCAGGAGTGGGAGGGTGAACGGAAAGGCTCTGGAGCAACGAACCGCCCTTGCTGTCTCTGCCTGGCCGGTTCCCCTCTTTCCACTGGGATTCTCTGCCTCTAACCCTATTACAGGGGCTGAGTCACTGGCTTTACTGGGGCTCTCTCATGCCGTCCCTGGAGGGGGTGCGTCACCTGAGTGGGTTGAGTCACTGATGTGGTCATCCTGTCTGGGTTGGCGCCCCCCCCCCCCCCCCCTTGGGTTGTGCCGTGGCGGAGGTCTTTGTGGGCTATACTCAGCCTTGTCTCAGGATGGTAAGTTGGTGGTTGAAGATATCCCTCTAGTGGTGTGGGGGCTGTGCTTTGGCAAAGTGGGTGGGGTTATATCCTTCCTGTTTGGCCCTGTCCGGGGGTGTCCTCGGAATGGGCCACAGTGTCTCCTGACCCCTCCTGTCTCAGCCTCCAGTATTTATGCTGCAGTAGTTTATGTGTCGGGGGGCTAGGGTCAGTTTGTTATATCTGGAGTACTTCTCCTGTCCTATTCGGTGTCCTGTGTGAATCTAAGTGTGCGTTCTCTAATTCTCTCCTTCTCTCTTTCTCTCTCTCGGAGGACCTGAGCCCTAGGACCATGCCCCAGGACTACCTGACATGATGACTCCTTGCTGTCCCCAGTCCACCTGGCTGTGCTGCTGCTCCAGTTTCAACTGTTCTGCCTTATTATTATTCGACCATGCTGGTCATTTATGAACATTTGAACATCTTGGCCATGTTCTGTTATAATCTCCACCCGGCACAGCCAGAAGAGGACTGGCCATCCCACATATGCTCTCTCTAATTCTCTCTTTCTTTCTCTCTCTCGGAGGACCTGAGCCCTAGGACCATGCCCCAGGAATACCTGACATGATGACTCCTTGCTGTCCCCAGTCCACCTGACTGTGCTGCTGCTCCAGTTTCAACTATTCTGCCTTATTATTATTCGACCATGCTGGTCATTTATGAACATTTGAACATCTTGACCATGTTTTGTTATAATCTCCACCCGGCACAGCCAGAAGAGGACTGGCCACCCCACATAGCCTGGTTCCTCTCTAGGTTTCTTCCTAGGTTTTGGCCTTTCTAGGGAGTTTTTCCTAGCCACCGTGCTTCTACACCTGCATTGCTTGCTGTTTGGGGTTTTAGGCTGGGTTTCTGTACAGCACTTTGAGATATCAGCTGATGTACGAAGGGCTATATAAATACATTTGATTTGATTTGATTTGATATTCATAATATTTCAGTTAACAATTTAATCTGCACCCAGATTAGTCTTCAATTTAATCTGCACCCAGATTAGTCTTCAATTTAATCTGCACCCAGATTAGTCTTCAATTTAATTTTCACCCAGATTAGTGTTCAATTTAATCTGCACCCAGATTAGTGTTCAATGTGATAGAACAAAACTCAGTACAGCACATGAATTAGAAAATGTTGTTACAAATTTGTGCCACGAGATGGTGGTATATTATAAGTTTAAATAGCATGGACCTTTGATTTGTCTCTGGATAGAAATTGCCCTTGGGCACAGATCTAGGATCAGTTTACTCTCACCAAATCCTAACCTTTACCATTAGCAGTAAAAACACAAACCAGACCTAAGATTAGTGCAAAGGAGCCACTTCATCTTACCCCTGTAATTATATGACTCCTAACTTATATATACTGAGTGTACCAAACATTAGAAACACCTTCCTAATATTGAGTTGCACCCCACCTTTTGCCATCAGAACAGCCTCAATTTGTTGGGGCATGGACTCTACAAGGTGTTTGAAAGCGTTCCCCAGGGATGCTGGCCCATGTTGACTCCAATGCTTCCAACAGTTGTGCCAAGTTGGCTGGATGTTCTTTGGGTGGTGGACCATTCATGATACACACAGGAAACTGTTGAGTGTGAAAAACCCCAGCAGCATTGCAGGTCTTGACACAAACCGGTGCACCTGGCAACTACTACCCCGTTCAAAGGCACTTAAATATTTTGTCTTGCCCATTCACCCTCTGAATGGCACACATACACAATCTATGCCTCAATTGTCTCAAGGCTTAAAAATCCTTCTTTAACCTGTCTGCTCCCCTTCATCTACACTGAAGTGGATTTAACAAGTGACATCATTAAGGGATCATAGCTTTCACCTGGATTCACCTGGTCAGTCTTTGTCATGGAAAGAACAGGTGTTCATAATGTTTTGTTTACTCGGTGTATAAACACAACATAGGTATTTATGTAAAACAAGTGAATTTACTGTATGTCCATGGTCTTATACTTCAGCGGGAGCCGGTGGTGCGTGTGTTCAGTGCCGTGACGGGGGAGACCCTCTCAGTCTTGGGCACTGTGTTTCTCCTGAGTACGTCTGTGGCCAGGCTCATGACCCTGGTGTCCCAGCAGTGTGGGCTTCCCGTCAGCTCCTTCAGACTGAGCTCTCCCACCGGCCTGCAACTCTACGACTGCAACCGGCTGCACGACTACGCCATTGACCTGGGTATGGCCTTCCTTGTGCAGTAGATCAATGGTCCTCTGGCTCAACACCTTATGGATGTAACATAGAGACAAATGGACTGTATGGAACACATTCTTGGTTCATGGAAACCAGGAGGACAACCTGCATGTGTCTCTGTCTCCCAGGGGCTACTCTACGGTTGGACACCTGGGATGGGTGGCGGAGTTCCTCAGAGGCTGCTTCCTGGGACACAGACTGACCGTCCAACGACACCTGTCTAGGGAGAGACCTGTGATGAGGTCAGAATACACATCTACACACTGAACTGTATGATAGACTTACTATCAACAGTGATGGTACTGAACCTTTATATAGCTTACAATGATAGTACTGACCCTGTATATAGCTTACAATGATAGTACTGACCCTGTATATAGCTTACAATGATAGTACTGACCCTGTATATAGCTTACAATAATGGTACTGACCCTGTATTTAGCTTACAATGATAGTATGATAGCTTATAATGATAGTACTGACCCTGTATATAGCTTACAATAATGGTACTGACCCTGTATTTAGCTTACAATGATAGTATGATAGCTTACAATGATAGTACTGACCCTGTATATAGCTTATAATGATAGTACTGACCCAGTTTATATTCTCTTGTTTTTTTCCTTCATATGTTTGTTCTCTTACCCTGATATTTAATACTGCATTGTGGGAAAGAGCTTGCAAGTAAGCATTTTACTGTACTGTTTTATAACCCACTGTATCTTGTGAACTTGACAAAAAAAACTTGAAACGTGTTATAAATACATTGATTCTGTATTATTCCAGGTTCCAGCTCCGGGTGGCACTCTACATCGCTGCTTCTCTGGGCCACCTGGACCTGGCCGGCTGGCTGCTGGAGAGGGGGGTCCGTGTCATTGAGCCGGTGGGGGTTCACCCTTACCGTGAGTGGTGCCACCAGACGGCCCACCCCGACGTCGCCAAGTGTCCCGCTGTCGCCTCCATCGAGCGAGGCCAGCTCACCATCCTCAAACTCTGTATCGCCAGCAGCGTTCTGACCCTTGCCTGTCAGGATCCCCAGGGTCATGACCCCCTGAGGATCGCCCTTCAGTACGGCCACAGGGAGCGTGTGAGTCACCTGGCCACCAAGCTGTGCTCTGTGGTGGTCCTCCCAGGTATGGCCCTGCCCATGCGGACATACCTCCAGATAAAGGGCTGGGTGAGGCTGGAGCAGAGGAGGGCAGCATCCAGGCACTGCATGGGCCTCAACAGGGCTCCGTTCAGGACCAGGGTGGGCGACACGGTCCTGGTGGACGGCTTCACCCTCCCCAAGATGTCCTCCAAGCCCAGGAGGAGTGAGGCCAAGGCAGGTATCAGGGTGATGTCCACAGCCTCTCGACGTTTGACCTCCATCAACTGCCCATCTCATGTAACCTGCCCGCTCCGCGCCCTGGCATCCCAGGATAAACCTCTTCAACTACCGAAGCAACACCCTGTGGCCACGAGGGATGAAAGAGAGAAGAAGAGGGGATGTGGAGGGAAGGGATGTGAGGAGGATGAGAGTGGGGATCAGAACAGCAACCAATGGAGGAGCAGAGTCCCGCTCCCGCCCATTTCCAGAGACACCAATCTCAGACCTGTGTTTGCCTCACCAAACTCCGCCCAGATCCTCACCACCTCACTGGAGGCCTTTTCTCTCCACTGCGACCTCACACCCAGAGAAAACGCCATATACTGTTTGGCCTTGGCCAGGTTAGTCAAAGTTTAAATGACAGCTACGGTGAATATGAATATTTCTCTGGAGGTTTCTTATGAAAGGTGTGAATACTGTCAGAAGAAGCCTCCTATAATCAGTGGTGGTGGGGGGGGGGACACATGTAAAAGCTGTTTACACACTTTTTATTTTATTTTGTTCAAGCATTTACCCACCTTTTGTGGAAGATGCATTGAAAGTAGAGGGAGCGTTACTTCTTTAATCCTGAACGGCAATCAGCATTTACCAGTCAATGGTTTTACCACTACATCACTGCCTATGATATACCCTTATCCTCCCTGAATAGATTTCAGTACAAACAAATCATGAGCCAACCATCATGCTTAGAAGGTACATAATCAAATCAACTCAAACTTTATTTGTCACATGCACTGAATACAACAAGTGTAGATCTTTCCGTGAAATACTTTACTTACAAGCCCTTAACAAACAGTGCAGTTCAAGAAGAGTTAAGAGAATATTTACCCAATAAACTAAAGTAACAAATAATAAAACATTTGAACTTGTCCGGTGGCCATTTGATTAATTGTTCAGCAGTGTTATGACTTGGGGTTAGAAGCTGTTATTGGTTTACCCTAACAAGTCCTGAAACAAATCATGAGCCAACCATCATGCTTAGAAGGTATATAGTGTCAGTCTTATTGGTTCACCCTAACAAGTTGTTTCAGTATGGGGAGAGGATAGAATGTAAGGGCGCTTCATTAATGTATTGAAGCCATTACATATACAGTATTTCACAATGCTAGGACACAGATTTGGTCTCCTAACCTTGTTCTGGTTGATTGACTCTCTAACAGTGCCTTCACACAGAGACCATGGTTGCAGCAGCTGAATGTAGCGCGGACTCTGTCCAGGAGGAGTGCTCAGCACATTGGGTAGACACCAGGATCCTGGTCATTAGGCAGATTAAACATACTGAAACAAGGAGGGACAACCTGGAATTGTCCAAAAAGGAACTCTTATTTGAGTTTTTATTTTTATTTTTTACAGTGAACAAGATGAGACTTTGGAACGGATGATGCCTGAAACAATGCGGACAACTTAGAATTTTGTTCCTTTGGATGAGGCTTATAGATATAGTCAGTACTGTGTTTGATTTGTGTGCAGAAAGTTTACAACGGCAGGCAGTGGATTCTCAGTCATTCCTCTCAAGTAACAAAAAACTTATCATATTTCACTGGCTATTTGTAGTAGCCAAATGTGAATGGAATTATTATTATTCTAGAATCATTCAGTTGACTGAATGTGACTATGTGGTTGTGCTGTATGTGACTGTACTGAATGTGACTATGTGGTTGTGCTGTATGTGATTGTACTGAATGTGACTATGTGGTTGTGCTGTATGTGATTGTACTGAATGTGACTATGTGGTTGTGCTGTATGTGATTGTACTGAATGTGACTATGTGGTTGTGCTGTATGTGACTGTACTGAATGTGACTATGTGGTTGTGCTGAATGGGGTTGTACTGAATGTGACTATGTGATTGTACTGAATGTGACTATGTGGTTGTACTGAATGGGGTTGTACTGAATGTGACTATGTGATTGTACTGAATGTGACTATGTGGTTGTGCTGTATGTGATTGTACTGAATGTGACTATGTGGTTGTGCTGTATGTGATTGTACTGAATGTGGTTGTACTGTACGTAATTGTAAGTGTTTGACATGGGTCTAATTGAGGCTCCAACCCCCTGCCTTAAAACTATTTTATTAAGATGTGGATCATTATTGCTCATATGAGTCTGTGCAGTGTGAAAATAATACATACTGTATTTCACAGAGTATTTGACAAACTCTTTATTTACGTTACAAAACTGACAACTACTGTGACGATGTGTTAGCACAGCATGTGTCATCATTCCCCTGCAGTGTGTGGATTTACACAGCAATATAGCAGACAGCTTAAATAGTTTATTTTTATTTAACCTTTATTTCACTAGACAAGTCAGTTAAGAACAAATTCTTATTTACAATGATGGCCAAACCTGGACGACGCTGGGCCAATTATGCGGCACAATATGGGACTCCCAATCACTTGGGAGTGGGAAGGATACCAAATCCAATATCACACACTTCTTCCTTAGTATTCTGAGAACTGTCAGATAGCTGTGAGAGCTATGAGTGGATCGTGGACCCATGCATAAATGATAACTTTACTGTAACTCAGTGGGGCAAGTAGAACATCCGGGTTAGTGTATGTGCATTATCTGGACAGTTGATTGTCTTTGTCTCAAAGCCTTTCCATTTCTGGGGTATTGAAGAAGCTTCTGATCTCAACCTTCTTGACAGGTAAGAAACACTTGGTTAGTGTATGTGTCTTATCCAATGGGTTGTCAGGTGAACGTTGAAGATGCTTCTTGGAGGTGATCTAATGATGTCATTGAATCGATGTCATTGAGTTGCTCACTGGACAAGACAATTATTCACTGAAAATTAAATATGTCTTTCATTACACTTATGTTGATACTTGATTGGCTATTTGCTGTCTTTTGAAAATACAAAAATAAATATAACTGTTTTATGAAGCACTTGTAGACATTCATAGTTTTCAAAATCATATTTTCAGCAAAACAGATACATACGTTTACAATATGACATCAAATCAAATAAAAATAAAGCAAGTGGTATGTAACTGATTGGCAAAAGGCTCCAACCACCCAAGTCATAGACTGTTCACTCTGCTACCACACGGCAAGCGATACGAGAGCACCAAGTCTGGGACAAAAGGCTCCTTAACAGCTTCTACCCCCAAGTCATTAGACTGCTGAACAGCTTCTACCCCCAAGTCATTAGACTGCTGAACAGCTTCTACCCCCAAGTCATTAGACTGCTGAACAGCTTCTACCTCCAAGTCATTAGACTGCTGAACAGCTTCCACCCTCAAGTCATTAGACTGCTGAACAGCTTCTACCCCCAAGTCATTAGACTGCTGAACAGCTTCTACCCCCAAGTCATTAGACTGCTGAACAGCTTCTACCCCCAAGTCATTAGACTGCTGAACAGCTTCTACCTCCAAGTCATTAGACTGCTGAACAGCTTCCACCCTCAAGTCATTAGACTGCTGAACAGCTTCTACCCCCAAGTCATTAGACTGCTGAACAGCTTCTACCCCCAAGTCATTAGACTGCTGAACAGCTTCCACCCCAACTCATTAGACTGCTGAACAGCTTCTATCCCCAAGTCATTAGACTGCTGAACAGCTTCTACCCCCAAGTCATTAGACTGCTGAACAGCTTCTACCCTCAAGTCATTAGACTGCTGAACAGCTTCTACCCCCAAGTCATTAGACTGCTGAACAGCTTCTACCCCCAAGTCATTAGACTGCTGAACAGCTTCTACCCCCAAGTCATTAGACTGCTGAACAACTTCTACCCCCAAGCCATAAGACTGCTGAACAGCTTCTACCCCCAAGCCATTAGACTGCTGAACAGCTTCTACCCCCAAGTCATTAGACTGCTGAACAGCTTCTACCCCCAAGTCATTAGACTGCTGAACGTTAATTAAATGGCCACCTGCACTATTTGCATTGACCCCCTTTGTTATTGATGTATTTTTCTAATTGTTTTCCACTGACTCTCTTGAATTGGCTCGATGCACACTCACTACACTCTACCCACACATTCACTGTCCGACTTTCACACTAGCTGCTGCTACTGTGTTTATTATCTATCCTGATTGCCTAGTCACTTTTACCCTTACCTACATGTACATACTGTATTACCTCAACTACCTCGCACCCATGCACATTGACTCGGTACTGGTACTCCTTGTATATAGCCTTGTTATTGTTATTGTGTTACTATTTAGAAAATATTTTCTTACTTTTTAACTCTGCATTGTTGGGAATGGGCTCGTAATAAAGCATCTCACAGTTGTTTTCGGCGTATGTGACCAATACGATTAGATTCTCATCTGAACAAATGAATGCTCTTGTTGTTATAATGAGGAATTTATTTAAATAATTTGGTTTTCCTTGAAGATTTGAATGTGCTGAGAAAGCCTTTCGTGATGGATCTAGACAATCTGGTGAAAAGGGAGGGTTTGCGACTCTTCTCTTCAAGTGGGAAGGACGATGCGATATCATAAATTCCCTCTGGAGAAAAGGAGCCATGAGATGTTGTCATCGTCTCTGCAACGAAAGACCATCCAGCATGCCATCAATTTACATTTTTACTCATTTATCAGACACTCTTATCCAGAGAGACTTACACGGAGCAATTAGGATGAAGTGCCTTGCTCAAGAGCACATTGACAGATTTTGCCTCGTGAACTCAGGGATTCTGAACCAGCAACCTATCGGTTACTGGCCCAACCTCTTAACCCACTAGGCTACCACCCAGCCCACAGTACAGTATGTCATAGGTAACAACTCAGAGGAGTACAATGTCTTTCCAAATGAATTAGTGGAATGGTAAAGGGATAATGTCTCAGTCTTGACTGAGCAGCAGCCTAAACAGCAGCAGGGCTTACCTGTAAAGTACACAGTAGGGGAAATGTTCTGAGGCTGGTACTCCAGAGACTCTTGAGGACAGAGGTTCTTACTAACATTCTTGGAACCCTGGTTGGTGGGAAAAGGCACATTAAAACAAACTGAAATGTTTTCGATATCTTAAAGTACAGCATATCAACTGCAAAGAACCAGTGCAATGCCATGACACAAAGAATCATATAAAAGGTCAACAGCAGTGTTATTCATGAAAGTGTACTATACCTTTGTATTGAAGGTGAGGACCTGCTCTCCAGTACTGCTGATGGTATCCCTTTCCAAATCAAACACGCCTTCTACAATGTCACTGGTGGCCACGCTGGTAGCGGACTCAAAATAACATTTAGCAGTGGCTTTGGTGATCATTTGAAGAATGACCATGCAAGTAGAAGTCTTTGGATCGTTCTGGACTGAAACATCAAAGTTTATGTTTTCATACTCATCTGACCACTGTCTCAGGAAGCACTTCACTGTCTCTTCAGCAAATATCTGGAGAAGCTGAGAGGAGAGCTCCTTGGATATGGCACATTGTTCATTTCCCCATTTCAGCCTTGAAAGAATGGAGTCTGAAGCACTTTTGGCTGCTTCCAATGTTAAGACCTGTGGAGTGCTGTGGCTGTCCTGAAGGGCTATCACTTTATCCAACAATTCATGGCTGAAAATGTGGATGGTCCAAGTGGAAATGATTTTTCTCAATTTCCTAACAGCAGATCGGAGGTCGTCAAGATGTGAAGCACCCTGTCCATTTTCCTGTGTGTTCTCAACACTTTCCACCATAATGTCCACTACCACCCCAGCAGCTTGCCTGACTTTGTCCACAAAGGTTACAGGAAGTAAGTCCTCTGTGTGAAAGAAGTCCTCAATGATTGTGTTTCTAACAATGGGAAAGTCAATCTGAGCAGGAAACTCAGTGGGGATGGGAGTCCCGGGTAAAGCAAAGTGCCATTTCGACTGCCTTAATTTTGAAGTAGGTGTTAGAGAGATGGAGGAGCGTGAAGAAGAGGTATTTCTTGTATTTTGGCTGTCAGCACTCCTACAACGGATCGTGTCAATATCCTCCAGCATGGATCCTGAGAGCTCAGTGGTTTTAGGTAGTAATTTGTGCGGAATGTCCACACAGGCATCGTTTCCACCAGGTGTAACACTGCTCTGGTCGACCTCAAGATGGCAGAGACTTGCTCTTTGTGATGCAGGACTGCTTTGATATGTAAAGATTTGGATTGAACCAAGTGTTGTGTCTGATCTTTGAAGATCTTTTCTGAGAAACTCCGTAATCTTACTTTGCAGACTATAGTAGATGTTACGAGCAACAGACCAGATTCTTTTCTCAGAAACCTGTCCAGTGGTGAGCAGGGAGGTTCCAAATACCATGTCAGATGATTGGGTGGTCTGGGTGAGCTCCTGCTGGTCTTTCACCATGGTTTGTATAATATCAGTAGATGTGGTGGATGTAGATACAGGCTGGAGGTACTTATCTGTTGTACCTTCCTCCACAATGTTAAATGATCTAGAGAGGACCTCACTCACTCCTTTCTCAGCTTTGGTTTGGAACTCATGACTAGAGAGTTTTTGGAGGCTCTTTGTTGAAAGACTGTGGGAAGATGCAATGCCTTTGGAGGCAGCCGTGCTGCAATCTAGACTTACTGGAGAGGTTCGCTCAGGAGAACCTTGGAGACGTTCAAACATGTCTTCACATGGTGTTGGGGACCTTGACAAGGAGATGTCCTTCAGCTGAGACAGAACACCACCTACCAACATGTTGACCTCAAGGGACATATCAGATATTTTCTTTCCTACTGTGGAGAAGCAAGGTGCATTTGATGTCTGATCCTCGCATGAGGTCAAGATTGTTGAAATTACCTCTTTGGTACTATTGGTCAGTAGAGCCTCGTCTGTTTCAGTCCAGAGAAGTTTTGAACTCTCGCTGACACCCCTGTGTAGAGCCACTTCAAGGTTCAAACTGTGCAAGTGAGGCACACTCTTACTAGCTTGCCTCAAGTCCTGGCTTGCCAAACCAAGGTACTCCTTAGTCCCAAGATTTCCAGAGTCCTCTGTGGGTATATGACTAGACATTCTTCTCTGCATGTCTGACCTCCGCTGGTGAATGATGAAGTCCTTTAATGTCTTCTGAATATTGTTATATAAACTAGTGGTAGCAGACCAGATCCTACTCTGTAGCTTTTGTGCATTTTCCTGGACGTCAGGTTCTCTCTCCTCTACTTCTGCAGGTTGCGCCAAGCTCTGCAGGTCTTCCACAAATGTGTCAATGATGCCAAAGGCAGCAGAATCCGCACAAATATCCTTTGACCATGTGTACTGGTTTTGAATGGAACAAGACCTGGAATAAGCAGGCTGTGCACTAGTTAAGCTACTGGAGGACTTTTTAACTAGGAACTCACTCACTGCTTGAGTGGCATTTCTCTTAAATTCCTCACTTGAGAGTTTTCTAATACAATCTAACAGACTGGTCAAAGAAGCTGTGGCCTTACTTCTGCTGTCCTCAATTTGACAGGGGAACTCACATACTATTGGTGATGAGGACCTGGAATGGGAGATATCCCCAAGCTGAGCCAGAACACCCTCTACAATTGTCTCTCTCTCAATAGAGAAGCCTGATCCTTTTTCTCCAACAGTGTTGTACAAGACCAGAAGCTCTGAGATGACTTCTTTGGTGCAAGTTGTCAGAAGGAGCTTGCTTTCTTCTGACTCAGTTTTTGCCCAAAGAAGTTTTGAGCTCTCACTTAGGCCTCTTTGTAAAGTAACTGCACCAGTGGACTCTGGCAAATGAGGCTCACTCTTACTGGGCCTATATTTCATGTCTAAGCAAGGAAGTGGAACTGTCTCCTTAAACTCAGCATTTGTGATGTTGTCATCAGATGTGACAATGCTCTTTAGGGCAAATCTCTGAAGCTTGCCGAAATAATCTTTCAAGTTGTTTTGGATGCTGTGGTAAATGTGAACAGCAGCAGACCAGGCACTCTTCTGTTGGGGACTCTCTTCAGATTCAGCCAAGGACTTCATATCTGACACGAAAGTCTTAACAACTACTGACGCTGCTGAGCCCACTGGGTGAATTGACTCTGTCTTTACAATGCCAGACAATGTTTGACCTGATACAGCACCTGTTAACTCAGACTGAATGACTGAACTAGGAAAGCTCAAACTACTGACTTTTTTGTCAAGAACTCCACTCACTGCTTGTATTGCTGATGTTTGAAACTCCCGGCTGGAGAGTTTTTGGATGCTCTTAGATGTGAGCGTGCAGGAGGAACCAGATTCACCAATATTGTAGCTGGTCTCGTATTTCCTTATCAGGGCATCAAGATTGTAAATGAAGCCAACATGCGATGCCAAAAACGTGATTTTGTCCTTCAGATCTTCCAGCAAATTCTGTTCGTTCTCGTCAACAAAAGCCACCATTGTGTCAGAGATCATGGTCATGACTTGCCCTGTTAGACTTTTGCTCTCTTGGTCAACTTTTTCAAGTTTAGCGGCCAGCTCTCTCACCATGCTCTCAGTCACCTTGGTCTGTGAGTCTCCCCTTACCGGTGTCACTACAGAGGTTTGGCTAGCGGAGGCACTCTTAACGACCACTGATAAGGCCGACTTGACATCTTTAGCCAACTCTGCCATTACAGCAGGGGTTAGCATCATAGAGCCTGCACTTCCAGATGGAGAATTGGACATGCATGCAAGTTTGGATAGAGAACCTTGCAGGCTGTCCTGCACACAGGTGACAAGGGTGTCCTCTGAGACACCTAAGAGGACTTGTAGCGTCTCAGAGTTGGTTGTTTTCTTCTGCACATCAGACAGAGAGGTTAGAGTCCTTGGGAAAAAAAACGCAGAAATCATCAAAGTCAAACAAATAATATGTAAGGCTGTGATGCACATTCAGTGTGTCAAATACATCTGCACCATTGAAAACAATGAGGAAAACGCTGCTGTTTCTCTGAGAAAAAACCTTAGTGTGATGTCAGCCTAACTGCTTAATTTCTAAAGCCCAACAAAATGTATTTTGTATAAGTCATTTGTATTGAAACTGGCCTGTAGATATCTATCTATCCTGGCAATATCTATCCTCTACAAAAATCCAAATTGCTATAAACTTCAAATACTGTAACTTCTAATAACTTCAAGGACAATCATAAATACAAGGCAGTTTGAAGAATGTTAAAGGGAAATTTCTAAATGTTTCAACTTCATATTCATCATCTCCAGCACCACCCCAACATCAGCATATGTGAAAAATGGGCATTTCTATGTTTTGTAGTAAAAAAGAAAGAGGAAGATAAGTGTTTTCTATGACATCATCAACCAATTAGTAGGCAATGCCTACTCATAATTGGTTAAAAATCACATGATGCACACTGATGATGTCATTAGAATCTAGAGCTGAGCATTTAACCAACATTTTTGTTATTTTTCGGTTTTTAAACAATTAATTGACCGACGTCGGCTCAATTATTTGAATTCCATATAGTTAATTTTTTTCTTCTTCTGTGAGCTCGATGCTCAGTTTCTGTAGAGATAAATCAGATCAAGCACGAACTATGCAATGTAGTAGGGAGTTGTAGTTTCCAACAGGCCAATATTCTACATAGTTTAGCACAGAAAATACGGCAATTAATTCCCATAATCCATTGCACGCCCACTTGCTTGTCCACTCTGTGTGGAGCAGATACGGAAACCTCATTGACTGAGACGGAGAGACGAGAGAATGCATGAGAGAGATAAAAAGCAGTTGCGTTGCGAGGATTCTCTACCTGGAAATACATGATCTAAGTGATTGACAGTTGGTGTTCAGCGGTCATAAAAGTAGGTCTTATTTACTTAGAAGAACTACTAAAATAGTGATTTTGTCAGACAGGATAAGCAGCAGCTCTATAGAGATGAGTTGATGACTTGGAATGAAATAATAAAGTCATCAAATAAATATTTTATATGAGAAAGTAAATGATGGTTGATAAGTCATTAACAGTAATGGACAGTCACTACCATCATGGGACTTTTATTCATTGTTTTATTATGTGTTGTTACAGCATTCAACACACATAATCCATAGTGCATTCAATGTCTAAAAAAAGTATTGAAATCCAAAACCGTGATTATTTTTTAAATATTTGAATCGAAACCAAACCAACCTCAAAAAGCACTAATTTCTTAGCCCTATTGGAAACAGTTACGTCCCTCTGTATTTTTTTTACTACAAAGCATGGAAATGTGTAATTTTCACATATGGTGATGCTGGAGATGAATATGAAGTTGTTAAATTTCCCTTTAAGAACATACCTCATGGCCCCCTTGGGCAGGTAGCTTCCACTGCCCAGACTGCCCCTAGTCAGGTAAATCTCCTTGAACTTAAGTTGTGATTCCTGTTCTTCTTCCTCTTCCTGCTCCATACAGTTGGAGGAAGGGTAGGGAGTCGGGATGCGAAAGCTATTGTAAGACTTTCGACTGCCTGGCCTCTTAGGTACACCAGCCTCAGTAAATCTCACGCGGGACTTGGTGTTAGTCTTATCGTCTAACAGACTGGTGAGTGACGCTGTGAGAGATCTCTGTGACAATGGAGAGGAGGCAGCATCTTGGATGCCCAGTAGTTCGTAAAGACCTGGGATGATGATCTGCATCAGCTTGTCCGATAAAAACTGGACAATCCTCAGACACAAGCCGGCAAGCTGTTGTTTTGTCAGCTGTATTCCAGAAACAGAAGAAGTGTTTTAAAATGTTGCATAGTGCATCTTTCAAAAGCTTATGAACAAGGTTAAACATTAGGCAGAGTTTTCATGGTAATCTAATTAAATTGTCAGTAACATGATCTTACCGGGTCAAACATGCCCTCACGAATCCCCTCCATTGCCTGAAAACAATATTGTTATAAATGTTGTCATATCAGGATGCGTGGCAGAATTGTTTTTATTTAATTATTTGCCTGATCGTGAAGTTATACTTGCTTTGTGTCAGTTGTTTTGGCAAAATTGCAATGTGACAACTTTTCTAGCACTGAACATTTTTTTCCGATTGATCAGTTTCTAATTTGATCCTATTTCCTTGAAGGTGTGATAGTACCAAAGAAAACAGAACATACTTCTCAGTTAGGTTTTGAAGGAAGTCCATAAGTGTCAGATCTTCTGTGGTTTCCATCAGTGAGGTTGCTCTGCTCCTGGTAGAATTGCTCTGCTCCTGGTAGAAATGTAATTATATTGCAAATAATCAAACTTAATATACAACAAATATCATACTGAAATAATTATTAACTGTTAAAGAGTGGAGGAGCATTGGCAACGTTGGACAAATTTAAACAACTGACACACAACAGAGATGGTTGTGGTACGTCAACATTGCCAATGATAGCATCACTATAACATTTTATTGGATTCATGTTGTAAAATGAAATGACAAGGTCAACTTACCATCTCATTGACAGCTTCAGAGGTCAGGTGGTCATCCATCACACAGACAGGCAGGTCTAGAGACTGGGACAAGGCTCTATGGTCATAACCAGGAGAGAATGGAAACATCAGAGCAGTCCCAATGGCAGAATCTAACCACTGTCTTCATGTCAAAGACTCACTCACTCATTTGCTTTGTCAAACCTACCCCTTAGAATGACTTCGATATTAACACTGAATATATTTTGTTATTAAGAGATCTCTCAATAATAATTCTCACAATAGCATATTGGTAGTAGTCAGTGACATATTAAAGCTAAGCAGGGCTGGGTGTAGTTAAATCCCTGGATGGGGTTCGATCCCGGGCTGAGGTGCTGCCTATAGTTTTTTTCTGAAAGTGTATATAATGTTGAAAATCTGACATGGTTTCAAAGGTACAAATTCAACCTATTTTATACAAGGTTTGGCTATGCTGAATTTACTTTACAATGATAACATCATCCTGTGGTTGAAATTTCACCCTCAAAACAGCAGTTAGGCCTATACCCCATTATATCCACCAGGCCTCCCCACACACACACTTTATATTTTACCAATATATATGCAGCCCACCAGCCCTAAAGCATGAACATGTTTTTTTGCTAGAAAATGTGGATTAAGAGAAGCAAAATGATCCTTTACGCTAGTTTCATCTAAATAGAAGGGCAACATGACATTGATAAACTTTGTCATATCTGCTTTCACCGGGATTTAAAAACCCAGGCTTTCCTAAAATGTTTACCTCAGCCAGTCTAGAACCCAGGTGTGTCTACAAAACACATGTACTCCTCCATAAGGTTCATGGGTTCCCTATTATTTTATCCCAGTACAAGAGGGGCAACTGGATTCAGGATTAAACACAAGCAGTCTTTAAGGTATATCTTATTACAGTTTAGGCCTACCTTATTATTTTCTTCCATCTGGCAAAATCATTTTAAGGAATGAAATCTGTTTCGTTGCTAGTATTATTAGTAACTGTAGGAAAATACAGCTGTAAAGTACAAGAATCAGCTACTTTCTGAAGGGCAGCCAAGCTCATAAGCAATTTAGAACCTACAGACAATTAAGACAAAATTGGAACGCATGAATGTGTCACAAACGAGACTTGGCTTTGGGGATTTTTTCTGTAAGGCTATTAAGACTCTCTATGCAAATGGTAACAGCTCTATCAAATTGAAATATGGCACCTCACCTAGATTTGAGTTAAAGAGAGGAATTAGGCAAGGTCGTCCTATCTCTCCGTACCTGTTTTTATTAATCACCCAACTTCTTGCAAATTCTTTAAATAATAGTCCTGTACAAGGTATTTCCATAGCTGGTAAAGAAATTATTATAAGCCAGCTGGCTGACGACACTACACTTTTTCTGAAAGACGCTAACCAAATTCCCATATCGATCAATGTGATACAATCCTTTTCCAAAGTGTCTGGTCTATATCTTAACATTAATAAACGTGAACTCATAGCTGTCAAAGATTGTGTGACACCTTCATATTATGGTATTCCAGTAAAAGAAGAACTTACATATTTAGGCATAACCATTACAAAGGATCAGAAGTCTAGAGGCTTACTAAATTTGAACCCTCTTATTAAAAAAACCCAGAAGAAACTAAATCAATGGCTACAGAGGGACTTATCTTTAAAAGGTAGAGTCCTAATAACCAAGGCTGAAGGTATCTCTAGACTAGCATATGGTGCTCTATCTTTATATCTTGACCGTAAAATAAGCAAGGAGATAGACCAGATGCTTTTGAACTTTCTTTGGAGGAACCGTACCCATTACATTAGGAAAACTGTTGTAATGAACACTTATGAGAATGGTGGACTGAATTTTCTGGACTTTACTACTTTAAATAATACTTTTAAGATCAATTGGATAAAACAATTCCTAAGAAGACCCACTTCTATCTGGAATTGTATTCCTCATCATGTCTTCTCTACTTTTGGTGGCCTTAACTTCATGTTGTTTTGCAATGATAATATTGACAAAGTTCCAGTGAAACTTTCTGCTTTTCATCGGCAGGTTTTCTTGTCATGGTCCTTAATTTATAAACACCATTTTTCTCCACACAGATATTATATATGGAATAATCGGGATATATTGTATAAAAATACCTCTCTGTTTTTAGAATATTGGTTCCGAAATAATATCCTATTGGTGAGCCAACTGGTAAATGCAGAGGGTGTTTTACTCAGTTATAAAGAATTCTTATTACTTTACAAGGTCCCTGTAACACCTAAAGATTTTGCAATTGTTTTAGATGCCATTCCCTCAGGTGTTGCTATGTTATTCAGGAACATGTCAAGACCTGACCCTCAGAGCCTACCTTCTATTGACCCTGTTGACTCATCAGTAGGAAAGACCTGACCCTCAGAGCCTACCTTCTGTTGACCCTGTTGACTCATCAGTAGGAAAGATTTGTTTCTCTTTTGATCCATTCAACAACAGAGCGATACGATCCTTGTTTCAGCAGGATGTTGTATCTATCTATACCTTATGTCATGCCTTATTGGAATGGATTTATTGATAATATCTGTTGGAAAAAAGTTTGGATGTTGCCACACACTTGTTAACAAAATTTAGGAAGTTTCCTTTAAAATGATTCATAAATATTATCCTGCCAACCACTATATGAAGAAGTTTAAGGAAAACATCAACTCAAATTGCTCCTTTTGTAATGACCACCCAGAAACAGTTGTGCATCTTTTTTGGCATTGTATGCATGTAAGAAAACTACCCTACAAAAAGAAATTGAACTGTATTTTAAGACGGTTAAATGCTCTAACAAAAAAGCTGTTAGAATTGTAAGTACATGCATGTCCCTTAAAGTCCTTGTGTAATTGTAATGTGATATTGTACCCCCTAGCTCGATTGTCTATTGTTTGTAATCTATGTATGCTTGTGTTCCCTCATGTGCTTTATGTATTGATTTGTTATTAATTTAAAAAAATGTTTAAAAAAATGTAAAAAAAATAAAATAATTGTTTTTAAACGCCATGTTATTTTAGGGCGTGGCTCCGCATTTGTGACCGGGTGTCTTATTTCTATTTCCCGGTATCCGTTAGTGCTGGAATTTGCGATTAATACTTTTCTCATGCCGAAACCGGATTAGATACATACCGGTAGTTAAATGTCAAAAATTATTATATTCGCAATGTCATTAAACAACAACAACAACATATATAGCTACTACAATTTCGAAACATGATTTTGTCATCAGTTCAGTACCATTTGTTTGATTTTGTGGACCCACGACTAAACTTTATCTATGTTAGCTAGTTGCTAGCGACGCTAGTCAGCATAGCAAGCTGTCAAATCCAGTGGAAACCGATGCAACCCTGCTGCCAAATAAGGGCTAGCTCGATGACCCGTGGTAACAGTGGGGTCCCCATGAGTTTCAAGGCTTTAATAAGTGCTATCGTGCAGAAAAAGCGAATAAAATACTGGTTGATGAGCTAGCTAAGTTAGCAAGACGGGTATGACCGTTAACAGCGTGCATGCACAAATGCATGACGACACATTGAATATAAGTGAAGCAGGCATGCAGAACGAGATCGCCCCACCAAGCCAGATAGTAGAGGGGTACAACAACGCCGGGACACAGAGGCATAGCTCATACAATTATATTTTGTCCGGGTCAATGACAATACATGTTGAAAAATAAATACCTGCGTCAAATATATGGCATCGCATGCTAGTGCCAAGATAGCTTGCATGATTTTTTTTTTTAAATCCGGTGACCACTAGATGTCCTCATATATCCACATTTAGATCAAATATACTTGATTTTTCATCAGTACTGTGAATGACAAGCCCACTGAATCTAGTTTAATAATCTTTATACTCAGCAGGTAGAGGCCTAGCTACTTCAAATCAGTGCTTCATTTTAGCCGGATCATGCCAGAACAGGATCCGGCACCTTTCCGTTCTGGACTGCTTTGTTCTGGAACCTATTTGGCCGAATCCGGTACCTCTCGTGCCATGAAAAATAATTTTCACTTTTTGCTATGTAACAATTATAATAAAAGCGATCAAAGTTCATTCGAGTTGCCTCTGTAACAGGGTTATATTGGTGATTCCCCTTGCCACTTTATTGTTAAGCCAATGGGTTTTTGGTTTGAGTTTGTCTTGCCTTCACCTACTCAACGTGGCATCTTATTGGCTGGTTTGAATAGCTGCTTACGAGGGGGGATGTTCCAGTTAAAATCGTCCCAGTGAACAAGCACCAAACCAGCGGTAAGTTGTTGGTTGCAAAGCACAGTACATCAAAAGTGATGTTTATACTCTCAAGTGATGATTTAAATGTACAATTTATATCAAATTGTTTGTAAATGTTGTTCGAACATCACACATAAGATGCAGTGGTTTTTGGAGAATATTTGTTGTACATTTTGTTGTAGAGAATTCCCGCCAGTACTAGCTAGCAACTTACTGTGTCTGGTGGGGGGGTCATATATTTTGTACAGTGCGTGAGTGCAGAGTTGGATGGTGAGACGTGCATTGCACGACGTGCAATTTTGTGCCGTTCCTATCAGGTACATTGTTAAATATATTATATTGTAATTGTATTATTTTGGTACCTACCCCAGTGAACAAGCACCAAACCAGCCTGCGTGCGTGAGTGCATAGTTGGATGGTGAGACGTGCATTGCATGACGTGCAATTTTGTGCCGTTCCTATCAGAATAAATCTACATGACTGGTGCTACATGTTCCGTGTCGATGACTGATTGTACACAACGCAAGAAGAGTACTGTTACACCTCTTCGTCAATTATCCTGCCCCCTCATCTCTCCAGAGTTGCACTTCATCATTTGTTTCCTTATAGAATCATAGCTGCATGAAGGGTTCTGGAGGAATTTTCTAAAGTTACGGAATTACTGCTGTCTGTTCATAAATAAATTAAATCATTCAGAATAGCCTAATACGTCATGAGAAACCCTATAATTTAGCTACAGAGGACCAATGGCCCCTGTTTTTAAATAGCCTAGCTGCGGATTGTAGCCCAATAACAAAGAATAGCCTACAGTCGGGAACGCGAGGCAAATCTGTCAGTGAAAAAACAGCACGCAGACAAAACAGGCCTTTTGCAATATTTCAAATACAATCGAGGGAAAACACAGGTTGAAAAGCAATGACTCTTGCTGAAAAGATAAGACTATGCTGTAGACTACCAAAATATTTGATCAACTCCCAAACATTGTTTTACAAAACAGAGAGAGGGAGAGATAGGCTTTTGACACGAGCGCATCGACAATCTCCAGCGAGTGAGCTGCGCATCATTGGGTGAGTCAGTGAAACTGGAAAGCATTTTTAGGACTAATTTCCTCCTCATATTGTAGCCTACTATATGTTTCTGCACAAACCTAGGCCTATATGCTATTGATGGATTCAAGACAAGGTCGTTTTTATTGATCTCAGATACTAAGTTTGTCAGTGTCAAAGTAGCCTGCCATTTCGATCATTTGTGCTGATTAAAAAAGATAATGCCAAAGTCTCCAGTCATGTAAAAGGATGTAGAATTGCACGAAATGCGGTTTTAAAAAGGCCAACACTTTCCCGGACCCTAGGCTACTAAAAATGTTCCCCATGTGTGCACCTTCTATAAGTGGCTCTACCCAAATGTGATGATATGTCCAGAGCCAGACAGGGACAGAACTCACTCTGTTCCACAAAGTTCTGTGGAAGATTTGCTAACAGAGGAGAGTGGTTATGTATCTAAGTACAAATGTAACCATCAGAATAATGTTTATTTGTGTTCCTTACTCCTTACTTACACATCCCATCATTGACATAGTCAAAGCCAGACCTTCTGTCTGTCTCTCCTTCTTGCTGGTTGACTAGAGTGGAAATCTATAGTATTGTATGGTTGACCTGGGATAGAGCTGAAATGTGGCCCGATGTAGTGTTGCCTTTGTACCAAACACCCTTACAGTCATAAACCTTTTCCACATGTAATCGCCTCGACCTCAGTCTGGTGTTCGCTAACAGTATCTGAAGAGTCTGTATACCCAGTGGTGTATAGTACAGTAGAGCACAGCAGACAGAGTACAGTAGACAGAGTACAGTAGAGCACAGCAGAGTACAGTAGAGCACAGCAGACTACAGTAGAGCACAGCAGAGTACAGCAGACTACAGTAGAGCACAGCAGAGAACAGCAGACAGAGTACAGTAGAGTACAGTAGAGCACAGCAGGCCATGTAGTAGGAGAAGAAGAGGCCCTTTGGGTTCATTGAAATACATATTCATAATATTTCTGTTAACAATTTAATCTGCACCCAGATTAGTGTTCAATGTGATAGAACAAAACTCAGTACAGCACATGAATTAGAAAATGTTGTTACAAGTTTGAGCCACGAGATGGTGGTAGATTATACATTTAAATAGCATGGATCTTTGATTTGTCTCTGGATAGAAATTGCCCTTGGGCACAGATCTAGGATCAGTTTACTCTCACCAAATCCTAACCTTTACCATTAGCAGTAAAAACACAAACCAGACCTGAGATCAGTGCAAAGGAGCCACTTCATCTTACCCCTGTAATTATATGACTCCTAACTTATATATACTGAGTGTACCAAACATTAGAAACACCTTCCTAATATTGAGTTGCACCCCGCCTTTTGCCATCAGAACAGCCTCAATTCGTTGGGGCATGGACTCTACAAGGTGTTTGAAAGCGTTCCCCAGGGATGCTGGCCCATGTTGACTCCAATGCTTCCAACAGTTGTGCCAAATTGGCTGGATGTTCTTTGGGTGGTGGACCATTCATGATACACACAGGAAACTGTTGAGTGTGAAAAACCCCAGCAGCATTGCAGTTCTTGACACAAACCGGTGCACCTGGCACCTACTACCCCGTTCAAAGGCACTTAAATATTTTGTCTTGCCCATTCACCCTCTGAATGGCACACATACACAATCTATGCCTCAATTGTCACAAGGCTTAAAAATCATTATTTAACCTTCCTGCTCCCCTTCATCTACACTGAAGTGGATTTAACAAGTGACATCATTAAGGGATCATAGCTTTCACCTGGATTCACCTGGTCAGTCTTTGTCATGGAAAGAACAGGTGTTCATAATGTTTTGTTTACTCGGTGTATAAACACAACGTAGGTATTTTTGTAAAACAAGTGAATTTACTGTTTATCCATGGTCTTATACTTCAGCGGGAGCCGGTGGTGCGTGTGTTCAGTGCCGTGAAGTGGGAGACCCTCTCAGTCTTGGGCACTGTGTTTCTCCTGAGTACGTCTGTGGCCAGGCTCATGACCCTGGTGTCCCAGCAGTGTGGGCTTCCCGTCAGCTCCTTCAGACTGAGCTCTCCCACCGGCCTGCAACTCTACGATTGCAACCGGCTGCACGACGACGCCATTGACCTGGGTATGGCCTTCCTTGTGCAGTAGATCAATGGTCCTCTGGCTCAACACCTTATGGATGTAACACAGAGACAAATGGACTGTATGGAACACATTCTTGGTTCATGGCAACCAGGAGGACAACCTGCATGTGTCTCTGTCTCCCAGGGGCTACTCTACGGTTGGACACCTGGGATGGGTGGGCAGAGTTCCTCAGAGGCTGCTTCCTGGGACACAGACTGACCGTCCAACGACACCCGTCTAGGGAGAGACCTGTGATGAGGTCAGAATACACATCTACACACTGAACTGTATGATAGACTTACTATCAACAGTGATTGTACTGAACCTTTATATAGCTTACAATGATGGTACTGACCCTATATATATAGCTTACAATGATAGTACTGACCCTGTATATAGCTTACAATAATGGTACTGACCCTGTATATAGCTTACAATGATAGTACTGACCCTGTATATAGCTTACAATGATAGTACTGACCCTGTATATAGCTTACAATAATGGTACTGACCCTGTATATAGCTTACAATGATAGTACTGACCCTGTATATAGCTTACAATAATGGTACTGACCCTTTATATAGCTTACAATGATAGTACTGACATTGTATATAGCTTACAATGATAGTACTGACCCTGTATATAGCTTACAATGATAGTACTGACCCTGTATATAGCTTACAATGATAGTACTGACCCTGTATATAGCTTACAATGATAGTACTGACATTGTATATAGCTTACAATGATAGTACTGACCCTGTATATAGCTTACAATGATAGTACTGACCCTGTATATAGCTTACAATGATAGTACTGACCCTGTATATAGCTTACAATGATAGTACTGACCCTGTATATAGCTTACAATGATAGTACTGACCCTGTATATAGCTTATATTCTTGTGTTTTTTTCCTTCATACGTTTTTTCTCTTACCCTGATATTTAATACTGCATTGTGGGAAAGAGCTTGCAAGTAAGCATTTTACTGTACTGTTTTATAACCCACTGTATCTTGTGAACTTGACAAAAAAAAACTTGAAACGTGTTATAAATACATTGATTCTGTATTATTCCAGGTTCCAGCTCCGGGTGGCACTCTACATCGCTGCTTCTCTGGGCCACCTGGACCTGGCTGCTGGAGAGGGGGGTGCGTGTCATTGAGCCGGTGGGGGTTCACCCTTACCGTGAGTGGTGCCACCAGACGGCCCACCCCGACGTCGCCAAGTGTCCCGCTGTCGCCTCCATCGAGCGCGGCCAGCTCACCATCCTCAAACTCTTTATCGCCAGCAGCGTTTTGACCCTTGCCTGTCGGGATCCCCAGGGTCGTGTCCCCCTGAGGATCGCCCTTCAGTACAGCCACAGGGAGTGTGTGAGTCACTCTGCCACCAAGTTGTGCTCTGTGGTGGTCCTCCCAGGTATGGCCCTGCCCATGCGGACATACCTCCAGATAAAGGGCTGGGTGAGGCTGGGGCAGAGGAGGGCAGCATCCAGGCACTGCATGGGCCTCAACAGGGCTCCGTTCAGGACCAGGGTGGGCGACACGGTCCTGGTGGACGGCTTCACCCTCCCCAAGATGTCCTCCAAGCCCAGGAGGAGTGAGGCCAAGGCGAGTAACAGGGTGATGTCCACAGCCTCTCGACGTTTGACCCCCATCAACTGCCCATCTCATGTATCCTGCCCGCTCCGCGCCCTGGCATCCCAGGATAAACCTCTTCAATTAAATCAAATCAAATCAAATTTTATTTGTCACATACACATGGTTAACAGATGTTAATGCGAGTGTAGCGAAATGCTTGTGCTTCTAGTTCCGACAATGCAGTAATAACCAACAAGTAATCTAACTAACAATTCCAAAACTACTGTCTTATACACAGTGTAAGGGGATAAAGAATATGTACATAAGGATATATGAATGAGTGATGGTACAGAGCAGCATAGGCAAGATACAGTAGATGGTATCGAGTACAGTACATACATATGAGATGAGTATGTAAACAAAGTGGCATAGTTAAAGTGGCTAGTGATACATGTATTATATAAGGATGCAGTCGATGATATAGAGTACAGTATATACGTATGCATATGAGATTAATAATGTAGGGTAAGTAACATTATATAAGGTAGCATTGTTTAAAGTGGCTAGTGATATATTTACATCATTTCCCATCAATTCCCATTATTAAAGTGGCTGGAGTTGAGTCAGTGTCAGTGTGTTGGCAGCAGCCACTCAATGTTAGTGGTGGCTGTTTAACAGTCTGATGGCCTTGTGAGGTAGAATCTGTTTTTCAGTCTCTCGGTCCCAGCTTTGATGCACCTGTACTGACCTCGCCTTCTGAATGATAGCGGGGTGAACAGGCAGTGGCTCGGGTGGTTGATGTCCTTGATGATCTTTATGGCCTACCACTGTTGTGTCGTCCGCAAACTTGATGATTGAGTTGGAGGCGTGCGTGGCCACGCAGTCGTGGGTGAACAGGGAGTACAGGAGAGGGCTCAGAACGCACCCTTGTGGGGCCCCAGTGTTGAGGATCAGCGGGGAGGAGATGTTGTTGCCTACCCTCACCACCTGGGGGCGGCCCGTCAGGAAGTCTAGTACCCAGTTGCACAGGGCGGGGTCGAGACCCAGGGTCTCGAGCTTGATGACGAGCTTGGAGGGTACTATGGTGTTGAATGCCGAGCTGTAGTCGATGAACAGCATTCTCACATAGGTATTCCTCTTGTCCAGATGGGTTAGGGCAGTGTGCAGTGTGGTTGAGATTGCATCGTCTGTGGACCTATTTGGGCGGTAAGCAAATTGGAGTGGTTCTAGGGTGTCAGGTAGGGTGGAGGTGATATGGTCCTACTAGTCTCTCAAAGCACTTCATGATGATGGAAGTGAGTGCTATGGGGCGGTAGTCGTTTAGCTCAGTTACCTTAGCTTTCTTGGGAACAGGAACAATGGTGTCCCTCTTGAAGCATGTGGGAACAGCAGACTGGTATAGGGATTGATTGAATATGTCCGTAAACACACCGGCCAGCTGGTCTGCGCATGCTCTGAGGGCGCGGCTGGGGATGCCGTCTGGGCCTGCAGCCTTGCGAGGGTTAACACGTTTAAATGTCTTACTCACCTCGGCTGCAGTGAAGGAGAGACCGCATGTTTTCGTTGCAGGCCGTGTCAGTGGCACTGTATTGTCCTCAAAGCGGGCAAAAAAGTTATTTAGTCTGCCTGGGAGCAAGACATCCTGGTCCGTGACTGGGCTGGATTTCTTCCTGCAGTCCGTGATTGACTGTAGACCCTGCCACATGCCTCTTGTGTCTGAGCCGTTGAATTGAGATTCTACTTTGTCTCTGTACTGACGCTTAGCTTGTTTGATAGCCTTGCAGAGGGAATAGCTGCACTGTTTGTATTCGGTCATGTTACCAGACACCTTGCCCTGATTAAAAGCAGTGGTTCGCGCTTTCAGTTTCACGCGAATGCTGCCATCAATCCACGGTTTCTGGTTAGGGAATGATTTAATCGTTGCTATGGGAACGACATCTTCAACGCACGTTCTAATGAACTCGCACACCGAATCAGCGTATTCGTCAATATTGTTATCTGACGCAATACGAAACATATCCCAGTCCACGTGATGGAAGCAGTCTCGGAGTGTGGAGTCAGCTTGGTCGGACCAGCGTTGGACAGACCTCAGCGTGGAAGCCTCTTGTTTTAGTTTCTGTCTGTAGGCAGGGATCAACAAAATGGAGTCGTGGTCAGCTTTTCCGAAAGGGGGGCGGGGCAGGGCCTTATATGCGTCGCGGAAGTTAGAGTAACAATGGTTCAAGGTCTTTCCACCCCTGGTTGCGCAATCGATATGCTGATAAAATTTAGGGAGTCTTGTTTTCAGATTAGCCTTGTTAAAATCCCCAGCTACAATGAATGCAGCCTCCGGATTAATGGTTTCCAGTTTGCAAAGAGTTAAATAAAGTTTGTTCAGAGCCATCGATGTGTCTGCTTGGGGGGGATATACAGTGCCTTGCGAAAGTATTCGGCCCCGTTGAACTTTGCGACCTTTTGCCACATTTCAGGCTTCAAACATAAAGATATAAAACTGTATTTTTTTGTGAAGAATCAACAACAAGTGGGACACAATCATGAAGTGGAACGACATTTATTGGATATTTCAAACTTTTTTAACAAATCAAAAACTGAAAAATTGGGCGTGCAAAATTATTCAGCCCCCTTAAGTTAATACTTTGTAGCGCCACCTTTTGCTGCGATTACAGCTGTAAGTCGCTTGGGGTATGTCTCTATCAGTTTTGCACATCGAGAGACAGAATTTTTTTCCCATTCCTCCTTGCAAAACAGCTCGAGCTCAGTGAGGTTGGATGGAGAGCATTTGTGAACAGCAGTTTTCAGTTCTTTCCACAGATTCTCGATTGGATTCAGGTCTGGACTTTGACTTGGCCATTCTAACACCTGGATATGTTTATTTTTGAACCATTCCATTGTAGATTTTGCTTTATGTTTTGGATCATTGTCTTGTTGGAAGACAAATCTCCGTCCCAGTCTCAGGTCTTTTGCAGACTCCATCAGGTTTTCTTCCAGAATGGTCCTGTATTTGGCTCCATCCATCTTCCCATCAATTTTAACCATCTTCCCTGTCCCTGCTGAAGAAAAGCAGGCCCAAACCATGATGCTGCCACCACCATGTTTGACAGTGGGGATGGTGTGTTCAGCTGTGTTGCTTTTACGCCAAACATAACATTTTGCATTGTTGCCAAAAAGTTCAATTTTGGTTTCATCTGACCAGAGCACCTTCTTCCACATGTTTGGTGTGGCTTGTGGCAAACTTTAAACGACACTTTTTATGGATATCTTTAAGAAATGGCTTTCTTCTTGCCACTCTTCCATAAAGGCCAGATTTGTGCAATATACGACTGATTGTTGTCCTATGGACAGAGTCTCCCACCTCAGCTGTAGATCTCTGCAGTTCATCCAGAGTGATCATGGGCCTCTTGGCTGCATCTCTGATCAGTCTTCTCCTTGTATGAGCTGAAAGTTTAGAGGGACGGCCAGGTCTTGGTAGATTTGCAGTGGTCTGATACTCCTTCCATTTCAATATTATCGCTTGCACAGTGCTCCTTGGGATGTTTAAAGCTTGGGAAATCTTTTTGTATCCAAATCCGGCTTTGAACTTCTTCACAACAGTATCTCGGACCTGCCTGTTGTGTTCCTTGTTCTTCATGATGCTCTCTGCGCTTTTAACAGACCTCTGAGACTATCACAGTGCAGGTGCATTTATACGGAGACTTGATTACACACAGGTGGATTGTATTTATCATCATTAGTCATTTAGGTCAACATTGGATCATTCAGAGATCCTCACTGAACTTCTGGAGAGAGTTTGCTGCACTGAAAGTAAAGGGGCTGAATAATTTTGCACGCCCAATTTTTCAGTTTTTGATTTGTTAAAAAAGTTATAAAATATCCAATAAATGTTGTTCCACTTCATGATTGTGTCCCACTTGTTGTTGATTCTTCACAAAAAAAATACAGTTTTATATCTTTATGTTTGAAGCCTGAAATGTGGCGAAAGGTCGCAAAGTTCAACGGGGCCGAATACTTTCGCAAGGCACTGTATACGGCTGTGATTATAATCGAAGAGAATTCTCTTGGTAGATAATGCGGTCTACATTTGATTGTGAGGAATTCTAAATCAGGTGAACAGAAGGATTTGAGTTCCTGTATGTTTCTTTCATCACACCATGTCTCGTTAGCCATAAGGTATACGCCCCCGCCCCTCTTCTTACCAGAAAGATGTTTGTTTCTGTCGGCGCGATGCGTGGAGAAACCCGTTGGCTGCACCGCCTCGGATAGCGTCTCTCCAGTGAGCCATGTTTCCGTGAAGCAAAGAACGTTACAGTCTCTGATGTCCCTCTGGAATGCTACCCTTGCTCGGATTTCATCAACCTTGTTGTCAAGAGACTGGACATTGGCAAGAAGAATGCTAGGGAGTGGTGCACAGTGTGCCCGTCTCCGGAGTCTGACCAGAAGACCGCCTCGTTTCCCTCTTTTTCGGAATGGTTTTTTTGGGTCGCTGCATGGGATCCACTCCGTTGTCCTGTTTGTAAGGCAGAACACAGGATCCGCGTCGCGAAAAACATATTCTTGGTCGTACTGATGGTGAGTTGACTCTGATCTTATATTCAGTAGTTCTTCTCGACTGTATGTAATGAAACCTAAGATGATCTGGGGTAGTAATGTAAGAAATAACACGTAAAAAAACAAAAAACTGCATAGTTTCCTAGGAACGCGAAGCGAGGCGGCCCGCGAAGCGAGGCGGCTACACCCTGTGGCCACGAGGGATGAAAGAGAGAAGAAGAGGGGATGTGCAGGGAAGGGATGTGAGGAAGATGAGAGTGGGGATCAGAACAGCAACCAATGGAGGAGCAGAGTCCCGCTCCCGCCCATTTCCAGAGACACCAATCTCAGACCTGTGTTTGCCTCGCCAAACTCCGGCCAGATACTCACCACCTCACTGGAGGCCTTTTCTCTCCACTGCGACCGCACACCCAGAGAAAACGCCATATACTGTTTGGCCTTGGCCAGGTTAGTCCAAGTTTAAATGACAGCTACGGTGAATACGAATATTTCTCTGGAGGTTTCTTATGAAAGGTGTGAATACTGTCAGAAGAAGCCTCCTATAATCAGTGGTGGGGGGGGGGACACATGTAAAAGCTGTTTACACACTTTTTATTTTATTTTGTTCAAGCATTTACCCACCTTTTGTGGAAGATGCATTGAAAGTAGAGGGAGCGTTACTTCTTTAATCCTGAATGGCAATCAGCATTTACCAGTCAATGTTTTTACCACTACATCACTGCCTATGATATACCCTTATCCTCCCTGAATAGATTTCAGTACAAACAAATCATGAGCCAACCATCATGCTTAGAAGGTACATAGTCAAATCAAATCAAACTTTATTTGTCACATGCGCTGAATACAACAAGTGTAGATCTTTCCGTGAAATACTTTACTTACAAGCCCTTAACAAACAGTGCAGTTCAAGAAGAGTTGAAGAGAATATTTACCCAATAAACTAAAGTAACAAATAATAAAACAGTTGAACTTGTCCGGTGGCCATTTGATTAATTGTTCAGCAGTCTTATGGCTTGGGGTTAGAAGCTGTTATAGGTTTACCCTAACAAGTCCTGAAACAAATCATGAGCCAACTATCATGCTTAGAAGGTATATAGTGTCAGTCTTATTGGTTCACCCTAACAAGTTGTTTCAGTATGGGGAGAGGATAGAATGTAAGGGCGCTTCATTAATGTATTGAGGCCATTACATATACAGTATTTCACAATGCTAGGACACAGATTTGGTCTCCTAACCTTGTTCTGGTTGATTGACTCTCTAACAGTGCCTTCACACAGAGACCATGGTTGCAGCAGCTGAATGTAGCGCGGACTCTGTCCAGGAGGAGTGCTCAGCACATTGGGTAGACACCAGGATCCTGGTCATTAGACTGCTGAATAGCTTCTACCCCCAAGTCATTAGACTGCTGAACAGCTTCTACCCCCAAGTCATTAGACTGCTGAACAGCGTCTACCCCCAAGTCATAAGACTGCTGAACAGCTTCTACCCCCAAGTCATAAGACTGCTGAACAGCTTCCACCCCCAAGTCATTAGACTGCTGAACAGCTTCTACCCCCAAGTCATTAGACTGCTGAACAGCTTCTACCCCCAAGTCATTAGACTGCTGAACAGCTTCTACCTCCAAGTCATTAGACTGCTGAACAGCTTCCACCCTCAAGTCATTAGACTGCTGAACAGCTTCTACCCCCAAGTCATTAGACTGCTGAACAGCTTCTACCCCCAAGTCATTAGACTGCTGAACAGCTTCCACCCCAACTCATTAGACTGCTGAACAGCTTCTATCCCCAAGTCATTAGACTGCTGAACAGCTTCTACCCCCAAGTCATTAGACTGCTGAACAGCTTCTACCCTCAAGTCATTAGACTGCTGAACAGCTTCTACCCCCAAGTCATTAGACTGCTGAACAGCTTCCACCCTCAAGTCATTAGACTGCTGAACAGCTTCTACCCCCAAGTCATTAGACTGCTGAACAGCTTCTACCCCCAAGTCATTAGACTGCTGAACAGCTTCCACCCCCAACTCATTAGACTGCTGAACAGCTTCTACCCCCAAGTCATTAGACTGTTGAACAGCTTCTACCCCCAAGTCATTAGACTGCTGAACAGCTTCTACCCTCAAGTCATTAGACTGCTGAACAGCTTCTACCCCCAAGTCATTAGACTGCTGAACAGCTTCTACCCCCAAGTCATTAGACTGCTGAACAGCTTCTACCCCCAAGTCATTAGACTGCTGAACAGCTTCTACCCCCAAGCCATAAGACTGCTGAACAGCTTCTACCCCCAAGTCATTAGACTGCTGAACAGCTTCTACCCCCAAGTCATTAGACTGCTGAACAGCTTCTACCCCCAAGTCATTAGACTGCTGAACAGCTTCTACCCCCAAGTCATTAGACTGCTGAACAGCTTCTACCCCCAAGTCATCAGACTGCTGAACAGCTTCTACCCCCAAGTCATCAGACTGCTGAACAGCTTCTACCCCCAAGTCATTAGACTGCTGAACAGCTTCTACCCCCAAGTCATTAGACTGCTGAACAGCTTCTACCCCCAAGTCATTAGACTGCTGAACAGCTTCTACCCCCAAGTCATCAGACTGCTGAACAGCTTCTACCCCCAAGCCATCAGACTGCTGAACAGCTTCTACCCCCAAGTCATCAGACTGCTGAACAGCTTCTACCCCCAAGTCATTAGACTGCTGAACAGCTTCTACCCCCAAGTCATTAGACTGCTGAACAGCTTCTACCCCCAAGTCATTAGACTGCTGAACAGCTTCTACCCCCAAGTCATTAGACTGCTGAACAGCTTCTACCCCCAAGTCGTTAGACTGCTGAACAGCTTCTACCCCCAAGTCATTAGACTGCTGAACAGCTTCTACCCCCAAGTCATTAGACTGCTGAACAGCTTCTACCCCCAAGTCATTAGACTGCTGAACAGCTTCTACCCCCAAGTCATTAGACTGCTGAACAGTTTCTACCCCCAAGTCATCAGACTGCTGAACAGCTTCTACCCCCAAGTCATCAGACTGCTGAACAGCTTCTACCCCCAAGTCATTAGACTGCTGAACAGCTTCTACCCCCAAGTCATTAGACTGCTGAACAGCTTCTACCCCCAAGTCATTAGACTGCTGAACAGCTTCTACCCCCAAGTCATCAGACTGCTGAACAGCTTCTACCCCCAAGCCATCAGACTGCTGAACAGCTTCTACCCCCAAGTCATCAGACTGCTGAACAGCTTCTACCCCCAAGTCATTAGACTGCTGAACAGCTTCTACCCCCAAGTCATTAGACTGCTGAACAGCTTCTACCCCCAAGTCATTAGACTGCTGAACAGCTTCTACCCCCAAGTCATTAGACTGCTGAACAGCTTCTACCCCCAAGTCATTAGACTGCTGAACAGCTTCTACCCCCAAGTCATTAGACTGCTGAACAGCTTCTACCCCCAAGTCATTAGACTGCTGAACAGCTTCTACCCCCAAGTCATTAGACTGCTGAACAGCTTCTACCCCCAAGTCATTAGACTGCTGAACAGTTTCTACCCCCAAGTCATTAGACTGCTGAACAGCTTCTACCCCCAAGTCATTAGACTGCTGAACAGCTTCTACCCCCAAGTCATTAGACTGCTGAACGTTAATTAAATGGCCACCTGCACTATTTGCATTGACCCCCTTGGTTATTGATGTATTTTTCTAATTGTTTTCCACTGACTCTCTTGAATTGGCTCGATGCACATTCACTACACTCTACCCACACATTCACTGTGACACTGACCGACTTTCACACTAGCTGCTGCTACTGTGTTTATTATCTATCCTGATTGACTAGTCACTTTTACCCTTACCTACATGTACATACTGTATTACCTCAACTACCTCGCACCCATGCACATTGACTCGGTACTGGTACTCCTTGTATATAGCCTTGTTATTGTTATTGTGTTACTATTTAGAAAATATTTTCTTACTTTTTAACTCTGCATTGTTGGGAATGGGCTCGTAATAAAGCATCTCACAGTTGTTTTCGGCGTATGTGACCAATACGATTAGATTCTCATCTGAACAAATGAATGCTCTCGTTGTTATAATGAGGAATTTATTTAAATAATTTGGTTTTCCTTGAAGATTTGAATGTGCTGAGAAAGCCTTTCGTGATGGATCTAGACAATCTGGTGAAAAGGGAGGGTTTGCGACTCTTCTCTTCAAGTGGGAAGGACGATGCGATATCATAAATTCCCTCTGGAGAAAAGGAGCCATGAGATGTTGTCATCGTCTCTGCAACGAAAGACCATCCAGCATGCCATCAATTTACATTTTTACTCATTTATCAGACACTCTTATCCAGAGAGACTTACAAGGAGCAATTAGGATTAAGTGCCTTGCTCAAGAGCACATTGACAGATTTTGCCTCGTGAACTCAGGGATTCTGAACCAGCAACCTATCGGTTACTGGCCCAACCTCTTAACCCACTAGGCTACCACCCAGCCCACAGTACAGTATGTCATAGGTAACAACTCAGAGGAGTACAACGTCTTTCCAAATGAATTAGTGGAATGGTAAAGGGATAATGTCTCAGTCTTGACTGAGCAGCAGTCTAAACAGCAGCAGGGCTTACCTGTAAAGTACACAGTAGGGGAAATGTTCTGAGGCTGGTACTCCAGAGACTCTTGAGGACAGAGGTTCTTACTAACTTTCTTGGAACCCTGGTTGGTAGGAAAAGGCACATTAAAACAAACTGAAATGTTTTCGATATCTTAAAGTACAGCATATCAACTGCAAAGAAGCAGTGCAATGCCATGACACAAAGAATCATATAAAAGGTCAACAGCAGTGTTATTTATGAAAGATGTATGTGTACTATACCTTTGTATTGAAGGTGAGGACCTGCTCTCCAGTACTGCTGATGGTATCCCTTTCCAAATCAAACACGCCTTCTACAATGTCACTGGTGGCCACGCTGGTAGCGGACTCAAAATAACATTTAGCAGTGGCTTTGGTGATCATTTGAAGAATGACCATGCAAGTAGAAGTCTTTGGATCGTTCTGGACTGAAACATCAAAGTTTATGTTTTCATACTCATCTGACCACTGTCTCAGGAAGCACTTCACTGTCTCTTCAGCAAATATCTGGAGAAGCTGAGAGGAGAGCTCCTTGGATATGGCACATTGTTCCTTTCCCCATTTCAGCCTTGAAAGAATGGAGTCTGAAGCACTTTTGGCTGCTTCCAATGTTAAGACCTGTGGAGTGCTGTGGCTGTCCTGAAGGGCTATCACTTTATCCACCAATTCATGGCTGAAAATGTGGATGGTCCAAGTGGAAATGATTTTTCTCAATTTCCTAACAGCAGATCGGAGGTCGTCAAGATGTGAAGCACCCTGTCCATTTTCCTGTGTGTTCTCAACACTTTCCACCATAATGTCCACTACCACCCCAGCAGCTTGCCTGACTTTGTCCACAAAGGTTACAGGAAGTAAGTCCTCTGTGTGAAAGAAGTCCTCAATGATTGTGTTTCTAACAATGGGAAAGTCAATCTGAGCAGGAAACTCAGTGGGGATGGGAGTCCCGGGTAAAGCAAAGTGCCATTTCGATTGCCTTAATTTTGAAGTAGGTGTTAGAGAGATAGAAGAGCGTGAAGAAGAGGTATTTCTTGTATTTTGGCTGTCAGCACTCCTACAACGGATCGTGCCAATATCCTCCAGCATGGATCCTGAGAGCTCAGTGGTTTTAGGTAGTAATTTGTGCGGAATGTCCACACAGGCATCGTTTCCACCAGGTGTAACACTGCTCTGGTTGACCTCAAGATGGCAGAGACTTGCTCTTTGTGAAGCAGGACTGCTTTGATATGTAAAGATTTGGATTGAACCAAGTGTTGTGTCTGATCTTTGAAGATCTTTTCTGAGAAACTCCGTAATCTTACTTTGCAGACTGTAGTAGATGTTACGAGCAACAGACCAGATTCTTTTCTCAGAAACCTGTCCAGTGGTGAGCAGGGAGGTTCCAGATACCATGTCAGATGATTGGGTGGTCTGGGTGAGCTCCTGCTGGTCTTTCACCATGGTTTGTATAATATCAGTAGATGTGGTGGATGTAGATACAGACTGGAGGTACTTATCTGTTGTACCTTCCTCCGCAATGTTAAATGATCTAGAGAGGACCTCACTCACTCCTTTCTCAGCTTTGGTTTGGAACTCATGACTAGAGAGTTTTTGGAGGCTCTTTGTTGAAAGACTGTGGGAAGATGCAATGCCTTTGGAGGCAGCCGTGCTGCAATCTAGACTTACTGGAGAGGTTCGCTCAGGAGAACCTTGGAGACGTTCAAACATGTCTTCACATGGTGTTGGGGACCTTGACAAGGAGATGTCCTTCAGCTGAGACAGAACACCACCTACCAACATGTTGACCTCAAGGGACATATCAGATATTTTCTTTCCTACTGTGGAGAAGCAAGGTGCATTTGATGCCTGATCCTCGCATGAGGTCAAGATTGTTGAAATGACCTCTTTGGTACTATTGGTCAGTAGAGCCTCGTCTGTTTCAGTCCAGAGAAGTTTTGAACTCTCGCTGACACCCCTGTGTAGAGCCACTTCAAGGTTCAAACTGTGCAAGTGAGGCACACTCTTACTAGCTTGCCTCAAGTCCTGGCTTGCCAAACAAATGTGCTCCTTAGTCCCAAGATGTCCAGAGTCCTCTGTGGGTATATGACTAGACATTCTGCTCAGCATGTCTGACCTCCGCTGATGAATGATGAAGTCCTTTAATGTCTTCTGAATATTGTTATATAAACTAGTGGTAGCAGACCAGATCCTGCTCTGTAGCTTTTGTGCATTTTCCTGGAGGTCAGGTTCTCTCTCCTCTACTTCTGCAGGTTGCGCCGAGCTCTGCAGGTCTTCCACAAATGTTTCAATGATGCCAAAGGCAGCAGAATCCGCACAAATATCCTTTGACCATGTGTACTGGTTTTGAATGGAACAAGACCTGGATGCTACAGAATAAGCAGGCTTTGCACTAGTTAAGCTACTGGTGGACTTTTTAACTAGGAACTCACTCACTGCTTGAGTGGCATTTCTCTTAAATTCCTCACTTGAGAGTTTTCTAATACAATCTAACAGACTGGTCAAAGAAGCTGTGGCCTTACTTCTGCTGTCCTCAATTTGACAGGGGAACTCACATACTATTGGTGATGAGGCCCTGGAATGGGCAATATCCCCAAGCTGAGCCAGAACACCCTCTACAAATGTCTCTCTCTCAATAGAGAAGCCTGATCCTTTTTCTCCAACAGTGTACAGGGGGTCCTCCTTTGACATCTCAGTGTTGTACAAGACCAGAAGCTCTGAGATGACTTCTTTGGTGCAAGTTGTCAGAAGGAGCTTGCTTTCTTCTGACTCAGTTTTTGCCCAAAGAAGTTTTGAGCTCTCACTTAGGCCTCTTTGTAAAGTAACTTCACCAGTGGACTCTGGCAACTGAGGCTCACTCTTACTGGGCCTATATTTCATGTCTAAGCAAGGAAGTGGAACTGTCTCCTTAAACTCAGAATTTGTGATGTTGTCATCAGATGTGACAATGCTCTTTAGGGCAAATCGCTGAAGCTTGTCGAAATAATCTTTCAAGTTGTTTTGGATGCTGTGGTAAATGTGAACAGCAGCAGACCAGGCACTCTTCTGTTGGGGACTCTCTTCAGATTCAGCCAAGGACTTCATATCTGACACGAAAGTCTTAACAACTACTGACGCTGCTGAGCCCACTGGGTGAATTGACTCTGTCTTTACAATGCCAGACAATGTTTGACCTGATACAGCACCTGTTAACTCAGACTGAATGACTGAACTAGGAAAGCTCAAACTACTGACTTTTTTGGCAAGAACTCCACTCACTGCTTGTATTGCTGATGTTTGAAACTCCCGGCTAGAGAGTTTTTGGATGCTCTTAGATGTGAGCGTGCAGGAGGAACCAGATTCACTAATATTGTAGCTGCTCTCGTATTTCCTTATCAGGGCATCAAGATCCTCAATGAAGCCAACATGCGATGCCAAAAACGTGATCTTGTCCTTCAGATCTTCCAGCAAATTCTGTTCGTTCTCGTCAACAAAAGCCACCATTGTGTCAGAGATGGTGGTCATGACTTGCCCTGTTAGACTCTTGCTCTCTTGGTCAACTTTTTCAAGTTTAAAAGCCAGCTCTCTCACCATGCTCTCAGTCACCTTGGTCTGTGAGTCTCCCCTTACCGGTGTCACTAGAGAGGTTTGACTTGCGGAGGCACTCTTAACGACCACTGATAAGGCCGACTTGACATCTTTAGCCAACTCTGCCATTACAGCAGGGGTTAGCATCATAGAGCCTGCACTTCCAGATGGAGAATTGGACATGCATGCAAGTTTGGAGAGAGAACATTGCAGGCTGTCCTGCACACAGGTGACAAGGGTGTCCTCTGAGACACCTAAGAGGACTTGTAGCGTCTCAGAGTTGGTTGTTTTCTTCTGCACATCAGACAGAGAGGTTAGAGTCCTTGGGAAAAAAAACCGCAGAAATCATCAAAGTCAAACAAATAATATGTAAGGCTGTGATGCACATTCAGTGTGTCAAATACATCTGCACCATTGAAAACAATGAGGAAAACGCTGCTGTTTCTCTGAGAAAAAACCTTAGTGTGATGTCAGCCTAACTGCTTAATTTCTAAAGCCCAATAAAATGTATTTTGTATAAGTCATTTGTATTGAAACTGGCGTGTAGATATCTATCTATCCTGGCAATATCTATCCTCTACAAAAATCCAAATTGCTATAAACTTCAAATACTGTAACTTCTAATAACTTCAAGGACAATCATAAATACAAGGCAGTTTGAAGAAATGTTAAAGGGAAATTTCTAAATGTTTCAACTTCATATTCATCATCTCCAGCACCACCCCTACATCAGCATATGTGAAAAACGGTAATTTCTATGTTTTGTAGTAAAAAAAGAAAGAGGAAGATAAGTGTTTTCTATGACATCATCAACCAATTAGTAGGAAATGCCTACTCATAATTGGTTAAAATCACACGATGCACACTGATGATGTCATTAGAATCTAGAGCTGAGCATTTAACCAACATTTTTGTTATTTTTCGGTTTTTAAACAATTAATTGACCGACGTCGGCTCAATTATTTGAATTCCATATAGTTAATTTTTTTCTTCTTCTGTGAGCTCGATGCTCAGTTTCTGTAGAGATAAATCAGATCAAGCACGAACTATGCAATGTAGTAGGGAGTTGTAGTTTCCAACAGGCCAATATTCTACATAGTTTAGCACAGAAAATATGGCAATTAATTCCCATAATCCATTGCACGCCCACTTGCTTGTCCACTCTGTGTGGAGCAGATACGGAAACCTCATTGACTGAGACGGAGAGACGAGAGAATGCATGAGAGAGATAAAAAGCAGTTGCGTTGCGAGGATTCTCTACCTGGAAATACATGATCTAAGTGATTGACAGTTGGTGTTCAGCGGTCATAAAAGTAGGTCTTATTTACTTAGAAGAACTACTAAAATAGTGATTTTGTCAGACAGGATAAGCAGCAGCTCTATAGAGATGAGTTGATGACTTGGAATGAAATAATAAAGTCATCAAATAAATATTTTATATGAGAAAGTAAATGATGGTTGATAAGTCATAAACAGTAATGGACAGTCACTACCATCATGGGACTTTTATTCATTGTTTTATTATGTGTTGTTACAGCATTCAACACACATAATCCATAGTGCATTCAATGTCTAAAAAAAGTATTGAAATCCAAAACCGTGATTATTTTTTAAATATTTGAATGGAAACCAAACCAACCTCAAAAAGCACTAATTTCTCAGCACTATTGGAAACAGTTACGACCCTCTATATTTGTTTTACTACAAAGCATGGAAATGTGTAATTTTCACATATGGTGATGCTGGAGATGAATATGAAGTTGTTAAATTTCCCTTTAAGAACATACCTCATGGCCCCCTTGGGCAGGTAGCTTCCACTGCCCAGACTGCCCTTAGTCAGGTAAATCTCCTTGAACTTAAGTTGTGATTCCTGTTCTTCTTCCTCTTCCTGCTCCATACAGTTGGAGGAAGGGTAGGGAGTCGGGATGCGAAAGCTATTGTAAGACTTTCGACTGCCTGGCCTCTTAGGTACACCAGCCTCAGTAAATCTCACGCGGGACTTGGTGTTAGTCTTATCGTCTAACAGACTGGTGAGTGACGCTGTGAGAGATCTCTGTGATAATGGAGAAGAGGCAGCATCTTGGATGCCCAGTAGTTCGTAAAGACCTGGGATGATGATCTGCATCAGCTTGTCCGATAAAAACTGGACAATCCTCAGACACAAGCCGGCAAGCTGTTGTTTTGTCAGCTGTATTCCAGAAACAGAAGAAGTGTTTTAAAATGTTGCATAGTGCGTCTTTCAAAAGCTTATGAACAAGGTTAAACATTAGGCAGAGTTTTCATGGTAATCTGATTAAATTGTCAGTAACATGATCTTACCGGGTCAAACATGCCCTCACGAATCCCCCTCCATTGCCTGAAAACAATATTGTTATAAATGTTGTCATATCAGGATGCGTGGCAGAATAGTTTTTATTTAATTATTTGCCTGATCGTGAAGTTATACTTGCTTTGTGTCAGTTGTTTTGGCAAAATTGCAATGTGACAACTTTTCTAGCACTGAACATTTTTTTCCGATTGATCAGTTTCTAATTTGATCCTATTTCCTTGAAGGTGTGATAGTACCAAAGAAAACAGAACATACTTCTCAGTTAGGTTTTGAAGGAAGTCCATAAGTGTCAGATGTTCCACATTGTTGAGCTTTCCCTCTTCTGAGGTTTCCATCACTGAGGTTGCTCTGCTCCTGGTAGAATTGCTCTGCTCCTGGTAGAAATGTAATTATATTGCAAATAATCAAACTTAATTAACAACAAATATCATACTGAAATAATTATTAACTGTTAAAGAGGGGAGGAGCATTGGCAACGTTGGGCCAATTAAACAACTGCAACACAACAGAGATGGTTGTGGTACGTCAACATTGCCAATGATAGCATCACTGAAATGACAAGGTCAACTTACCATCTCATTGACAGCTTCAGAGGTCAGGTGGTCATCCATCACACAGACAGGCAGGTCTAGAGACTGGGACAAGGCTCTATGGTCATAACCAGGAGAGAATGGAAACATCAGAGCAGTCCCAATGGCAGAATCTAACCACTGTCTTCATGTCAAAGACTCACTCACTCATTTGCTTTGTCAAACCTACCCCTTAGAATGACTTCGATATTAAAAACCCAGGCTTTCCTAAAATGTTTACCTCAGCCAGTCTAGAACCCAGGTGTGTCTACAAAACACATGTACTCCTCCATAAGGTTCATGGCTTGCCTATTGTTTTATCCCAGTACAAGAGGGGCAACTGGATTCAGGATTAAACACAAGCAGTCTTTAAGGTATATCTTATTACAGTTTAGGCCTACCTTATTATTTTCTTCCATCTGGCAATATCATTTTAAGGAATGAAATCTGTTTTGTTGCTAGTATTATTAGTAACTGTAGGAAAATACAGCTGTAAAGTACAAGAATCAGCTACTTTCTGAAGGGCAGCCAAGCTCATAAGCAATTTAGAACCTACAGACAATTATGACAAAATTGGAACGCATGAATGCGTCACAAACGCCTTGTGGTCACGTGTTATTTTAGGGCGTGGCTCCGCATTCGTGACCGGTTCTCATATTTATTTTTCCCGGTATCCGTTAGTGCTGGAATTTGCGATTAATACTTTTCTCATGCCGAAACCGGATTAAATACATACCGGTAGTTAAATGACAAAAAATATGATATTCGCAATGTCATTAAGCAACAACAACAACAACAAAAACATAAATAGCTACTACAATTTCTAAACATGATTTTGTCATCAGTTCAGTACCATTTGTTTGATTCTGTGGACCCACGACTAGACTTTATCCATGTTAGCTAGTTGCTAGCGATGCTAGTCAGCATAGGCTGCTACGTGATAAACAGTTCGCGTTAGCGAATTAGCTACCTAGCTAGCCAGCCTAACAAGCTGTCAAATCCAATGGAAACCGATGCAACCCTGCAGCCAAATAAGGGCTAGCTCGATGAGCAAGCTAGCAAGACGGGTGTGACCGTTAACAGCGTGCATGCACAAATGCATGACGACACATTGTATCTCAGTGAAGCAGGCATGCAGAACGAGATCGCCCCACCAAGCCAGATAGTAGAGGGGTACAACAACGCCGGGACACAGAGGCATAGCTCATACAATTATATTTTGTTCCAGTTAATGACAATACATGTTGAAAAATAAATACCTGCGTCAAATATATGGCATCGCATGCTAGTGTAAAGATAGCTTGCATTATTTTATTTTTTTAAATCCGGTGACCACTAGATGTCCTCGTATATCCACATTTAGATCAACTGTACTTGATTTTTCATCAGTACTGTGAATGACAAGCCCACTGAATCTAGTTTAATAATCTTTATACTCAGCAGGTAGAGGCCTAGGTACTTCAAATCAGTGCTTAATTTTGAGCAGGATCATGACAGAACAGGATCCGGCACCGTTCCGTTCTGGACTGTTTTGTTCCGGAACCTACTTGGCCGAATCCGGTACCTCTCGTGCCATGAAAAATAATTTTCACTTTTTGCTATGTAACAATTATAATAAAAGCGATCAAAGTTCATTCGAGTTGCCTCTTCGTCAATTATCCTGCCCCCTCATCTCTCCAGAGTTGCACTTCATCATTTGTTTCCTTATAGAATCATAGCTGCATGAAGGGTTCTGGAGGAATTTTCTAAAGTTACGGAATTACTGATGTCTGTTCAGAAATAAATGAAATCATTCAGAATAGCCTAATACGTCATGAGAAGCCCTATAATTTAGCTACAGAGGACCAATAGCTTCTTTTTTAAATAGCCTAGCTGCGGATTGTAGCCCAATAACAAAGAATAGCCTACAGTCGGGAACGCGAGGCAAATCTGTCAGTGAAAAAACAGCAGGCAGACAAAACAGGCCTTTTGCAATATTTCAAATACAATCGATGGAAAACACAGATTGAAAAGCAATGACTCTTGCTGAAAAGATAAGACTATGCTGTAGACTACCAAAATATTTGATCAACTCCCAAACATTGTTTTACAAAACAGAGAGAGGGAGAGATAGGCTTTTGACACGAGCGCATCGACAATCTCCAGCGAGTGAGCTGCGCATCATTGGGTGAGTCAGTGAAACTGGAAAGCATTTTTAGGACTAATTTCCTCCTCATATTGTAGCCTACTATATGTTTCTCCACAAACCTAGGCCTATAGGCTATTGATGGATTCAAGACAAGGTCGTTTTTATTGATCTCAGATACTAAGTTTGTCAGTGTCAAAGTAGCCTGCCATTTCGATCATTTGTGCGGATTAAAAAAAAGATAATGCCAAAGTCTCCAGTCATGTAAAAGGATGTAGAATTGCACGAAATGCGGTTTTAAAAAGGCCAACACTTTCCCGGACCCTAGGCTACTAAAAATGTTCCCCATGTGTGCGTGCACCTTTTATAAGTGGCTCTACCCAAATGTGATGATATCAAATCAAATGTATTTATATAGCCCTTCGTACATCAGCTGATATCTCAAAGTGCTGTACAAAAACCCATTCTAAAACCCCAAACAGCAAGCAATGCAGGTGATGATATGCGTTCAATGCTCTATTATAAAAGGTGATCTTTTTTCTCATGAGTTCTGGTACCACAGAACCCCCCCTCTAGCACCCACTCTTTGTTCTGGCACCTCCCAATTTACAAATTAAGCTCTGCTTCAAATTTTTATTTTACAAGGCAAGTCAGTTAAGAACAAATTCTTATTTTCAATAAAGGCCTAGGAACAGTGGGTTAACTGCCCTATAGCAATAAGGCACCTCGGGCTTCCCGAGTAGTGCAGTGGTCTAAGGCACTGCGTAGTACTAGCTGTGCCACTAGAGATCCTGGTTCAAGTCCAGGCTCTGTCGCAGCCGGCCGTGACTGGGAGACCCATGGGGCGGCGTACAATTGGCCCAGCATCATCCGGTTTAGTGGAGGGTTTGGCCGGCAGGGGTGTTCTTGTCCCATCACGCACTAGTGACTCCTGTGGCGGGCCAAGCGCCGTGCACGCTGACACGGTCGACACGGCTGGTTAAGCGGGCATGGTGTCATGAAGCAGTGTGGCTTGGGTTGTGTTTCGGAGGATGCACGGCTCTTGGCTCTCGCCTCTCCCAAGTCCATATGGGAGTTGTAGCAATGGGACAAGACTGTAACTACCAATTGGATACAACTAAATTGAAAAAAAAAAAAAGTCACATGATGGGTTTGTGGTATATGGCCAATATACCTCCGCGTTGCGGAGAACAGCCCTTTGCCGTGGTATATTGCCTTATTTCTTAATTGTACACAATTGGACACTTTTACAATTATTGTGTGGGACACCCTCCATTACGGCTCCATCAGTTTTGAGCCCTCTCACTCTGATTGTATAGGACACTCGCAGGATTACTTCCACGTGCAACTGTCAGACGACAAGCAGGTGAGGCACTTCCTGGAGCTGAGCTATGCTGGTGCCATCCTTCGGGACAGCTGGGTCCTGACAGACGTTGGCATCACCCCTAGCAGTGCCATCTGCTGCCTGCTGAAGGTACCAGCCGAACACCTAGCTGTTTCTACCCGTGCTTGAAAATGCATATCAAAGTGAGCTGGCTATTGCTTGAAACAGCTTCATACTATCATTAACATAAAGTGTTTCAGATATAGTGTGGTAATATATAGTATGGTGATATATATATAGTGTGGTGATATATAGTATGGTTAAATAGTATGGTTATATAGTATGATTATATATATAATGGTGATATAGAGTGTGGTAATATATAGTATGGTGATATAGTATGGTTATATAGTATGGTGATATATATAGTATGTTTAAATAGTATGATTATATATATTGTGGTAATATATAGTATGGTGATATAGTATGATTATATAGTATGATTATATAGTATGGTTATATAGTATGATTATATAGTATGGTTATATAGTATGATTATATAGTATGGTTATATAGTATGATTATATAGTATGGTTATATTGTATGATTATGTAGTATGGTTAAATTGTATGATTATATAGTATGGTTATAATAGTATATATATAGTATGATTATATATATTATGGTTATATATATAGTAAAGTGATATATAGTGTGGTGATAAATAGTATGGTTATATAGTATGGTTAAATAGTATGATTATATATATTATGGTGATATAGAGTGTGGTAATATATAGTATGGTGATATAGTATGGTGATATAGTATGGTGATATAGTATGGTTATATAATATGGTTATATAGTATGGTTATATAGTATGATTATATAGTATGGTTATATATATAGCATGGTGATATATAGTATGATTATATAGTATGGTTATATATATAGCATGGTGATATATAGTATGGTGATATAGTATGGTGATATAGTATGGTTATATAGTATGGTTATATAGTATGGTTATATAGTATGGTTATATATATAGCATGGTGATATATAGTATGGTGATATAGTATGGTGATATAGTGTGATTATATAGTATGGTGATATGATTATATAGCATGGTGATATATAGTATGGTAATATATAGTATGGTGATATAGTATGGTTATATATAGTATGGTGATATATAGAATGGTGATATATAGTATGGTAATATATAGTATGGTGATAAATAGAATGGTAATATATAGTATGGTAATATATAGTATGGTGATATATAGTATGATTATATACTATGGTGATATAGTATGGTGATATAGTGTGGTGATATATAGTATAGTGTGATATATAGTATAGTGATATATAGTATGGTTATATATAGTATGGTGATATATAGTGTGGTAATATATAGTATGGTGATATATAGTATGGTTAAATTGTATGATTATATAGTATGGTTAAATTGTATGATTATATAGTATGGTTATATAGTATGATTATATATATTATGGTTATATATAGCATGGTTATATATAGTGTGGTGATATATAGTGTGGTAATATATAGTATGGTGATATAGTATGATTATATAGTATGCTTATATAGTATGGTTATATAGTATGATTATATATATTATGGTTATATATAGTATGGTGATATATAGTATGGTGATTTATAGTGTGGTAATATATAGTATGGTGATATAGTATGGTGATAAAGTATGGTTATATATATAGCATGGTGATATTTAGTATGGTGATATATAGTATGGTTAAATAGTATGATTATATAGTATGGTGATATAGTATGGTGATATATAGTGTGGTAATATATAGTATAGTGATATATAGTATGGTGATATATAGTATGGTTATATATAGTATGGTGTTATATATAGTATGGTGTTATATAGTATGATTATATATGTATTATGGTGATATATAGTATGGTGATATATAGTATGGTTATATATAGTATGGTAATATATAGTATGGTGATATATAGTATGATTATATAGTATGGTTATATAGTATGATTATATATATTATGGTTATATATAGCATGGTTATATATAGTATGGTGATATATAGCATGGTGATATATAGTGTGGTGATATATAGTATGGTTATATATAGTATGGTGATATAGTATAGTGATATATAGTATGGTGATATATAGTGTGGTAATATATAGTATAGTGATATATAGTATGGTTATATATAGTATGGTGTTATATAGTATGATTATATATGTATTATGGTGATATATAGTATGGTGATATATAGTATGGTTATATATAGTATGATAATATATAGTATGGTGATATATAGTATGGTTAAATAGTATGATTATATAGTATGGTTATATAGTATGATTATATATATTATGGTTATATATAGCATGGTTATATATAGTATGGTGATATATAGCATGGTGTTATATAGTATGGTGTTATATAGTATGATTATATATGTATTATGGTGATATATAGTGTGGTGATATATAGTATGGTGAGATATAGTATGGTGATATAGTATGGTTATATAGTATGATTATATAGTATGGTGATATATAGCATGGTGATATGTAGTATGGTTATATAGTATGATTATATAGTATGGTTATATAGTATGATTATATAGCATGGTGATATATAGTGTGGTGATATATAGTATGGTGATATATAGTATGGTGATATATAGTATGGTGATATAGTATGATTATATAGTATGGTTATATTGTATGATTATATAGTATGGTTATATATATAGTATGGTGATATAGAGTGTGGTAATATATAGTATGGTGATATAGTATGGTTATATAGTATGATTATATATATTATGGTGATATATAGTATGGTGATATAGTATGGTGATATATAGTATGGTGATATAGAGTGTGGTGATATAGAGTGTGGTAATATATAGTATGGTGATATAGTATGGTTATATAGTATGATTATATAGTATGGTTATATATAGTATGATTAGGTGATTTAGTTCATTCAAACAGGTGCCATTAATACAGGTAACGAGTGGAGGACAGAGGAGCCTCTTAAAGAAGAAGTTACAGGTCTGTGAGAGCCAGAAATCTTGCTTGTTTGTAGGTGACCAAATACTTATTTTCCACCATAATTTGCAAATAAATTCATTAAAAATCCTACAATGTGATTTTTCTGGATTTTTTTCTCTCATTTTGTCTGTCATAGTTGAAGTGTACCTATGATGAAAATTACAGGCCTCTCTCATCTTTTTAAGTGGGAGAACTTGCACAATTGGTGGCTGACTAAATACTTTTTTGCCCCACTGTATAGTGTGGTGGTATATAGTATGGCGATATATAGTATGTTGAGGTCACCCTGCTTGAGACTTAAAGTAATATTGCCCTTGCTCAACCAAGACCATGGTTATGGTAGAGTGATTGGTTAGTAAGGACACTGCTTTATACTGAGACCATGGTTATGGTAGAGTGATTGGTTAGTAAGAACACTGCTTCGTGAGTGTGAAGTGTTGTTGTACAGAGGTCCCTGGGTACATGTCCAGAGCCAGACAGGGACAGAACTCACTCTGTCCCACAAAGTTCTGTGGAAGATTTGCTAACAGAGGAGAGTGGTTATGTATCTAAGTACAAATTTAACCATCAGAATAATGTTTATTTGTGTTCCTTAATCCTTACTTACACATCCCATCATTGACATAGTCAAAGCCAGACCTTCTGTCTGTCTCTCCTTCTTGCTGGTTGACTAGAGTGGAAATCTATAGTATTGTATGGTTGACCTGGGATAGAGCTGAAATGTGGCCCGATGTAGTGTTGCCTTTGTACCAAACACCCTTACAGTCATAAACCTTTTCCCCATGTAATCGCCTCGACCTCAGTCTGGTGTTCGCTAACAGTATCTGAAGAGTCTGTATACCCAGTGGTTTATAGTACAGTAGAGCACAGCAGAGTACAGTAGAGCACAGCAGAGTACAGCAGAGTACAGTAGAGCACAGCAGAGTACAGTAGAGTACAGCAGACAGAGTACAGCAAAGTACAGCAGAGTACAGTAGAGCACAGCAGGCCGTATAGTAGGAGAAGAAGAGGCCCTTTGGGTTCATTGAAATACATATTCATAATATTTCTGTTAACAATTTAATCTGCACCCAGATTAGTCTTCAATTTAATTTACACCCAGATTAGTGTTCAATTTAATTAATCTGCACCCAGATTAGTGTTCAATGTGATAGAACAAAACTCAGTACAGCACATTAATTAGAAAATGTTGTTACAAGTTTGAGCCACGAGATGGTGGTAGATTATAAGTTTAAATAGCATGGACCTTTGATTTGTCTCTGGATAGAAATTGCCCTTGGGCACAGATCTAGGATCAGCATACTCTCACCAAATCCTAACCTTTACCATTAACAGTAAAAACACAAACCAGACCTAAGAGCAGTGCAAAGGAGCCAGTTCATCTTAACCCTGTAATTATATGACTCCTAACTTATATATACTGAGTGTACCAAACATTAGAAACACCTTCCTAATATTGAGTTGCACCCCGCCTTTTGCCATCAGAACAGCCTCAATTCGTTGGGGCATGGACTCTACAAGGTGTTTGAAAGCGTTCCACAGGGATGCTGGCCCATGTTGACTCCAATGCTTCCAACAGTTGTGCCAAGTTGGCTGGATGTTCTTTGGGTGGTGGACCACACAGGAAACTGTTGAGTGTGAAAAACCCCAGCAGCATTGCAGTTCTTGACACAAACCGGTGCACCTGGCACCTACTACCCCGTTCAAAGGCACTTAAATATTTTGTCTTGCCCATTCACCCTCTGAATGGCACACATACACAATCCATGTCTCAATTGTCTCAAGGCTTAAAAATCCTTCTTTAACCTGTCCGCTCCCCTTCATCTACACTGAAGTGGATTTAACAAGTGACATCATTAAGGGATCATAGCTTTCACCTGGATTCACCTGGTCAGTCTTTGTCATGGAAAGAACCGGTGTTCATAATGTTTTGTTTACTCGGTGTATAAACACAACATAGGTATTTATGTAAAACAAGTGAATTTACTGAATGTCCATGGTCTTATACTTCAGCGGGAGCCGGTGGTGCGTGTGTTCAGTGCCGTGACGGGGGAGACCCTCTCAGTCTTGGGCACTGTGTTTCTCCTGAGTACGTCTGTGGCCAGGCTCATGACCCTGGTGTCCCAGCAGTGTGGGCTTCCCGTCAGCTCCTTCAGACTGAGCTCTCCCACCAGCCTGCAACTCTACGACTGCAACTGGCTGCACGACTACGCCATTGACCTGGGTATGGCCTTCCTTGTGCAGTAGATCAATGGTCCTCTGGCTCAACACCTTATGGATGTAACATAGAGACAAATGGACTGTATGGAACACATTCTTGGTTCATGGAAACCAGGAGGACAACCTGCATGTGTCTCTGTCTCCCAGGGGCTACTCTACGGTTGGACACCTGGGATGGGTGGGCGGAGTCCCTCAGAGGCTGCTTCCTGGGACACAGACTGACCGTCCAACGACACCTGTCTAGGGAGAGACCTGTGATGAGGTCAGAATACACATCTACACACTGAACTGTATGATAGACT